>NC_081567.1:12967861-13081643 GCF_022355385.1 Mustela nigripes | reverse complement strand
CCACGGGCTCCGTCCACGGGCTCCGTCCACGGGCTCCGTCCACGGCTCCGTCCCACGGGCTCCGTCCACGGCTCCGTCCCACGGGCTCCGTCCACGGCTCCGTCCCACGGGCTCGTCCCACGGCTCCGTCCACGGCCCGCAGACCCTGACCTGAGCCAAAACCAGAAAGCGCAGGAGCCGCGGATCTCGTTCTTGCCCGCGCGTGTCCGTCTTCCCGGCAGCTTCTCGCTCCTGCGTGGACGGACCGTCTCGCGGCCCTGCGGGGCTCAGCCCTGAAGCGCCGGCCTTCAGCTCAGGGCGCGACCGTGGTCTCCGGGTCCTGGGATCGAGCCCTGCGTCGGGCACCCTGCTCAGTCCGGAGCCCGCCTCGCCCTCTCCCTCTGCTTGTGTTCCCTCCCTCTCTCTCTCTGTCGAATAAATAAATAAAATCTTAAAGAAAAAAACTGTCTTTCCCCCATTGCATGCTTTCTTGGCACTCTTCATTTTAAACCATTTGACCATATACGTGAGAATTTATTTCTGGGATCTCTATTCGGTGCTGTTTTCTACCTTCATGCCAGCACACGGTCTGAATTACTGCAGCTTTGTGGGGTGATCTGAGACCGGGAGGTGTGAAACCTCCAAACGCGTTCTTCTGCTTTAAGATCGCTTTGGTTCTTGGCGGTCCGTTGACCTGCCGCATCAATTTGACGGCTGCTCTAAATTTTGGTATGTGATAATATTGTTGTTATTTATTTCACAAGACATTCTAATTTATTTTACGGGTTTTTTTTTTTTCTTTGACCCATAGGTTTTTAAAAGTGCACATCTTAATTTCCAGATGCTATTTGTTTTTTCTTTTTTTATATTATGAACTTAAATGCATTGTGGTCATAAGACATACTATCTTGGTACCTGGGTGGCTCAGTGGTAAAGCATCTGCCTTCGGCTCAGGTCATGATCTCAGAGTCCTGGGATCGAGCCCCGCATCAGGCTCCCTGCTCAGTGGGAAGCCTGCTTCTCCCTCTCCCTCTGCCCCTCCCTGCCCCTGCACATGCTCTCTCCCTCTATGTCTCTCCCTCCAATGAATAAATAAAATCTTTAAAAAAAAAAAAGATATACTCTATATGCTGTCAGTGCTTCAAAATGTATTGATATTTGCTTTATGGTACAAAACTACAGTCAACGGTTGTTAATACAACTGACAATAACACGTTTTCAGGAATTATTAAATGTCTACATACGCAGCCTGCTAGAGCAGTGTTCACCATGGAACTTAGGAAGACGGAATAAAGAGGAGGTGTGTGGGCCATGGCACCCATTCAGCCTAGGATGCTGTAAACATTGATCAGGCCACATATCAGACAAGTCCTATCCCCAACATTTTTACAGGAAGAATAAAATTCAAATATTGCCTCCATAATTCTCTCTGTTTTGATCAGTAAGTAAACCTTGACTTGGTAAAAAATATGAAATTGCAGGAAATTGATCTGATCTCTGCAAGTGAAGATTTAGTGAGAAGATTTTGGGTCTGCTTTCATTTTTAAGTTCAGTAAATAAATCTGTTTAAAAAAACACATTATGACAAAATCAGTTATATTTCTATATGCTAGCAATGACCACTCCATAAGGGAAGTGAAAAAAGTATTCCATTTTCAGTAGTATCAAGGATAAAATCCTTAGGAATAAGTTTATCCAAGGGAGTGTAGTACTTATACACTGAAAACCACAAAATATTGCTAAGGACATTAAAGACCACCTAAATAATGGGAAAATATCCCATGTTCATGAACTGGAAGTCTAACAATGTTAGGAAGGCAGTACATTCTAAAGTAATCTGCAGAATCAAAGAAATCTGTATTAAAGTCCCAGCAGCTTCTTTTGAGAAAATGGAAAACTTTCTTTTTTTATTATTTTTTTTATTGTATTATGTTAGTCACCATACAATACATGATTAGGTTTTTTTGTTTTGTTTTGTTTTGAGTTTTTTTAAGGTTTATTTCTTTGAGAGAAACAGTGTGTCAGGGGGAATAAGAGAGAGAAGGAGAAAAGTTGACTCCACGCTAAACACAGAGCCTGATGCAAGGCTTGGTTCCAGGATTCTGCGATCATGACCTGAGCCAAAGGGGAGGTTCAGATGCTCAATCAACCAAGCCACACAGATGCCCCTCTATCTCTTTGATTTTGGTTTTTCTTGCTCTTACTTTTAAATCTTCAAATTTACTTAGTTTAACAGATGCAATGGCAGTATTGGTATCCAAAGCCAACTCCTTTTTTTTTTTTCTTCTGATTTTGTGCTCAATAGCTTTTATTTTTTATTTCATTTCATTTTTTCCATGTTCCAAGAGTCACTGTTTATGCACCACACCTAGTGCTCCATGCAATACGTGCCCTCCATAATACCCACCACCAGGCTCACCCAACCCCTCACCCCCCACAAAACCCTCAGTTTGTTTCTCAGTCCACAGTCTCTCATGGTGCATCTCCCCCTCCGATTTACCCAACTTCACTTTTCCTTTCCTTCTCCTAATGTCCTAAGTTATTCCTTATGCTCCACACATAAGTGAAACCATATGATAATGGACTTTCTCTGCTTGACTTATTTCACTCAGCATAATCTCCTCCAGTTCCATCCATTGATACAAAAGCTGGGTGTTCATTCTTTCTGATGGCTGAGTAATACTCCATTGTATACATGGACCATATCTCCCTTATCCATTCACCTGTTGAGGGCATCTTGGCTCTTTCCACAGTTTGGCAACTGTGGCCATTGCTGCTGTGAGCAGTGGGGTGTATGTGGCCCTTCTTTTCACTACATCTGTATTTTGGGGGTAAATACCCAGCAGTGCAATTACAGAGTTATAGGGTAGCTCTATTTTTAACTTTTTGAGGAACCTCCACACTATTTTCCAAAGTGGCTGCACCAACTTGCATTCCCACCAGCAGTGTAAGAGGGTTCCCCTTTCTCCACATCCTCTCCAACACACATTTCCTGTCTTGTTAATTTTGGCCATTCTAACTGGTGTAAGGTGTTATCTCAAAGTGGTTTTGATTTGAATTTCCCTGATGGCTAGTGATGATGGACATTTTTTCATATATCTGCTAGTCATTTGTATGTCTTCTTTGGAGAAATGTCTGTTCATGTGTTCTGCCGATTTTTTGAACATGATTATCTGTCTTGGGGATGTTGAATTTGAGGAGTTGTTTATACATCTTGGATATCAGCCCTTTGTTGGTGGGGTCATTTGCAAATATCTTCTCCCCATTCTGTGAGTTTCCTCTTTGTTTTGTTAACTGTTTCCTTGACTGTGCAGAAGCTTTTTATCTTGACAAAAAGCTCATTTTCATCATTAGTTTTTGATGCAGTGTTCCAAGATTCATTGTTTATGTACAACACCCAGTGCTCCATGCAATACGTGCCCAAAAATGAAAAGTTCATTTTCTCTTTCATTTCCTTTGCCTTTGGAGACGTGTCTTAAAAGAAGTTGCTGTGGCCTATGTCAAAGAAGTTACTGTCTATGCTCCCCTCCAGGATTTTGATGGATTCCTGTCTCACGTTGAGGTCTTTCATCTGTTTTGAGTTTATCTTTATGTATTGTGTAAGAGAATATTCGAGTTTCATTCTTCTATACATAGTTGTCCAATTTTCCCAGCACCATTTATTGAAGAGACTGTCTTTTTTCCACTGGATTTTTATTTATTTTTTTTAGATTTTATTTATTTTATTTGACAGGCAGAGATTACAAGTAGGCAGAGAGAGAGAGAGGAGGAAGCAGACTTCCTGCTGAGCAGAGAGCCCAATGTAGGGCTCCATCCCAGGACCCTGGCATCATGACCTGAGCCGAAGGCAGAGGCTTTAACCCACTGAGCCACCCAGGCGCCCCTCCACTGGCTATTTTTTCCTGCTTTGTCAAAGATTAGTTGACCATAGAGTTGAGGATCCATATGCGGCTCTCTGTTCTGTTCCATTGATCTGTGTGTCCTGTTTTTGTGGCAGTACCACGTTGTCTTGGTGATCACAACTTTGTAATAAAGTTGGAAATCAGGCAACGTGATGCCCCAGCTCTGTTTCTCTTTTTCAACATTTCCTTTGCAATTAAGGGTCTTTTCTGGTTTTTTAGGTTTTTTTGGTCCAGCACTCTGAAAATGCCTTTGGTATTTTGATTGGGATGGCATTGAAAGTACAGATCGCTCTGGGTAGTATAGACATTTTAACAATGTTTATTCTTCTGATTCATGAGCATGGGATGCTTTTCCATCTTTCTGTGTCCTCTTCAATTTCTTCTATGAGTGTTTCGTAGTTCCTCAAGTATAGATCGTTTACCTCTTTAGTTAGGTTTATTCCAAGGTATCTTATGGTTCTTGCTGCTATAGTAAATGGAATCAATTCTCTAATTTCCCTTTCTCTATTTTCATTGTTAGTTTATAATAAAGCAACTGATTTCTGGGCATTGATTTTGTATCCTGCCACATCACTGAATTGCTGTGTGAGTTCTAGTAGTTTGGAGCTGGAGTGTTTGGGTTTTCCACATAGAGTGTCATGTCATTGTGAAGAGAGAGAGTTTGACTTCTTCCTTGCCAATTTGAATACCTTTTCTCTTTGTTGTCTGATTGCTGTTGCTAGGACTTCTAGTACTACGTTGAACAACAGTGGAGAGAGTGGGCATCCTTGTCGTGTTCCTGATCTCAATGGGAAGGCTGTCAATTTTTCCCCATTGAGAATGATATTTGCTGTGGGTTTTTCGTAGATGGATTTTATGAAGTTGAAAAATGTTCCCTCTATCCCTATACTTTGAAGAGTTTTCATCAGGAAAAGATGCTGTATTTTGTCAAATGCTTTTTCTGCATCGGCGGAGAGGACCATGTGGTTCTTCTCTCTTCTCTTATTGATTTGTTCTTTCCCATTGATTGAGTTGTGAATGTTGAACCACCCTTGCATCTCAGGGATAAATCCCAGATGGTCATGGTGGATAATCTTTTTAATGTACTGTTGGATCCTATTAGCTAGGTAGGATCTTGTTGAGAATCTTGGCATCCATATTCATCAGGGATATTGGTCTGAAATTCTCCTTTTTGATGGGGTCGTTGCCTGCTTTGGGGATCAAGTAACGCTGGCTTCATAGGAAGGGTCTGGAAGTTTTGGATTAGTTTGGCCGGTGCTTTACTGATCTTATTAATTCAAAGAAACAGCTTCTAGTTTTGTCGATGTGTTCTACTGTGCCTCCAGTTTCTAACTTATTGATGTCTGCTCCAATCTTAAGTATTTCCCTTCTTGTATGTGGGATTGGCTTAATTTGTTGTTGATTCTCCAGTTCTTTAAGGTGTAAAGAGAGTTGGTGTATTTGGGATTTTTCCATTTTTTTGAGTGAGGCTTGGATGGCTATGTATTTCCTCCTTAGGACCGCCTTTGCCGTCTCCTATATGTTTTGGACCAATGTGTCTTCATTCTCATTGTTTTCCATGAATTGTTTAAGTTCTTCTTTGATTTCCCTGTTGACACAAACATTCTTTAGCAGGATGGTCTTTAGCTTCCAAGTGTTTGAATTCCTTCCAAACTTTTTCTTGAGGTTGAGTTCGAGTTTCAAAGCATTGTGGTCTGAGAATATGCAGGGAATAATCTCAGTCTTTCAGTATTGGTGGAGACCTGATTTATGCCCCTGTATGTGGTCTATTCTGGAGAAAATTCCATGTGTGCTCGAGAAGAATGAGTATTCTGTTGTTTTAGGATGGAATGTTCTGTATGTATCTATGAGGTCCATCTGGTCCAATGTGTCATTCAAAGCTCTTTTGTTTCTTTGTTGGTTTTCTGCTTAGATGATCTGTCTATTGCTGACAGTGACGTGTTAAGATCCCCTACAATTAATGTATTCATATCAAGAGGCGCCTGGGTGGCTCAGTGGGTTAAAGCCTCTGCCTTCAGCTCAGGTCATGATCCCAGGGTCCTGGGATCAAGCCCCGGGGCTTTCTGCATAGTGAGCTCTCTGCTCCGCAGGGAGCCTGCTTCCCCTCCTCTCTCTGCCTGCCTCTCTGCCTACTTGTGATCTCTCCTTGTTAAATAAATAAAATCTTTACCAAAAAAATGTTTTCATATCAATTTGACTCTTTATTTTGTTTAATAGTTGGCTTATGTAGTTGGCTGCTCCCATGTTGGGGACATAAATATTTACAATTGTTAGATCTTCTTGGTAGATAGACCCTTTAAGAATGATGTAGTGTCCTTCCATATCTTTGATTCTTCTTTAGATAAATTAGGTAAATCTAATTTGTAAATTAGATTTACCTAATTTATCTGAAATGATAAATGCTACCCCTGCTTGCTTTTGCAGTCCGTTGGCATGAAAGATGTTTCTCCATCCCTTCACTTTCAGTCTGGATGTATTTTTAGGTTCCAAGTGTGTCTCTGGAAGACAGCATATGGACGGGTCCTGTCGTTTTATCCAGTCTGCAGCCCTGTGCCATTTTAGGGGAGCATTTAGACCATTCACATTGAGAGTGATTATTGAAAGATAATTTTTTATTGTCATCATGTTGCCTGTGAAGTCCTTGTTTCTATAGACTGTCTCTGTGAATTTCTGTTCTTTGTAACTCTTGGGGTCTTTCTCCTTTATAGAACCCCCCCTTAATAATTCTTGTAGTACTGGCTTGGTGGTCACATAATCTTTTCGACTTTGTGGTTCTTGGAAGCTCTTTATCTCTCCATCCATTCTGAATGTCAGCCTTGCAGGATAAAGTATTCTTGGCTGCATGTTCTTCTCATTTAGTGCCCTGAATATGTCTTGCCGGCCCTTTCTGGCTTCACAAGTTTCTGTGGACAGGTCTGACATTATTCTGATGGTCCTGTCTCTGTACATAAGGAATCTCTTCCCCTAGCTGTCCTTAAGATGTGTCCTCTGACCTAGGACACAAACACTTGTTTCATTCCCCAGATTAGGGAAATTTTCATCCAGCATTTATTCAACTCTGTCTTCTAGTCTTTTCCTTTCTCCATCCCTTCAGAGATCCCCAAAATTCTAACACTGGAATGTTTCATGGCATTTATTTCCCTAATTCTGTTTTCATGGCTTCTAAGCTGTTTGTTCCAGGCCTCCGCCTGATCCTTGTTTTTCTATCAGTTTGTCTTTTCGATCACTATTTCGATCTTCTGCCTCAGTTACCATAGCTGTTAGAGTATTTAGATTACATTGGATCCCATTGATAACATTTTTAAGAAGTGCCAGATCAGCCCTCACTTCCGCCCTTATAGATTCTATGTTGCCACTAATGGTCTTCTCTAACCTCGCCATTGCCTGGATAATTGTTACCCCGAATTCCATTTCTGGCATACTATTTATGTTGATATCCAATAGTTCTGTGGTGGAAGTCACAGTCTCTGAGTTTTCCCTCTATTGGGTGTTCCTCCTCCTGGTCATTTTGGAGAGAGGTGGTTGAGGGGATGTGTAGCTGAATGTATCAACCATGGCCCAGGCAAGGTGCACTCTGGAAAGTTTCAGAGCAATTGGAGGTCAACACTGAAAAGAAAGAAAGAAATGAAGAGAAGGAAAACCCAGCCAAAACGAGCCCCAAAAGTATGATTTATAAGGTACATAAACAAAAATGAACAAACAAAAAGACCATCAAAATTAAAAGAAAAAAAAAGAAGAAAAAGAATAACCCAGCCAAAATGAACCCCAAGAATAAGATTTATATAGTACAAAAACAAATACACAGAAACACTGACAAAAGAATATGATGGGAAGGTGGTTATAAACCCTTGATATGGGCGAGGAAGGTTATTTCAGTTCTTCCTGAGTATATCTTACTATCTTTGTTAAAGGACTCAACTCTCCAGAGATACAGGGAAATTAAAACTGGTTTTTATATAGAGCTAGTATTGAATAGGGGGAAAGGATTACCTTGAAGATGATATATATATTGATTTAAAAAAAGAAAAGAAAAAGAACTCAGATATATGTATGAAAAAAGTTCCAGTTTAAAAGTCATTATGTAATATGTTGTATTAAATATCTAGTTGTAGTGGTAAGTAGGTTAAAAAATAAAAGAAAAAGAATCATAATGAATTTAAAAACAAAACAAAAAAATTGTATCTATGAAATATACAGGTTTTGGGGCAATACTGGGAGCTTAATATGTTGTTTTCCCCTGATGTTGGGGTTTTATAGTTTTATGGGGACTCTGTGGTTATTGTCCTCTTGTTCTTTTGGCTTGTCTTCTTGGGGAGGGGCCTGCCGCGTTGTTTTTCAGTCAGTCTTTCTTAGGTTGAGTCGCCCTGCCCCCATCAAGGGGCTGGGCTCTGTGGAAACCAGTTTTTCAGGCTTTTGTTCTCTGGAGGTTTTTGTTCTTTGGCGGCTTTTTGTGGCTTTTCAGAGCGTTAGTGCAAAGTAAACTATCAGCACCCATTCCTCCACCTCAGAGAGAAGCCTCAGTCTGCTCCCCTCTGAATGGTCCAGAACACACAGACTCGCTCTCTGCAAGCTCTGCTGAACACCACAACCTCCCGCAGGTGGTGCACACCCCCAGCCACCATCTCAGTGGTTGCCCAAGGCGCCTGCTTCTCTCAGTCCCTCTGTGCCACCAAAACTGTGAGCGATATTGGTCCTGGTGAGCCCAATCCTGGTGTCTGCCATTCCCGGGACTGCTGTCTGGAGTCCATGCCTGTGCCGGGTGCGCTCCGACGTGGGACTATGGCGAGGACCTCTGGGAGGAGCCTGCACTGGGCTTTCTTAGGAGCAGGCAGGGGTGTGCACAGCCCCAGTGGTGGTGCAAGCAGCAGAACGCCATGGGCTCAGGAACTACCAAATGGAGCCCCCGGGCTCTCTCAGGCACGGGTGGGCGCTGGCTTTGACTGCCCTGGGACTGTGGGCTTAGGTCCATGCCTGTGGCCACCCGATTCCAGCAATTGCCCCTTTCTGGATGCTTTTAACCAGACTCCAATTTAATGCAGGGCTCAAACACGGGGCACTTTCGTATTGGGATTTTACTTTCCAATGGGTCACTTCTGGTGGCTCCCTCCACCTTCTTTTTATCCTCCAATATTAGTCCAAGCGCTCCCACTCCACTTTACCTCTTCAGTGATGTCTTCTGCCCCTGTAGAGATCCAGAAGTGTATAATCCTACATCTCAGGCTGATTTCATGGGTGTTCAGAGTGTTCTGGTAGGTATTTAGCTCTGTTCAGGGGACTGGTTGAAACAGGGTCTCCTGCTTCTCCACCATCTTGCCCGGAGTCCATCATTAGTTTTTGATGTAGTGTTCCATTGTTTGCATATAATACCCACTGCTCCGTGTGAGAGTGAGGGGGAGTGCATGTGAGAGAAAATGAACTGTGGAGTGGAGAGAGAGGGAGAAGCAGACTCCCTGATGAGTAGGGAGCCAGACATGGGGCTTGATCCCAGGACCCTGGGGTTGCAACCTGAGCTGAAAGCAGACACTTTATCGGCTGAGCCACCCAGGTGCCCTGGAAAACTTGTTTCTGAAAGTAATGTGGGATTTCAAGGAATACCAAATAGAAAAACCTTGAGAAGGAAGAATAAAACTAGAAAATTTACATTTCCCAATTTTACTGCAAAACTACAGTTATCAGAAACCAATTTGGTACTGGCATAAGGATAGACATATAGACTAATGGAATATACCTGAGAATCTGGAAATGAACTCCTATGTCTGTGGTCACATGGTTTTTAAAAAGGATGACCAGGCTATTCAGTGGGGAAAGGTAGTCTCTTCAACAAGTGTGATTGGAACAACTGGACATCCACAAGAGAAAGAATGAAGTTGGACCCTTACCTAACACCATATACAAAATTAACTAAAAATCTAAACAGAAGACCTAAGATTAGAAAACTCTTAAAAGAAAACATAGGTGTACATTTTCATGACCTTGGATTTGGCAATGATTTCTTAACTATAATACCAAAACCATAAGCACAAAAAGAAATAATAGATTAAACTATAATTTATCAAAATTAAAAACTTTTATCATCAAGGATGCTATCAAGAAAATGAGAATGCAACCTACAGAATCGGAGAAAGTATTTGAAAATCATATTCTCTCATAAGGATCCGATATCTAGAACATGTAAAAAACTATTAACAACTCATGAAAAAGACAACCCAATTTAAGATTTTATTTATTTATTTGACAGAGAGAGACACAGTGAGCAAGATGGGTGGGAAGGGGAGAAGCAGGCTTCCCCGCCAAGCAGGGAGCCTGATGTGGGGCTCCATCCCAGGACCCTGGGATCATGACCTGAGCCAAAGGCAGATGTTTAATGACTGAGCCAGCCAGGCGCCCTAACAACCCAATTTAAAAAGTGGCTCAGAACTTGAATGTACATTTGTAGAATGGGATATACAAATGGCCAAGGAGTGTGTGAACATACATTCAATGTTTTTAATCATTAGGAAAATGCAAATAAAAACCACTTCAATTTCACTAAGATGGCCAAATAATAACTTTTAAAAGGAAAATAACAAATCTATAAAGATACTGAAATGCTGTGTAGTGCTGGAGGGAATGTAAAATGGTACAGCTGCTTTAGAAAAGAGTTGATGGTTTCTCCAAAAATCAAAAATAGAATTATCAAATGATTCAAAGAAAATTGAAAGTGGGTGTTTAAACAAAAACATGCACACAGTCTACAGCAGTACCTCTCAGTAGCCCAGGGGGTAACTCAAATGTTCGTCAGTGGGTGAACAAAATGTGTTATATCCACACAGTAGAATCTTACTCAGCCAAAAAAGAAATGGAAGTGCAGAACCAGGCTACACCATGAGTGAGCCTTGGAAACACTATATTTAGTGAAAGAAGCCAGACACAAATGAGCATATATTGTGTTATTCCATTTATATTAAATCTCTAGAACAGGTAAATCCATACAGATAGAAAGAAGATTTGTGGTTTCCAGGGAGAGGAAAGAATGGAGAGTGACCGCTTAATGGGTATGGGCTTTCTATTTAAGGTAATGAAAATGTTCTGGAAGTCATGGTGGTGGTGGCACAACAAGGTAAATGTACTTAATGCTGCTGAGTTGCACACTTTAAAATGGCCAAAATAATGAATTTTATGTGCATTTTTAAATACACACAAGAATGTGCGATAAAAGCTCTCAGTAAGTTAGCAATAAGGAGGAATTACCTTAACTTAAGAGAGAGTATCTATAGCTACCAGACTATTGAATGGTGAAAGCCTGAGTGCTTTCTCCCTGACTGGGAACAAGGCGAGGATGGCTACTCTCATTCCTATTCAACATAGCACTGCAACTTCTAGTCATTGAATACAGCAAGAAGTAGAAATAAAAGGAATACAGGCAGAAAGGAGGAAATAAATCTGCCCAGATTTGCAGATGGCATGTTTGTCTACAGAGAAAGAGTCAAGGAATCTACAAAAATCTTTTAGAATTAAAATGTGAGCTCAGAAAGATACAAGCTATGACATCAATTCATAAAAATCAATCACATTTCTGTGTACTAACAATGAAAATACATAAGCCAAAATTTAAAACACAATATAATTTATAGTCATTTGAATAAAAATGATGTACTTAAGACACACTTAACAAAAATCTACAGAATTGGTATATTGAGAATTATAGAATGCTGATGAAAGAATTGAAAAAAAAAAATTTAAGTAAGTAGAGAGAGACCTATTCATGGATTCTGACTCAACATAATAAAGATATCAAATGTCCCCAGATTGTTCTATAAATGTAACACAATTTCCACCCAAATCCTAGCAACACTTTTTTGTAGACAGACTTATTCTAAAATGCATATGGAAACTTGTAAGTGGAGTAATTACCCCATATTGAGGCTTACTATATAGTTATAATAATCAAGAAAGTGTAGAGGAAAAGGAAGAACAAACAAAATTCAAACCCAGCAAAAGGAAGGAAATACTAGATTAGAACAGAAATAAATAATGGAGAGACTTGAAAAAACAATAGCAGAGATCAGTGAAACCAGGAGCTGGCTCTTTGAAAAGATCAACAGAATTGATAAGCCTCTAGGCAGATTCATAGAGAGAGAACCCAAATAAAACCACTAATGAAAGAGAGGAGAAATAAGAACCAATACCACAAAAATACAAACAATTGTAACAATATTACGAAGGCCTATTTGCCAACAAATTGGACAACTTAGCAGAAGTGGATAAATTCTTAGAAACATATAATCTACCGAAAATGAAGCAGGAAGAAATAGAAAAGCTAAGGAGACCAATCACCAGCAATGAAATTGAGTCAGTAATCGAAAAACTCCCAAAAAACAAAAGTCCAGGACTAGATAGCTTTAAAGCTTAATTCTCGGGTGCCTGGGTGGCTCAGCTGGTTAAGCAACTGCCTTCAGCTCAGGTCATGATCCTGGAGTCCCGGGATTGAGTCCTGCATCGGGCTCCCAGCTCAGTGGGGAGCCTGCTTCTCCCTCTGACCCTCTCCCCCTCTCATTCTCTCTCTCATTCTCTTTCTCAAATAAATAAATAAAATCCCCTTTAAAAGAAAAAAAAGTTTAATCCTACCAAACATTTAAAGAACAGTTAATACCTATTCTTCTCAAAACTTAAAAAAAAATAGAATAGGAAAGAAAACTTCCAAATTCATTCTATAGAGTCATAATCACCCTCATACCAAAACCAGATAAAGACACCACCAAAAAAGAGAACTACAGCCCACTATCTCCCATGAATATAGATGCAAAATCCTCAATAAAATAATAGCGAACCAAATCCAACAATCCTTTAAAACAAACATGAGGGCGCCTGGGTGGCTCAGTTGGTTAAGCATCTGCCTTAGGCTCAGGTCATGATTCTAGGGTCCTGGGATCAAGCCCTGCATTGTGCTCCTTGCTCACTGGGGAGTCTGCTTCTCCCTCTGCCTCCCCTCCTTGCTCATGCTCTCTCTCACTCTCTCGCTCTCACACACACACACTCTGTCTCTCAAATAAATAAAATCTAAAAAAAAAAAATCATACACCATGATCCAGGAATTTATTCCCAGGATGCAAGCGTGTTCTATATTTGCAAAACAATCAACATGATACATCACATGAATAAGAGAAAGGATAAAAACCATAGGATCATTTCAATAGCTGCAAAAAAGCATTCAGCAAAGTACAACATCCATTCATGATAAAAAAAAAAAAACCTCTGCAAAATAGATCTAGAGTGAATATATCTCAAGATAATAAAGGCCTTATATGAAAAGCCAACAGACAACATTGTTCTCAATGGTGAAAACCTGATAGCTTTTCTCCTAAGATCGGGAACAAGACAAGGATGTCTTGTGCACCACTTTTATTCCACATAGAACTGGTTGGCCTAGCCACAGCAATTAGACAACGTAATGAAATGAAAGGCATCCAAATTGGTGAGGAAGAAGTAAAATTCCCACTACTTGTGGATGACATGATATTATATATAGAAAACCCAAGGGGTGCCTGGGTGGCTCAGTGGGTTAAAGCCTCTGCCTTTGGCTCCGGTCGTGATTCCAGGGTCCTGGGATTGAGCCCTGCATCTGGAGAGACTTGAGAATTGCATCTGGCTCTCTGCTTAGCGGGAAGCCTGCTTCCCTTCTCTCTCTGCCTGCCTCTCTGCCTACTTGTGATCTCTCTTTCTCTCTCTGACAAATAAATAAATAAATAAAATCTTTTTTTAAAAAAACCAAAAGGTTCCATCAAAAATTATTAAACTGATAAATGAATTCAATAAAGTTGCAGGATACAAAATCAATATACAGAAATCTTTTGCATTCCTACATGCTAATGATGAAGCAGCAGTAAGTGAAATTAAGAAAATAATCCCATTTACATTTGCACCAAAATAAATAATAATAATAACCTAGGAATAAACTTAACCGAAGAGGTGAAAGTCCTGTAGTCTGAAAAGTAACACTGATGAAAGAAATTCAAGATGATGCACAGAAGTGGAAAGACATTCCACGCTTGTGGGTTGGAAGAACAGATATTGTTAAAATGTCTATTCTACCGAAAGCAGTCTACAGATTCAGTGCGATCCTTATCAAAATACCACCAACATTTTTCACAGAACTAGAACAACCGACCTTACAATTTTGTATGGAACCACAAAAGACCTTAAACAGCTAAAGCAATCTTGAGAAGGAAAAACAAAAACAAGACTCAAGTTATATTAGAAAGCTGTAGTGGGGCACCTGGGTGGCTCAGTGGGCTGAAGCCTCTGCCTTCTGCTCAGGTCATGATCCCAGAGTTTTGGGATTGAGTCCCACACTGGGCTCTCTGCTCGGTAAGGAGCCTGTTTCCTCCTCTCTCTGCCTCTCTGCCTACTTGTGATCTCTGTCAAATAAACAAAATCTTAAAAAAAAAAAAAAGCTGTAGTAATCAAAACAGCATAGTACTAGAATAAAAACACATAGGTTGATGAAGTAGAATAGAAAACCCAGAAATAAATCCACAACCATACAATCAATCTTTGACAAAGGAGAAATGGATATCCAATGGGAAAAAGACAGTCTCTTCAACAAATGTTGTTGGGAAAGCTGGACACAGGCAAAAGAACGAAACTAGGCCACTTTCTCAAAGCATCGACAAAAATAAACTTGAAATGGATTGAAGACCTAAATGTGAGACCTGAAGCCATAAAATCCTTGAGGAACACTGGCAGTAATTTATGACATCAGCTGTAGGAACATTTTTCTAGACATGTCTCCTTAGGCAAGGGAAATAAAAGCAAAAATAAACTATTGGGATTACATCAAAATAATTTCTTCTTCTTTTTAAAAAAGATTTTATTTATTTATTTGAGAGAGAGAGAGAGAGCATGAGAGGGGAGAAGGTCAGAGGGAGAAGCAGATTCCCCATGGAGCTGGGAGGCTGATGCAGGACTTAATTCCGGGACTCCAGGATCATGACCTGAACTGAAGGCAGTGGCTTAACCAAATGAACCACCCAGGAGCCATTTTTTTTTTTTTTAAGATTTTATTTATTTATTTGAGAGAGAGGGAGTGAGAGAGTATATCAAAATAACTTCTGCACAGTGAAGGAAACAATCAACATAACTAATAGGCAACTTACTGAATGGGGGCAGATATTTGCAAAATGACATATCTGATAAAAGGGGCCAGTATCCAAATTATATAAAGAATTGATACAACTCAACATCCAAGAAAACAAATATTCTAATCAGAAAATGGGCAGAAGACATGAACAGATATTTCTCCAAAGAAGACCTACAGGTGGCCAACACATACATGAAAAGATGTACGACATTACTTATCAGAGAAATACAAATCCAAACTACAGTGAGGGGTGCCTGGGTGGCTCCGTCCATTAAGCATCTGACTTTTGGTTTGGCTCGGATCATGATCTCAGAGTTGTGGGATCAAACCCTGTGTCCAGCTCCACACTCAGCAGGGAGTCTGCCTCTCTCTCTTGCTCTGCCCTTTCCCTGCTAGCACTCTCTCTCTAAAATAAATGAAGAAATCTTTTTTTAAAAACTACAATGAGATATAGCATGTATAGCATGTGATTGTAATTAATGATACTGTATTATATACTTGAAGAAGTGTTCTTAACCACACACACAGAAAAGGTGCCAGGGTATATTGGTTAACTCAGCTGTGGTACTCAGGTCACAAGGTATACATATATTAAATCATCTTCTATGGTATACCTTTAGAAAGCACCATCATGTTGTACAACTTGAACCTGACATCAGTCATACCTGGATAAAGTTGGAAAAAATATGCTCAATATTATTAGCTATTAGGAAAAAGCAATTAAATTGGCAATAAGGGGCGCCTGGATGGCACAGTCAGTTGAATGTCTGACTCTTGATTTTGGCTCAGGTCATGATCTCAGGGTCCTGGGGTTGAGCCTCAAGTGGGGCTCTGAGCTCAGGGTGGTCTGTCGGAGCTTCTCTGTCCCTTACCCTCTCCCCCACTCACTCCCTCTCTCTCTAAATAAATAAAATCTTTTTAAAAATTGGCAACGAGGGGCACCTGGGTGACTCAGTGGGTTAAAGCCTCTGCCTTCAGCTCAGGTCATGGTCCCAGGGTCCTGGGATCGAGCCCCGCATTGGGCTCCCTGCTCAGCGGGGAGCCTGCTTCCTCCTCTCTCTCTCCTTGCCTCTCTGCCTACTTGTGATCTCTGCCTGTCAAATAAATAAATAAAATCTTCAAAAAAATTGGCAATGAGATATTATACAGCAACAGAATGGCTAAAATAAATTAAAAAAAAAAGTAGTAACAGCACCAAATGCTAGTGAAGATGCATAAAAATTTGATCACTCATACTGTCCTGGTAGGAATGTAAGATGGTACAGCTACCCTGGAAGACAGTTTCCCACTTCCTTGAAAAACCATCATGCAGCTACCATATGACCCATTGTTGAGAACGTAACACTCATGCACAGTTGAGTATGACTGAAATGGGGCCATGGAGCAAGATTGGTAGGTTGTATTGGGGTTGATATTTTGGCTTTGACGTTGTATGATGGTTTTGCACACTCTTAGCACTGAGAGCAACTGGGCAGAATGTGTATGGGATTGCTCTGAATTCTTTCTTAAGCTTACATGCTAACCTACCATGATCTCATGAAACATTTCAATCTGAACAATGTGTGATGTTGAGTTTGCAAATTGCATAGACATTGTGCTTGCCAGATTTCTACCCTTTTATCCTTTCGTAGTTTTCAAAAGTTAAACGAACTTTCTTTGTATAGGTTTCTGTTTATTTTTTCCCCCCAGTTTTCTTTCCCTTTCATGAATTCTACTTTTGCCTTTTCTATTTCCATGATGAAGTTGATCTGAACTGACTCTTGAAGGTCAAATGCAGGGACCAGCGAACTGTGGCCCACAGGCCAAATCTGGCCCACCTTCTGTTCTGTAAAGTTTTACTGTAATTCTCTTTGTTCCATTAATTTCCATATTGTCCACAATTGCTTCTGTGTTGCAATAGTGGAATTGAATGACTGCAACAAAGACCCTATGGTTCATGTAGCCTAAAATGTTTGTTCTCTGGCCCTTTCCAGAAAAAGTACACTGCTCCCCTGACCTAAGGGATTAAAGAACAAAATCCAATTTTATTTGAAACCTACAACACAGTGTTTCCACCAATAGAGTAAATTAAAGAAAATATTTAAAAATTAAAATGTATTTTGCATATTTTTAATTGCTTCTAAATATTTAAAATTACTGCTTAAATGAAAGAGAAAATATAGGGGCGCCTGGCTCACTCAGTGGATTAAAGCCTCTGCCTTCGGCTCAGGTCATGATCCCAGGATCCTTGGATCGAGCCCCATGTCAGGCTCTCTGCTCCGAGGGGAGCCTGCTTCCTCCTCTCTCTCTCTGCCTGCCTCTCTCCCTACTTCTGATTTCTCTCTCTCTGTCAAAATAAATAAAATCTTAAAAAAAAAAAGAAAGAGAAAATATAAGTAATAATTAGTGAATATCGAAGTTTTTTTTTTGATTTTTTAAAAACTTTAAATTTTTTTTATTATTTTATTTAAGTCACCATAAAATACATCATTAGTTTTTGATGCAGTGTTCCAAGATGTACCACACCTGGTGATCCACGCAATACGTGCCCTCCTTAATACCCACCACCAGGCTCACCCATCCCCCCACCACCACCCCTCTAAAACCCTCAGTTTGTTTCTCAGAGTCCATAGTCTCTCATGGTTCATCTCCCCCTCCGATTTACCCAACCTCACTTTTCCTTTCCTTCTCCTAATGTCCTCCATGTTATTCCTTATGCTCCACACATAAGTGAAACCATATGATAATGGACTTTCTCTGCTTGACTTATTTCACTCAGCATAATCTCCTCTAGTCCCACCCATGTTGATGCAAAAGTTGGATATTCATCCTTTCTGATGGCTAAGTAATACTCCATTGTATACATGGACCATATCTTCTTTATCTAATTGTCTGCTGAAGGTCATCTTGTTTGTTTCTATAATTTGGCGACTGTGGCCATTGCTTCTATGAACATTGGGGTACAGATGGCCTCTCCTTTCACTACATCTGTATCTTTGGGGTAAATACCCAGTAGTGCAATTGCTAGGTCATAGTGTAGCTCTATTTTTAACTTTTTGAGGAATCTCCACACTGTTTTCCAAATGCACCAACTTGCATTCCCACCAACAGTGTAAGAGGGTTCCCCTTTCTCCACATCCTCTCCAGCACTTGTTTCCTGTCCTATTAATTTTGGCCATTCTCATTGGTGTAAGGTGATATCTCAATGTGGCTTTGATTTGAATTTCCCTGATGGCTAATGATGATGAACATTTTTTCATGTATCTGCTAGCCATTTGTATGTCTTCTTTGGAGAAGTGTCTGTTCATGTGTTCTGCCCATTTTTGGACATGATTATCTGTTTTTTGGGTGTTGAGTTTAAGAAGTTCATTATACATCTTGGATATCAGCTTTTGTCTGTGGGGCCATTTGCAAATATGTTTTCCCACTCCGTGGGTTTCCTGTTTGTTTTGTTGACTGTTTCCTTTGCTGTGCAGAAGCTTTTTATCTTGACAAAAAGCTCATTTTCATCATTAGTTTTTGATGCAGTGTTCCAAGATTCATTGTTTGTGTACAACACCCAGTGTTCCACGCAATGCGTTCCCAATGCATTTGTTTCCCTTGCCTTTGGAGATGTGTCTTAAAAGAAGTTGCTGTGGCCTATGAAGAAGAAGTTACTGTCTATGTTTCCTCCAGGATTTTGATGGATTCCTGTGTCAGGTTGAGGCCTTTCATCTATTTTGAGTTTATCTTTATGTATTGTGTAAGAGAATGTTCAAGTTTCATTCTTCTATACATAGCTGTCCAATTTTCCCAGCACCATTTATTGAAAAGACTGTCTTCTTTCCACTGGATATTTTTTTCCTGCTTTGTCAAAGATTAGGTGACCATAGAGTTGAGGATCTGTATCCGGGCTCTCTGTTCTGTTCCATTGATCTGTGTGTCTGTTTTTGTGGCAGTACCACGTTGTCTTGGTGATCACAACTTTGTAATAAAGTTGGAAATCAGGCAACATGATGCCCCAGCTCTGTTTTTCTTTTTCAACATTTTCTTTGAAATTAAGGGTCTTTTCTGGTTCCATAGAAATTTTAGGGTTGTTTGCTCCAGCACACTGAAAATGCCTTTGGTATTTTGATTAGGATGGCATTGAAAGTACAGATCGCTCTGGGTAGTATAGACATTTTAACAATGTTTATTCTTCTGATCCATGAGCATGGGATGCTTTTCCATCTTTCTGTGTCCTCTTCAATTTCTTTCATGAGTGTTCTGTAGTTCCTCAAGTATAGATCATTTACCTCTTTGCTTAGGTTTATTCCAAGGTATGATTTCTTGTGCTATTATAAATGGAATTAGTTCTCTAATTGCCCTTACTACAGTTTCATTGTTAGTGTATAAGAAAGCAACTGATATCTGCGCACTGACTTTGTATCCTGCCACATTACTGAATTGCTGTGTGTGAGTTCTAGTAGTTTGGGGGTGGAGTGGTTTGGGTTTTCCACATAGAGTATCATGTCATCCGTGAAGAGAGAAAGTTTGACTTCTCCCTTGCCAATGTGAATACCTCTTATTTCTCTTTGTTTGATTGCTGTTGCTAGGACTTCTAGTACTACATTGAACAACAGTGGTGAGAGTGGGCATCCTTGTGTTCCTGATCTCAAAGGGAAGGCTGTCAGTTTTTCCCCATTGAGAATGATATTCACGTGGTTTTTCATAGATGGATTTTATGAAGTTGAAGAAAATTTCCTTTATCCCTATACTTTGAAAAGTTTTAATCAGGAAAAGATGCTGTATTTTGTCAAATGTTTTTTCTGCATCAGTTGATAGGACCATGTGGTTTTTCTTTCTTCTCTTATTGATTTGTTCTTTCCCATTGATTGATTTGTGAATGTTGAACCACCCTTGCATCCCAGGGATAAATCCCAGCTGGTCATGGTGGATAATCTTTTTAATGTACTATTGGATCCTATTAGCTAGGATCTTGTTGAGAATCTTGGCATCCATATTCATCAGGGATATTGGTCTGAAATTCTCCTTTTTGATGGGGTCTTTGCCTGCTTTAGGGATGAAGGTAATGCTGGCTTCATAGAAAGAGTCTGGAAGTTTTCCTTCTGTTTCTATTTTTTGAACCATCTTCAGGAGAATAGGTATTATTTTTTCTTTGAATGTTTAGTAGAATTCCCCAGGGAATCCGGCAGCTCCTGGGCTTTGTTTTTGGAAGGTTTTTGATGACTGCTTCAATCTCCTTACTACATATTGATCTATTCAGGTTGTCAAGTCTTCCTGTTTCAGTCTTGGAAGTTTATATGTTTCCAGGAATGCGTCCATTTCTTTTAGGTTGCTTAACTTATTGGCATATAGCTATTGATAATAATTCCGATGATTGTTTCTATTTCCTTGGTATTAGTCATAATCTCACCCCTTTCATTCATAATTTTATTAATTTGGGTCCTTCCTCTTTTATTTTGGTTTGTTTGGCCAGCAGTTTATCAATCTTACTAATACTTTCAAAGAACCAGAACTTCTAGTTTCATTGATGTATTCTACTGTATCTCTAGTTTCTGTCTCATTGATCTCTACTCTAATCTTAATTATTTCCCTTCTCATGTGTGGGGTTGGCTTAATTTGTTGTTGGTTCTCTAGTTGTATACAATGTAAAAGAGTCGGTGTGTTTGGGATTTTTCAGTTTTTTAGTGAGGCTTGGATGGCTTTGTATTTCCCCCTTATCACCACCTTTGCCGTATCCCATAGGTTTTGGGCCAATGTGTCTTCATTCTCATTGTTTTCCATGAATTGTTTAAGTTCTTCTTTGATTTCCTGGTTGACCCAAACATTCTTGAGCAGGTTGGTCTTCAGCTTCCAAGTGTTTGAATTCCTTCTAATTTTTTTTTTTTTTTTTTTTTTTTTTTGGTGGCTGAGTTCCAGTTTCAAAACATTATGGTCTGAGAATATACAGGGAATAATCTCAATCTTTTGATATCAGTGGAGACCTGATTTGTGACCCAGTATGTGGTCTATTCTGGAGAAAATTCCATGTGTGCTCGAGAAGAATGAGTATTCTCTTGTTTTAGGTGGAATGTTCTGTATATATCTATGAGGTCCATCTGGTCCAAAGTGTCATTCAAAGCTCTTTTGTTTATTGATTTTCTGCTTCAATGATCTGTCTATTACTGAGAGTGGTGTGTTAAGATTCCCTACAATTAACGTATTCATATCAATATGACTCTTTATTTTGTTTAATAGTTGGCTGCTCCCATTTTGGGGGCATAAATATTTACAGTTTATTAGATCTTTGGTGGATAGACCCTTTAAGAATGATGTAGTGTCCTTCTGCATCTCTGATTACAGTCTTTAGCTTAAAATCTAACTTATCTGATATGAGAATTGCTACTCCTGCTTTCTTTTGAGGCCCATTGGCATGAAAGATGTTTCTCCATCCCTTCACTTTCAGTCTGGGTATATCTTTAGGTCTCTTGTAGACAGCATATGGACAGGTCCTGTCATTTTATCCAGTCTGCAACCCTGTGCTGTTTTATGGGAGCATTTTGGCCATTCACATTGAGAGTGATTATTGGAAGATAATTTTTATTGTCATCTTGTTGCCTGTGAAGTCCTTGTTTCTATAGATTGTCTCTGTGAATTTCTGTTCTATGTCACTCTTGGGGTCTTGCTTCTTTTATAGAACCCCCCCCCCCTTAATAATTCTTGTAGTGCCAGCTTGGTGGTCACAGAATCTTTTCGACTCTGCAGGTCTTGGAAGCTCTTTATCTCTCCATCCATTCTGAATGTCAGGCTTGCGGGATTCTTGGCTGCATGTTCTTCTCATTTAGTGCCCTGAATATGTCTTGCCAGCCCTTTCTTATTTACCAAGTTTCTGTGGACATGTCTGACATTATTCTGATGGTCCTTCCTCTCTATGTAAGGAATCTCTTCCTTCTAGCTCCCCTTAAGACATGTTCTCTGATTCGTGAATTTCACAGTCATGTGCCTAGGGGTCTTTCTACCCTCAATGATCTTAGCAGGTGTCCTCCCTGACTCTAGGACACAAACACTTGTTTCATTCCCCAGATTAGGGAAATTTTCATCCAGCGTTTGTTCAACTATGTCTTCTAGCCTTCTCTCTCTCTCCACCCGCTCAGGGGTCCCAATAATTCTGACATTGGAACATTTCATGGCATCATTTATTTCCCTAATTCTGTTTTCATGGCTTCTAAGCTGTTTGTTCCAGGCCTCCTCCTGATCCTTGTTTTCTATCAGTTTGTCTTCTAGATCACTAATTTGATCTTCTGCCTCAGTAACCTAACTGTTAGCATACTTAGAATTGATCGGATCTCATTGATAGCATTTTAAAATATTGCCAGATCAGTCCTCACTTCCACCCTTAGACATTCTATGTTGCCATTAAGGGTCTTCTCCAACCTAGCCATTGTCTGGGTAATTGTTACCCTGAATTCTATTTCCAACATACCGTTTATGTCATATCCATTTGTTCTGTGGCAGCGGTCACAGTCTCTGAATTTTTCCTCTGTTGGGTGTTCCTCCTCCTAGTCATTTTGGAGAGAGGTGGTTGAGGGGATGTGTCGCTGAATATATCAACCACGGTCCAGGCAAGGTGACTCTGGTAAGTTTCAGAGCAATCAGAAGTCACCACCAAAGGAAAAAAGGAAAAAAGAGAGAAAGAGAAGAAAAGAAAAAAAACCCAGCCAAAATGAGCCCCCAAAGTAAGATTTATAAGTTATATAAACAAAAACAAAGAAAAAGATCAATAAAAGTAAAAGCCAAAAAAATAAAGACCCAGCCAAAATGAACCCCAAGAATAAGGTTTACATAGTACAAAACCAAAAACAAACACTCAGAGACACTAACAGAAGATTAAGGTGGAAAGGTTGTTATAAACCCTCAATTTGGGTGAGGAAGGTTATTTCAGTTCTTCCTGGTTATGTCTTGTTATCCTTGTTAAAGGACTCAACTTTCCAGAGATACAGGGAAATTAAAACTGGCATATATATATATTATATATACTTATACATATATAATATACATGTGTATATATAATATACATATATGTATATATGTATATATGCATACATATACATATATAACATATGTATATATAATATATATAATATAGTAATATGTATGTAAATATATATATGTAAAATTGAATAAGGAAAAGGGACTCTCTTGAATCTTATCTTTATATATATATATATATACGTATATATATATATATATGTATATATAACAAGAAACAAAAGTGTATGTATGAAAAAAGTTCAAGTTAAGTTTTTATGGAATACATTGTATTAAACATCTAGTTGAAATGGTAGGTAGGTAAAAACAATAAAAGAACAAATAAAAAACGAGGGAGAGAAAAGTTGTATCTACAAAATACACAGGTTTTCGGGCAACATGGGGAGCTTAATACATTGTTTTTCTCTGATGCTGGTGTTTTGCAGTTTTGTGGGGACCTTGTGGTTCTGTCCTCTTGTTCTTCAGGCTTGTCTTCTGGGGGCGGGGCCTGCCGTGTGGTTTTTCAGTCAGGCGTGCTTGGGCTGAATCGCCCTGCCCCCTACCAAGGGGCTGGGCTCTGTGGAGTTTTTCAGGCTTTTGTTCTCTGGAGGTTTTGTTCTTTGGTAGTGTTTTGTGCTTTCTCAGATGTTCAGAGCAAAGTACACTGTCTGCACCCAGACCTTGCCCCAGAAAGAAGCCTCAGTCTGCTCCCCTCTGAATAGTTCAGAACACATAGACTCCCAACTCCTTTGAAGACCGCAACCTCCCATAGGCGGTGTGCTCTCCCAGTCACCGTCCCAGTGGTCACCCAAGGCCCCCACTTGTCCCTGTAACCCCATGCCACAAAAACCAGGAGAGAGAGTGGTCCTGGCAGCTACGCTTCCTGGCACTGTCATCGGAAGCCCACATCCGTGCTGGGGCCCTGAGCCTCTACAGCGGTGCAGGCAGTGGATGTCTGTGGACTCAGGGACCACTGACTAGAGCCCGTACTGGGCCATCTCAGGCATGGGTGAGCACCGGCTGTGGCCGTCCTGGGACTGTGAGCTCACGTCCATGCCTGTCGCCGCCCAATCCCAGCAGTCACCCCTTAAGTCCCGTTGTTCTTCTTGAGCGCTGTTAACCAGAGTCCCAAGTTGATGCCAATCCCCAAGCACAGGGCACTTTCATATTGGGGTACTACTTTCCAGTGGGTCCCTTCTGGTGGCTCCCTCCCCCTTCTGCTTATCCTCAGATACCAGTCCGCACACTCCAACACCTCCGCACCTCTCCACAAGCCATCGTCTGCCCCACAGAGAGATATTTAGCTCCGCTCAGGGGACCGGTTGAAACAGGGTCTCCTACTTCTCTGCCATCTTGCCCCTCCCCTCGAATATCCACATTTTATATTATAGTAAATTATTTAAATCACACTGTTTTATTCAATAGTGCCACTTGAGATTCTAAGTATTATGAAATATTTTATACAGATCTTACAATGGGAAATCGGAGTCGACTATCAGGGTGAGGAATCAGTATTATACTTCAGACTTGTGACATCTGGTCTTATGCATATAGAAATTTCAGAGTCATAATAACTGAGGGGTGCCTGGCTGGTTCCGACTTTTAAGCGTACGACTCTAGGTTTCGGCCCAGGTCACGATCTCGGGGCTGTGGGTTGGAGCCCCATGTTGGGGTCCATGCTCAGCATGGAGTCTGCTTGAAATTTCTCTCCTTCTCCCTCTGTCCCTATCCTGCTCTGCTATCTCTTCATCTCTCTCTACAGTAAATAAATATTTTTAAAAAAGAGTAATAATAACTGTATTTTTGCAAAATGCTCCTCTGCTGCCACATGCACTAGGCTGGGAGCCCTTCAATGACTTGTGAGTGCATCAGGAGTCAGGAGTTGGAACAGCGAGGCCAATGAGATGTTGGAGGCCCTGCTCCGGGAAACAATTCTGCATTATACAGGACGCAATTGTATTGACGCCATGTTACGAGGCCAGCATCCCAAGCATGCCCACCACCCAGAGCTCCCCCATTCTCTGTGTTCACGGCAGGTGTGTCCTGCTGGTGTATCACAGCCACAGCCATTACTGTGTTCAGAAGCTAGACTGTTGTCCTGAGGTCCCAGGACAAGGGGTGTGGAGAAACGGGTCCCTGGGGCCTGGGGTTGTGTCCTGAGAGGATGGGGCAGGGGTATTTGGATCCTGGCCAAAGAACCAAGCGGCACTCGGAGACCTCGGAGGACCCGAGGTTTATTTCACACCAGCGGGCCCAGACGAGAGTTGTCTCTCAAGGTCTGAGCCCCAAGCACAGACAAAGGGGGTGGTTTACACACTTTTCCTTCCGTGTCTGTGCCACTCCCGCAGCTGCGGCCGGTGGGGCAGGGAAAAGCCTGGGATGGCCTTGGGGCAGGGACTGGGATTCCCCCACTGGACTGGTCAGTCTCAGAACACAGATTTCCTTACGGGGGCAGGGCGCTCTCCCAGGACACCGGGTGCAGCCAGGTCCCAAGTGACTGAGATAAATGCACATGCGCGCGCGCGTGCGTGCGTGTGTGTGTGTGTGTGTGTGTGTGTTTCCAGGGAAAGGGACTCTCTTGCCTGCGTCCAGCAACGACACAGTGACACAGGCAGGGTGAGGCTCCCGGATGGAGCCCTGACACTGGGCAGTGGGGCTCTCAGACTCTTCCGTGGCGTCAGCAGGGGCCAGGCTCCAACAGGGACAGGACGTGATGGGACCTTGGCTCCAGTGAGCATACCTGGTTTGGGGACAGGGTCTCCGTCCTTCCCTGGGAGAGAGATAGGCTGGGGTCTGTGCCTTGTAGTTTCCAGAACCGATGCCTGGAGCGCTGGACTCCAGCTGGTTGCCTGGAGATGGGCAGGAGGCCGCCTCCCCTTCTAGAACACCAGTTGGCAGGAATCTGTCCTGGACAGTCAACTCTGACCCCTTGGGCACGAGTCATCCGGGAGCATGGCGGAACAGGAGCTCCAGGAACATGAGGGCCCCACTGAAGTGGCTGACCATAGCTTGGTTCTTTTGGGGGGCCAGAAGCATGTTGGCCAGAAGGAAGGTGGGCAGGAAGCCTGCAAGGACCTCTGCCCTCAGGAAGCGGGGGCTCGGGGGAGGGGCAGGGAGCGGTGCTCCGAGCAAGACGCCTTTGCTGTTCAGGCCAGAGTGAGAGGATGTGGCACAGAAAACCCCCTCTTCTACAGAGCCACAGGGGCCCCTTGCTCCTCGCAGTGCGCAGGAGGGAGAGGAAGGGAAGGCCCCGAGGAGAGCGGGTGAAGAGGGGAGTGTGCTAGCGTGACCAGAGGACTGGGGGTGGAGGGGATGGGCAGATGGGCAGGGGGCTGAGCCAGCCAGATGCCGTGGAGGTGCCTGTCCAGGTCCAGGGGCAGGGGGGCTGCTGAGGCTCTGAGTGGGGTGCGGGGCTGTCTCTTGTCCCCCGTGGGGGAGGGGGAGGGGACAAAGGCATGAGCGACCCTGGGGGATGGCAGCCTGCAGAGGGGCCACGGGTACAAAGAGGGGGCCTGAAGCCTGTACGGGAGCCTCCACGGGGCCGCCGGAGAGGTGAATGCAGGCCGCAGGGTTGGGATCCTGCTGCTCTGCCTCCTGTTCCCGGAGGTCGATACAGGGCTGAAGCGGAAACAGGATGCCTGGGGGAGGCAGGCGTGTGGAGCCGTGGGGGCTCAGCTCCTCCAACGAGTGGGATCTGCCCTCATGGCCCCAGATCCCTCTCCCCGAGGTTGCACCTGCAGAAAGTTCCATAGTGCCCACCTGCTCACGGGGCAGAGCTTAAAGTCTTAGCACGTGAGACCCCTAGTCCCGGGCCCCCAACTTTCCGGATTTGGCTTTCAGTCTCCTTCGTGTGATCTTTCACACTTCCCTGTTTTCACCTTGGTGTTTCCTTTCTTCCTTGACCGTCCGCAAATAAAATCTGACCCCACCACATCAGCATAGCTTGTTAGAACTGAGAGACCCTGGAGATTTTGCTGGTAAAGCCCCACAGTTTGGCTCTTAGCGGGATGGCAGGAGGAAGTCAGTGATGCATTGGGACACCTGGGTGGCTCGCCGTTAAGCGTCTGCCTTCGGCTCAGGTCATGATCCTGGGGTCCTGGGGTCGAGTCCTGCCTCGTGCCCCCTGCTCAGCGGGGAGCCTGCTTCTCCCTCTCCCCAGCTCTCCCTCCAGCTCATGCATGCCTCTCTCTCTGTCATAAATAAAGTCTTAATAATAATAAGACGACAGTGGCATATTCCCACTTACTGGGGATTCTCAGCAAGAGGCCATGTTATACAGACCTCCTGGTGGTGAAGGGGGCGTTCGGGGGCCCAGGAGTGCAGGCTGCAGCAAAACCTGGCGGAAATGGGCAACTTCCTTCCATTAGCTCAACAAGCCCTTGAAAATGTCCTCCCGAAACATGGCCTCCCTCCGAGCTTTCCAACCAAACCCTGGCACTGTTCATACCATCTATGCCTGCCCACGGCTGTCCCTGTTAACTTGTCACCTGGCTGTGTTTCCCTGGCCAAGGGGACTCCCTCCATGTGTGTATGTGTGCAGTGTCCGTCTAGTCCACACCCATGCACGGAGCCGGGAATTTGGCCGCCTTCGGCTATGGGAACGTCAGCAGACAACTCCTTAGTCACGTAGTGACAGACCCACCCAGGTGCGGATCTGTCAGAATGGACGAAAGTCCTAAGTGACAGAGGAAGGCTCGTTTGTGACTGCCAGAGACTGTCACCTCATTGCCCGGAGCTTGGGTTCTATTAGGATAGCTAGACGGGAGAGCACTGTGTTTTCAGGAACTTCCGTCTTTGCCACTGGCGCGTATCCACGGCCACATGTTGTGCCTCGGTGGGGCCTCCCGTGGAAGGAACTTGCGTGGGGCGGGGGAGGGGCAGGCAGCTCAGGCACGGGACCCCTTGGGGACGAGGGCTCTGCGGGGTCAGGACTTCGGTTCGCCTATGGGAAATGCCTGCATTCGAAAAATCATTCTGGGCAAACCCGACACGTCGAGGGCTGCTTTGGACCACACGAGCCACTCATTTTTTTTTTAAATCAACCTCAGATGTAGACTGGATTCACCGTAATCCTTGCTTTGTGGCCTATTCTCCTCACTGAACCACGCACAATCCTGTTTGTTCCTCCCTCCCCCTCCCTTGGATTTCAGGGCCCCGGTGAGCAGCCGCGGGAATCTCTGTGGTGTTAGTTACCAGGAAGTGTTGGGGGTAACCGATGTCCCTGCCGGAGTTGTTGATGTGGTTTATTGACTCAGGCGCTGTTTCTTGGGGGTGACAAGGCCATGGTTACGGTGCAGGCTCTAGAGGACGCCAGCCTGGGGTTAGATCTAGGTGGTGCCCTGCAGGCAGGCCAATCTCTTCACCTCTCTGGGCCTCACCTTCTCACTTGTCCCGTCGGGGTTATGCCAGGGGAGGCCTCGGAACACATTCAGGGAGATAATCCGTGGTAAATCACTTGGTGCCATGGTCCTCGCTGCTGCGGGACGCAGGCCTCCTGCTTACTTGCTGCCGTTCGCAACGCGTGAATTAGCGACAACATCCCTGTCGAGGAGGCCAGAAATGCCTTCGTGGCTCAGGCAGGGTTTCGACCTCCCTGCGATCCAGCAGGATCCTGCATCAGGCTGGAGAGTCGGGGAGCACGGTTTCTCCTCTGCGATCATCCTGTTACCCAGTGGATGGTTCTTTTGGGAGCTTTTGTCAGAACTTCCCCTTGACCTTTTCCCAGGGTCCGATCTGGCTGGCTCTCAGACTTAATTTTGCCCCGGAACCACCTGGAGGATTGGTTCGAGCACACGTCACCAGGCCCGTTTCCGATTCAGGAGGTTGGAGAGAGGGGGCTGAGACGTTGTGTCTCTCACAGGTTCTCAGGTAGTGCTGCTGCTGGTCCGGGGACCACAGTTTGAGAAACTCTAGTCCAGGGAATTAACTATGATGGGGGCAGGGCAGTCAGGGGAGACTTCCTGGAGGCGAAGGCCTTTAAAGCGAACCCTCTTCTAGCACACGGAGAGACGGCGGTGGGAACGAGGACACGGAAGGGCCAGTGTAAGCTGGGGGCGGGGGGCGGGCACGCGGAGGTGAAGCGGCCAGGCCCCCAGCCATGAGAGGGGCAGGACGGCCAAAGCCAGGTGGTTAGTCTGGGTTCCACTCTGGCGATCTCTGGACCTCTGGGATGGCTCTGGAACCTGGGACCCACGTGCAGTGGGGTGAAGGGCGGTGTAGGGCGAGGGAGCAGCTGTGGGACGAAAGAGCCTGGGCTTGCTCCCCAGTCCAGGGTCATGGTGTCCTTTAAAATCTGGAGGAGTCCTTCCGTGATCCTATTTTCAGTGTAGAGACCGAGATCCATGGTTCCCAAAGGTGCCAGATGAGACTGCGGTTGTAGTCACATTAAAAAAAAATTAATTAGAAGATAATGGAATTAAAAAAGGGACGTCACTGCACCTCACAAGGGTATGCCATCAAACCTGCTTTGGGCTTGTGGTGTGCAGGGGCACCGCAACGTGACGTGTGGGGGAAAGGTGTGTGTGGTCATGGGGTGTGCTGGACCCGCCAAATGGCCTCCCCCAGGCCCAGGGCTTCGAGCCCAGGGCCTTACCTGTGGACAGTCCTGGGGGACAGTCGGGAAGATGATGCCTCGGGTCCCCCAGAACAGGAAGGGCTGCGGGGAAGCCTCCAGAAGCGGGCATCAGTGTGAAATGAGGCATGCAGGGGTGGCGGAGTCTGACCTTGCAAGTGGCTCAGATCCTGATCCCAGGGCCTTTTGGGGAGAGGGGAGAGAGGCTGCCGACCAACAAGGAGTTGCCAAGACACACCGGGAGTGGGGTACAGGGTGTGAGGAGACAACCTTCAAGTCTCAACATACAGAATCCAAACAGAAGTGCGACAGGCCTTCCGTAGCATCAGCCAACAGGTTCAAGTTGCCGCAGAGGGCACGGGGACCACCGGCCTAGCCCATCCCTGCCTAGGACGCTGACTTTGAAGGCTGCTGTTCCCATGCTCCTCTGGGCCAGGCCATCTCCAAATGCTGGCGCAGGCTAAACTCCAACTTGTGTCCGTCAGAGGGAGGGAGTGCTTTGGGTAGGAGAGTAGCTCGAGACCCCATGACCTTGCCCTAGCTCCCCTCCCCCAGCTGGGCGAGAAACGCTGGGGCTGAACTAGGACTTGGACCACCAATGCACTCTCTTCGGTCTGGCCCAGTATGGCAGCCAGTCCATGGCAAGAATTTCTAGGGCACTAACTGGGACTGAGTTTGTAAAACATATAGTGACCTTCTCTTGTGTGTGGGCCACTCTCTATCCAGTTCTTACTTCCCACTGGCTTTGGGCCACACTCCCCACCCAAGCCAAGCCTGCGTGCGCCGGGCTCACAACCTGATGTCTTCAGGCCTTGCTGTGTTCAGAAAGCCTCATTTTACGCATTAAGAAATGGCTCCAGAAAGGCTGCGATTCAAGGTCACGGTGAACGGAAGGCCTGGGGCAGGTGCGGGGCCCCGACTCCTGGTCCGAGCTCCTTATCGGAAGCTTCCAGTAGCTTTGAACTTCCATGGGGACCAGCGAGGGACTGTCTTTGAGGATGGGATTTCCTATCCAATAAACGGCCCTATTCTACTGAGAGGAAACTACCCAACGCCCAAGAAATTGCTCCTAAACTTACAGGAAGAAACGACGGGGCTTAAGAAGAGAATGTGAGAGTCCGCGCCATTTCTCTTGCCCCGTTTTCTTCCCGCAGCTTGACTCGGTGCTGCGGAAGCCGAGTCAGGTCTCCGGCGTGGATCCAAGCTCCTGAGAAGGTCTCGGGCACCCGCCACCGCAGAGCCCAATCCCGTGCCGCGCGGCTTCTTATGCCACAAACGTCAGTAACATCAACAGTCACATCTGGTTTCCTTTCCTCCACCTTGATTGAGGCAGGAGGAGGATAAGCAGGGAACGCTGTTGCGAATTTCCATCCCAAATGGTAATTATTGCATCATTATATCCGCTACTTTTCTTGTCATGTACCATTAGGAGGGTAGCACGATCACTGTCAGTCAAAGGCGGTGGAGATAATTAGAGCGTCTATAGGTTAGCAGGAAATCACATGGGTGCCAGTCCCCATCAGTGCCGGGATGCTGAACGCGATTAGAGACGGTGGAGATGCACAGAGCCCCAGGGACGGACGGGAGAGCGGGAGTCCTCTGGGCTCCGACACTGCAGGCGGACGGGGCACGGCCCACAGGGAGCGGGAGGCAGTGAAGTCGGCCGGGCGCCCCCATCCAGACGCCGCAGTGTTTGGGGGGTGGTGGCAAGATCCCGTGAATGGTCCGATTTGGGAAATCAGTGTTTGTCGCGTTTTCCAGTCCCCTCGCTGTCCTTCCTGTGGGAGGTGGGCGTTAGCGGGGGGGCAGAGCCGAGGGAGGGGGTCTCTATGGCTCTGCCCACTGTTGCCTCTCTAGGCCTGCAAGCCTGGGTCCCTTGCCTGCATGGTCTTCCTGTGCCTCCCACCCCTTCCTGAACCCCCCCCCCCCCCGCCCTCACCGTGGGGGAGTCCACGGTGCTCCCTGACCACAAGCTGTGTCTAAGCCCCAGACAGCAGCCGCCTGCATCCCGCTAACCTGGGCCGTTCCCGCGCCTTCCCAGAAAGAGAACAAGCAGCGATCCAAACAGGTCTCATCTGAACAATTTCATAAGGCCGACATGAGAAAAACTTAACATTTTTTTACATCTTGAAAAAAACAAAACGGGAATTTGGAGGACGGAGAGGGGAAACGTCTGCGGAGGGAGGAGGGGGAGGACAGGTCGCTCAACAAGACACCGGAACCGAGACAGGAAGGAAATCCAAGGAAGGTCTGGGAAGTCACACACAAGCCACCGCGTCCACAGACTGAAACGCCAGGGAACGCGCGAGACTGTCGTGAAAGGCCCCAAAGTCGGCTCTGTCCCCGGCGCGGGTGACGCCACCACGGAGCTCCGAGCTGGGCCTGGGGTGCCCCCCGACCCACCACCTGCGCCATCTACCGGTCCCTTCCTCAGACCAAACAGTGTTTTTGCCTAGACCGTCCCGGAAACGTAAAGAATGAGAAACAGAAAGAAGGTGAGATCCACACGTCGCGGTGCGGGCCGCCAAGGTTTACAGAAGCTGATCGGCGGGTGGCCGGGTGCGTCAGGGAGGGCAAGCAGCCCCCGCGGGTCAGCCCGGCGTCCTCGCTTGGGCTGGGTTCGAGGCCTTTCTCCGCGAGAGCCCGGTCTTGCATGTGTGGCTTCTTCCCTAGGGGAACGGTGGCCGTCGCACACACAAGCACCTGGAGGCTTGGTTCACATTTTTTAATAACATGGCACAGTTTACATTACACAAGAAGGCTCCATCGATGGGAACATGCTGAAGAGTCAGTCGGTTTTCACATAGGGTCTAGGAAGGACTTTATTACATACAGGATAAACAGCAAAAAGGTCTGTATAGAACAATCTCTTTACAAGACTGAAAGCTACCACTACAGTTCCAGTGTTCATATCCCTCGGATTTTTTTTTTTAAGTTGTTGTTAAAAAACAAAACAAAACAAAACTAAAACCAAAAAAAAAAAAAAAAAAACCAAAACCAAAAAAAAACCCAAAACAAAAAAACCCAACCAAAAAAAAAACCCACTGCACAACAGCTGGAGTTCACAAAATCTGAAACTCACCACTAAACCTTCAGTTTACTACTAAAATAGATCTCTCTGCTTATTAGAAACAATGGTCTGTAGTTAACTTTTTTTTTTCTTTTTTGCAAAAACAGGATAACAACATCAGATAGCACTTTAATATACTAGAAGACCCAATGGCACTAGTTTTATTTCATACATATAATTTACAGTCCGGTAGACAAGATATAGTGTATTTCTCTGCTAGTAAAGTCATATTCTCTCCAAATATGTAGACAAGAGGCTTAATGTTTTATAAAAGTATTATGAAGACACGTTAAGGTTGATGCGAACTCAAAACCACACGCACACACAGGACTTGGTCTCTGCCACTGTTCACCCTCTGCGCCTCTCCGGGGCGGGGCCGGCCCCACCTGTCCCGGCACCTCCAGACCTTCCGACCCACGGGAGCGCCGCGAGTCACGGGGGCAGACGCGCCCCTTCGGTCCCCCGGCTACCGAGTACAGTGAGAAACATATCCATCATCTGAGAAAACGTGAAGCTTTCTTTCAGGATTTGTTTGGGTGGGATCCCACCTCATCCGCGAACGAGGAGGCTGTGTGCAGAGAGGACATGGGACACGCTAAAAACAAAACAAAACAAATGCGTGGCTCCCACAGGAGGGGGCGTGAAATCCCGGAACTGGTGACGACGGGGTGCTGGCGGCCTGTGTCCCCTGATTTGGGCATCTGACAACCCCATCCTCCCCCGGCACCGGCTGCGCTGCTCTCGCTCCCCCCCCCCCCCCCCCCCCCGCCCCCACTGCCATGGCCCACAGGCCACCACTTCGGAAGCCACGTTTTCGGCCTGGGGTCCGATCCGCAAAAGAGGAGGTTTCTCCGTTTGAAAAAACAAGCAAGGAAAACAGTCCTATCACGTGAGTGCTTGTTCAGGGAAAATATGACCTTAAGGATGTTGTAAATGGGTTTGAAAAGGCTCCTTTGAGTCAAGAGGGCTTTCGAGAGAAGCCCCGACATTCATTGCATAGTTGAAGGGTTTAGCTGTCTCTAACAACACGTGGGAACGCGGCCGCAGCCGACCGCGCTCGCGGGTAGTAAGTCTGCAGATAGCACATTTGAAGAAGTAGTAATGTATTAGGTTTCTTACTCTGTATCTATTTACATTTGTACAAAGTAAAGCTTTCATCTTACCCTTTGCATATATGAACCACGAGCTCCCGAAGCAACGTTTCTTTACAGGACTATGTACACGGCCTCCCCTGCTCACCTGCGGGAGCTCCGCGCCGGACCGCGGGCGCCGCCGCCGCCTCCCCCCCAGTCACCACCGCGCCGGGTGTGTAGGCCATCTTCGCTGTTTTGGTTCAAATCAACAAAGTTTTATACGAGAAACTGAAAGAGTTAGGGATGTGAGAACATCGGACTTGGCTAAAAGACCTGAAAAATTTCAACATAGAATATACAAAAACCATTTCAAAATCTGCACGGAGTCTATACATTTTTTACAAGGGGCGGAGGCGGGGGCGCGTGGCCCCCAGTCCGTGGCAGCGGTCCGTCCTCTCTCGCTCTCCCCCCCGTCCCTCTCTCTCTCTCAAGTCTGGCGTCGTGTGGGCGTGGGGCTTCTCCATCCTCGCTCGGGCCCTGCTCTCCTTACCGAGCCTCGATGTCCTTCAGGGTGTGGGAAGGGGGCCTCTCCCTCATCTCTGCGGACAGAGGAGTAGTCCTGCGGGGCGAGACGGGGCGGCCCCCCAGCGTGGAGATGAGCGGCGGGGGCGCGCTCAGCGCGGCCGTCGGGGGCGTCTTGTTGAGCAGTCCGTTCTGGTGGCCCGCCGTGGGGCTGATCCGGGGGTAGTGCATGCTGGGGAGCCCCGGCGTGATGAGGCTGGGGTGCGGCAGGTGCCCGTCCAGGGAGGCGGGGTGCACCGAGTGCAGCCGCGTGTGCTCGTAGTCCTCCCGGAGCACGTGCAGACGCTCCCGCTCGTCCAGGTGCGCCCCGCGCTCGTGTTCCCGCCGAGGGTCCACGGCCAGCGGGTGGTGGTGGTGGTGGTGGTGGTGGTTGTAGTCGTGAGGCTCCCTGTCCCGGAAGGAGCGGTCGGCCTCGTACAGCCGGGGGGTCGAGAGACGGTGGAGGGGGTCGTTCCTCAGCAGGAAGTCCCTGCCCAGCGGGTCTCTGCGGTGGATGTCCAGCTCTCGGTAGGGGTCCCTCAGCGGGTCCCGTATGGGGTCCCAGTGGAGGGAAGGGTACGGGAACCGCTCCCCGCCCGGGATGGCACTGATGCCCATGAAGGGGGTCATCATGCGCGTCCTGTCCAGGCCGCCGATGCTGGCCAGCGGGTGGACGCCGGTCACCCCCACCGTCATGGGCATCGAGGCCAGGGGCCCCGGGTGCGCGCCGGACGAGGAGCCGGGCGGCGGCGGCTCGGCCGGCCGGTGGGTGTGCGGGGCCTCCGGAGGCAGGTCGTGCTCCTCTTTGCGCTCCTCCTTCACCTTGACCTCCGCGCCCTTCTTGGGGTTCTCGTGGGCCGGCTCGCCCTTGCGCGGCTCGGCCTCGCGGCTCGAGGTGCTGTTGGGCCTGGCGCTCTCCAGCACGGGGGTCCGCACGTAGGGCGACGGCACCCGGGCCAGCTGCTTGGCCTCTTCGCCCGCGGCCCGCCCCTCGTGGCCGTGGCCGTGGCCGTGGCCGTCCTTCTCGGGCAGGGGGCCCTCCTTTGCCTTGTGCTCGTCGGCGGCCGGGTCCTTGCGGGGCTCCGAGTGGTCTCTCTCCCTCTCTTTGGATCTGTCTTTCTCACGCGCCTCCGTGTTCAAATGACCCCTGATCTGTTCGGCGGAGCTACGGTTAGGTCCCAGGGCGCTCGCCGGGAGGACGGGTGCTGGTGAAGGGTGGCTGGAGTGTCTCTTCTCAACGCTTTCCCTGAGGAAGAGAGAGGCAGACAGAGAAGCAGATGAAGCGGGCCTGCCGGCCTGGCGAGGGGCTGCCAGTGGGACGGCGCTGGGAGGACGGGCTCGGGTCTGGTGCCTGCGCTCGCCGGGGCCGCCGGCCCTCCTGACCCTACTCACCGAGACGTCAGAGGACGCTTTAGGGGGCGAAGTGCTGGGCATGAGGGCGCGTGGGGGCCCGAGGGGAATCATCCTGTATGTAAGAGTCACATGGTCCGTCAAGACCACGGAGGAAGGGTTTTCGGCAAGTGGACGTGGACCAGTAGGGACAGTAACAGTGCTCTGGCGACACAGCCCACCTGTCTCGACCGCTGGGATCATTTAGGGTCGAGCAGAAATGCCTGAGCAGCCCAAACACGAAGATGACCTTTCTGCCCCTTCTGTGACACTGAGCCGGAGGGAGGAAGCGTCTGACGCGAACAGGATAGGAGCTTGGGACTCCAGACGTGAGGACGAGTGACCCGTCTCAGAGGCCCTGAGAGATGCAGCCCGGGAGGGGCTCTAAGGGAAACCACGAGTTCGGGGCTCATGGGTTGCAAACGGCACTTGTGTCCCAGGAGGGACAAGGCGGAAATCTGGGGAGAAGATGGAGGAAAGCCGGGAGGAAAAGGGGGTTCCCCGGGCCTCAGGGGACAAGTGGAGAACCATTCTGAGGGCGTCTGGGAGTGGACACGTGGAAGAAGAGTCTTAGGGGCCTGGCTGGGATGGGCTGAAGCGTCCAGGGCATGGGATGCGGAGCACAGAAGGACCACGAGGCCGACAGGACGAGGGAAGACCGGACCGGGCACGTTGCAGGGACTGTGCGAGACAGATGGGGCTGAGGCCAGGGGCAAGGCACCTCACTGGCTCAGCAGCTCCCAAGGCGGGGGGGGGGGGAGAGAGGGGGGGGGGGGTTCCCTACAGATGCGGTTTCTAGCCAACACGGAGGCCTCTTCCTGCTAAGGGAAGAATCAACAAGCGTGTTTTATCACGTTTCCGGATTTGAATCCAAAGGCCGTTTGGACTCCATCAAGAAAGATGCGAGAAGGTTTGCTGCCCCACCGTCTTCTGGTCACCGACAGACGGCCCCGAGAGAGTGCCCTGGCCGGGCCCCGGCGGTTCACAGCGGAGAGCTGACCGCCCCGAGTGCTCCTCCCGCTAAGAGCTCGAACACACTGTCTTGAAGGAAAGTGTGTCTTTTTCTTTTCTGAGACAACATCAGCGAGAATGAGGAGGACATGCTGATCTGGCACACTTAGGGTCTGTGAGACCGAATCCTTTTAAATCCCTAGTGGGCGTGCATGTGCGCACACGCGCCCCACACACAGGAAGGAAAATCCAAGATCTGGATCCTGTTTGAGACCCAAGTACCCAAGGGAGAGGCTGGCAGGGCTTTCCTGTCGAGCGTATCTGGTCTTCCCTGCTTCACAGTCTGAGCAGGAGGAAAACTGCCTCCAGCAAGAAAACAGGGATGCTTGCTTGAGAATGCCCAGGACATTCTTCAGCAAAAATACCCTAAGACCTTTTCCTCCTTAAGGCGGTTCCTGTTACAGGCACGGGTTACCAAGTGCAGAGCTGAAAACACGGTTAGTCGAAGTAACTTCCCCACTGGCAAAGCAAAACCCACACCGGGAACGCGCGGACGCTCCTCGGCATCGAGGTTAGCAAACTTCTGCTTGTCCTCTGTGAGCCCGGGATTGGGGTTTGAACAAAACTTGAGAAAAATATGATGAAACAATGCAAATGTGACTTTCTAAAAGCAACAAAAGGAAAGAGGGAAAGAGACAGGGAAAAAAACCAAAAAAAAAAAACCTATGGATGATTTAATGGACTGCACGAACTTGAAAGCAAATATGGTGTTGATTCATGCTGTGTGTGTTGGGTCCGGAGCTCCAGCTCGCTGTCTCGGAGAGAGAGTTCTGCTGGGGCACACTAGCGCTCGCGGGGGCCTCGCGGGGGCCTCGCGGGTTCTCAGGGCGGGTCTGTGTCTGAGTCGGGACGCTCTCGCTGCGCTGTGGGCGTAGCCTATGGGGCGGTGCTCTAGGGGGCAGAGGGGACTTGCGGGGCTGGCCCGGGGCCGAGCCCGGAGCGGGGGCCACACGGCCCACCCGAGCACGAGGCTGGGTCGGGGCGGGGGCGCGGCCGTCCTGGGCGCACGGCGGGCTCCCCCAGTGGGACTCGAGAGCGGGTTCTTTCCGTACCTTTCTTTGTCATCTTTACTAACGGAGGAGTCTCGTTTATCTACATCTCTATCTCTGTCATGAGCGGCAGCGGACGCGCTACGCTCCAGCTCCCCTGGCTTCAGCCAGGGCGGAGGGGTCGGGAACGACGGAGGCGTGCGGTGGAGCCGGTTCCAGGGTTCGTGAGGGTTGCTAAAGTTCTGCACACTGGGGCCATCCTTGTGGCCGAACATTGAGTTGGGTGCTGAAATGGTGAAGTGGAAAACAAAAAGGTTTAAGAGAAATCATATAATCCGCCGTAATGAAGGTACTTACCCCGGAACGTCTAACAGCACTCAGAGTTAAAATGAGTACATGTTATGGGGAGCTGGAAAAGGAAAGGAGATCGACAGACTCATTAGAGGGGCGCCGCCCCACCCTGGACCGGCAGCTCAAGCCTCTCGCTCTCTAACCCAAGCCGACGGGGCGGGAGGGGGAGGACTGCGGAGGAAAGGGGCCGGACAGGTGCCAAGGGCGCCCCATGGAACACGTCTGGTGCATGCAGGAGCCCCCGGCATGCAGAAGGGGGTCCTCTCGTGAACAACACCCATCGCCGAGGTGCCTTCCGGCTCCTCCCTCCCCCACAGCCCCGCCAACGGGACCGCCACTATCCGCGTGGCGTTGGTGGACGGAAGCGGGTCGTCAAGCCTGGACGGCAGCGGACCCGGACAGACACTCCCCTCCTAGGGGAGGGCCCCCTAGGGCCGTGACAAACGGACGCACCAAAGACAAGGGCTGAGCCTTCGGGGACTTGAAAATGAGCCCGTGTTATGCCTCTTTTCCCACTAGAGATACTTTTTGGTAGAAAATGACACGATCCTCCCAGATGACGGAGTACAAAACGCTGCCCATGCTGGGCTAGCCTCAGCCCGGGGCGGTTTTCCTGCCATTTTTGGTCGAGTTTTCTCAGTGCCACTAGTGCCAAAGGTGAGGCGGAGGAAGAGTGGTTTCCCCGTCTGAGCTGCAGCTAAAGTCCCGGAGCGTAGGGACGGAACATGGCGGGACTGAGCTCAAGTGGCTGTATGGAGTTCGATCAGTGACACATAGGAACAGTGGGCTTCCCCGAATCCTGAAACCCCTGCACCCGTCCCCCCGACTCCACGGCCGAGGCCGGCTTCTCCGGATAGGACCTCATCTGTTTGCCACGAGGACAGTTTCCTTCTAGCTAGAAAGGTCTTGAGCCATAGACAGATCCGAGGAGACACACAGTCCGAGGCAGATTTTTAAAAAAGCCAGAGGTACTCACTAACTGAAGGGTTTCCGAGTCCCCCAAAGGCGTTGCCACCAACCGCTGCGAGGCCAGTGAACGTAGACGGACGGTTAAAAGGCTCTGTGGACAGATCGGGAAGAAGGAACCGGTTGCAGGACTGGGCTGAGTGGAGGGCAAGAGCTTCCCGGGCATGGGAAGGCGATGCGGGGCCCTGCCCTCTCTGCACTTGGACCCGATCGGTCCCTGATCGTGCAGAGGGGCTCACTGCATTTGGGTCTGGGCACAGTGTCCGAGGACGCCCTCCTGCGCTGTCCTCCGTCCTCGGGGAAAGTACTCTGTGGGCTCTAGGAGTAAGGCTCCCAGTGACAAGATGGTGCAGGCCCATCAGTGGAGACGCCCCTTTGTCGCGTGCCACTGCCTCTACACCTGCCTGTACACGTGCAGGAAATACCCAGAAAACAGAGGCCACGCTAGAGCATGCACCCTTGCTAGGAAAAGACAGATGTGCAGTGAAACCCGAGGGGACTAGGAAACAGCACGGAACACTTCCTTGTTACATCATCTTGCCTTTTCTTCCTCCTCCTAGAGGTGGGCAGGCAGAGGAGTTCACCATCTCGCCCCCGTGGGCAGGTACAGGCTACCGGACGCACGGCTCCTTCCCACCGCTCTGCCTGTCGCCTCAGACGGCATCGCGAGTGAGCACACAGCCCCTACTTTAAGACTGTGGTGTCAGAGGTACTGAGATCCCGAGGACGGAGGGCCGGCTATCAGACTTCTCCACACACCCAACATGGCCCTACGTAGTCACCGGGGTGTCCAGGACCACGGCCAACCCGCCAAGAAGCACGGCGGAGCGCGGCAAACCAAGGTTTTGGTGAGACACGTGTCGCTTCCCATCGCCGATGGCAACTTACCCAGGTGAGCGGCAGGATTAAGGAAGTTGCTGTGGTGGGGGGGCGGCCCAAAAGGGGTCCCGGTTGGGTGTGCAGCACCTAGAAAGTCAAACCCGAGAGAATCAGATTTCCCAGAAAGCCACCTCCTGCCTCGCTCCTGGCTGCCGAGGGGCCCCATGAGAAAACGGGGATAAATACGTTGAAACAAGGACGTGGCCAGAGTCCACCCGGGCAGTGCGCGGGGGGGCGGCCTGTTTTCTGTTAGCTGGAGAAGTCATGCTCTCCTTCCAAGCTGGGCTGGTCGCGTCCAAAGAAGGCATTCCTTTGAGAAGACCTGGGCGCACAGCATTAGAAGCGCGGAGAGACAGCACAAGGCGGGCAGGGTGGGGCGCCGGTTCTATAACCAAGCAAGCTGGGGGTCAAACACCAGGGCATGAAGTGTTGGGTTCTTCCCTGAGGGACCTCCAGAGCCGTTAGTACATTCCCGGGCTCACTTGTCCTCTGAAAGGGGGGCATCTGGCCACGGGATACTTTCTTCACAGACAGCATGTTGGGGGGCAAGTCTTTCACTCTGAGAACCTTGTTCTAGAAACTGTATTTTCTAATTCTTGGCTCAGGAGCCGCGTGTCTGGGCGGCGCAGAGTCCCTTTGAGGACTGTGCCGGTGGGTACGAGACCATCTGGAAGGTCTGGGCCTGCGGGACCCGGGACCTCGAGCTGCATCAGGTGCGAGGTACGAAGTCCTTCAGGCAGCTCCCAGCTTCGGGGCCAGAAAAAGCTACTCTCTTCCTTGCTAACGGACCCTATCTGCCAACGGGGACCTCAGTTCAAGGTCAGTGGTGTTCCTCGGTTTCTCCGTCCTCCAGTGTTTCATAGTCTGCCTTAAACAACAGGTGTTCAGGGAGCTGCATCGTCCTCGTCCTGGAGGAAGGTGGGGAGGGGAGAGGGTGCGCGCCGGGGAAGCAGGACGACGCTCGGACGAGCCGCGGGCGTCCCACTGGGTGTTAACGGGGCGGCAGGCTCGGCTCGGAGACCTGACTGGACGGGCTCTGCTGACATCACCTCTCTCGAGCGATGTCGGCCTGAATTCCCAGCACAAGCCAAGAGTGGCCCGACTGAACACGTGTGCGTGAATTACACACACTGGCTGCAAGTTTCACCAAAATGCCATTTGGGCGCAAAATCCAATATTGCTTAGAAACTGAAAGAGAGGACCTTTCAGGTGGATATATACGCAGGGCCTCAACGAACGGCCTAAAAACATTCCATGTTGTTTGTGTCTTGCATGTTGGCTAAGTTCTCATAAGTGAGTGTAAGTTCCCCTGGGCAAGCAGATTAAGTGGAGGCATGTGCTGGTCCCTCTCCACACCCTAGGAACTCGATTTATGTTCTGGATTGCTGTCCCCTGCACTGCTGTGGGGCCTTGGGTGTAGAGGAAGCCACAGGGCACCGGAGGAGCTCTCTGCCCGGCCTAGACGCTGGCTTGGCCTCCGTGGGGGCCGTGCCCAAATGATGGTCCGGGTCCGGCTCCGGCCAGAGAGCACAGCCCAGCGCGTCATCAGGTGGGAAGAGTGTTGCAGGCTGCATGCAAATCTGGCTGCACCGTCTCTGGGTAGTACACGCTAATTAACGCTTCGATGGAGATGGGAGCTTCGCTCAGCCCGGGGCCCCCAGGGGGCCCGGCAGTTCCAGAATTATTGAAGCAAAATAAGCCAATTCATCGCTTGGCTCCAACAGAAGGCAGGGAGAAATCTCTCTATTTTTCTCCAAAAATTGCTCTTCCCAGAGCTCCGTCTCAGGGCCTAGGTGCCATGGTAACAAAGCCTTCAAATATGTCCCCAGACAGAACTGACAGAGAAAAACACGAGACCTTAGCAAATTCCATCCAGCCTCAAGGGTGCTTCTCTGGCTTTGGCAGCAAGGCCCTTTATTATGATTTCCTGCGATGGGGAATCTCCCTCTTCCTGAATGCAAGAGCCTCAGCTCAACCAAGGAGTCCTGGATAAAAGCCTGGGAAGGCAGCAGGCAGGATGGATGTGAAACTTGTTCCCAAAAGGACCACAAATGGAGCCCAGTGAATATTTATGTCCAGAAGAATAAATTCAACTTAGCACAGTGGGTCAGCCCCAGGCTGAGCTCTGTGGCCACGGGCAAGGACTCTCGAGCGGAGCTCTGTGCCTGGCTCTGCGCGGCCCAAACGCTTGAGGACTGAAGGACAGGGAACCTCTGACACCGAGAGGAGTGAGTGCTCTTGCTTTCGGAGAGTCCTTATGGCCACTGCCCCTCGTGTGGAGGCACCTGGAGGGGAAGGGGTGACCGCCGGCCCCCACCGCCCCCCGCGCTCTGGCATATCCCTGGGGCGTCCGAGAATGTGTCATCTTGGCCATGAACCAACAGACCACGTAGGTGTGTATGCCCCGTCCTGCAAGCTTTCTGCATCGGTACAAACACGCAGGCAACGGCACTATGTTCCACAGCCGAAAACACCAGCCACTGGCGGGCGGACCCCCTTGCAGCACAGACACAGCAGTGGCCACTGTCTGACTCTGCTTTCCCCACCCTCCGACTCTCGGGACAACAGTGCCACCGAGCCCCACGCAGTGGAAGGTGACCGAGCGCTGTGCGCACCAAGCGTAAGGACAGCCACATCCTTAGACAGTTCCTGGCACTGCTGCCTATCGACATGCCCTTGTAAGCTTTCTGATCTTTCTCGATCAGAACGTGAGTTATTCTGGTTTAACACAGAAGCCAAAAATGAGCCAAAGCCGTTTGAGTCCCCAGGGAGAACGATGACCTTTTCTCCTTCCTTAATGAGAGGGTGTCCGGGAAGGGTCCATCTCCCTGATGCGCTGGGGTTGCCCTGAGCGCCGCCACGAACAGCATTTTCATAAGGGAGGGACGTGGCGGTGGCCCAGAGCACAGCCAGGCACCTGCGAGCTCGCATCTCCCCTCTCCCCCCGCGCTCGGAACTCACCAGCGGCAGAGAACAAAGTTGAAGGCCGGGCCAGGTCATGGGGGTGGTGGATGGCTCCAAAGAGACTGGGGCCCGGGGGGCGGCTCAGGAACTCGGGTTTCAATCCGAAGTCCAGCTTATGCGGGTCTGACTGCATCTGTTTCTGAAGCAGCAAGGGGCAGAGGAAAACATGAGGCCAGGAGGAGACGCGGGAAGACAGAGGTGGGCGCAGCAGCAGCGGACGCGGCACTCGCGTCGGGCTCAAGCTTACAGGCGCGGTGGGAAGAGCGACGCACACACCGTCTCACCCGCACGTGCCCAGAACAGCAGGTCAGCCCCTGGGGACCAGCGGGGCCTGGCACTGGACGGGGCCTGCGAGCGGTCTTCGAGGTCGTGCAGCTTGAGGAATGAACCCGGATCCTACTTACTCCAAACGAGTTCATTATCTGCTGTCAAGGCCCCACTCTGGCAAGTTTTTAAATGACAGTGTTTTAGAGCTCATTTTATTAGGAATTCTGCATGTATAATCTGCTGTGTAAATTAATTGTTAATGGCGCTTTGCTGTCCTCTGACAGATCGCAGTACGTTAGTACCTGGACATGATGAGGAAATATTTGCATGCCTCTGAGCTAGTTTTCAAATGCTCTCTGTTGTATCTTAAACACAGAACACCCCGAACCAACAGAAACAAAGTAGGGGTGTTCACTGAACGCACGGGCTGGGGCTTTCCCCTGCCGCTGCCGGACCACGACCGAGGAAGAGGTCATCGGCTCCGCCCCGTGAGCCGTCCAGAACTTCTCTTGCTCTGAACCCTTGGCAGCAGCTGCCATGGCTCTGTTTTCGCTCCTTTCTCTCTCTCTCTCCCTCAAGCTCCTCCCAGGCCCCCTCCCTCGAAGGCCGGAGACGAGCTCATCATTTCCTCCCTCCTTGACCCTGTGTCGTTCTTGAACATGGGCGCCCCAGGTTAACGCTCAGCCGGCTGCTCTCCGCCTCTCACGCCTCCGCGCACTGGCGACTGGCGGCCTGGCCCCGCCGGTCCCTCCCTCACGGCCCTGCGCCTGCTCCCGACTCCCTCCTCCAGTCTCTCTGCCCGGACTGATGCTCGCAGACCGCGGGGCCCTCACGTCCGCCCTAAACCCGTCCCTCTCCCACGCTGTGTACCAGGGAGTCAGCAGGGAGTCAGCAGCGAGCCAGCCGAGCCAGCCTGTGTGAGCATCGGAGACACGAGAAGGCCGCAGGCCCGCTCAGCCGCCGGCCCCGCTCAAAACCAAACCATGGCCTGACCGCTCGGGGCTGGAAGCGATGCCCTGCGGAAGCCCACGGCCCGTGCCCACCCGCACGCGGATAGCGCACCCCCCCCCCCGCCGCCCGCCACTGCAGAGGGTGCCCTCGACCCTGGCACAGGGCGTCTGCAGGTGGTCGGCTCCTTCCGGACACGCCTGGGGAGGGGCACTAAAAGGGGGAGGAAAGGAACAGTCCCGAGCAAGGGGACAGTGGTGCAGTCTCTGCTCAAATCCACAGGGCGCTCGTCCCAGCTCCGCGGGAAAGTCACAGCCGACGCCCAAACCGGAGCTTCTGATTCACTATGAATCTACAGAAATCTTCTGCCTCCTTTACCTCGGTCGCCCCGTTATTTAGGGCTAATAGTGCACGGCACACAGCTCGCGTCCATTAACCACAAGTCAGGTCCGTGAAGCAAAGTGGAGCTTGGGGGTCCCGGGGAGTTTGCTGGGAAGGCGGGAGGAGCAGCCTCCCCGCGGGCACGAGGTCTTGCTAACGGAACTGAGAAGGAAAGTCCGTCGCCGCAGACGCCTTCACCGAGAAGCTGCTGCGGAAGTGGCGGAGACAAGATCCTTCCCCGCTTGAAGCAGCGGAGCTACAGGGAGGACGTGTCTTACGACCGCGCCGCCAGCCACAACGTCCGGAACAAACAGCGAGTCGGACTGAGCTCCACCAGCTCGTCGCCCTCCGAGCGCGCCGTCTGCCGCGAAGCCGGGCCGCACGTGTCTGACTCAACCTCGCCCAACAGCGACCCACGGGTGAGCAACGGGAGCGGAGGGGAGCGACAGGTACGTGGCACCAAACGCAAGTATCTCGGGGACCTCGTTTACTGGCTTTTTAACTTTTCACTAGGTTGGTTTTCATGTGTTTTACGAGTGGGAGAGAGTAAGAGAGCACGAGTGGGGGGAGGGGCGGAGGGAGAAGCAGGCTCCCCCCGAGCAGGAAGCCCAACGGGCGATGCGATCCCAGGACCCCGAGAACATGACCTGAGCCGAAGGCAGACACTTGACTGACGTGAGCCCCCCAGGCGCCCCTAACTAGGTTGGATGTTTTTTTTTTTTTTTAACCATTAGAAAACCGAACATTCTGTGATGACCAGCTCTCCTTTACCTAGCGGCCTCTTTTCTTAGGCTCAAGCGGGCTCCCCCTGATGCTGTCAGCACGGAATGCTTGGAATTACTCGATTGGTTGTTTCTCCCATTTTTCTTGGTGCGGTTACCCAGACGCTAAGAGCCCACACGTAAAATCGGGACTCGTCCGTTACTTTGGTCCCCACGTCAGCCAGCGAGGCCTGGTCTGGTTACCTCAGGAGGCTGTTGACTAGACCCTGTTATGTCACAGATGCCTGGGAAACAGGACTGTATTCATCTGTACGATGAAAATACCGAAGTTTAGGCAAAATATTCTGCAGACAGACAGGGTAATGGGTCAGACTGGAACTGAGCGAACGCTAACCCCTGTCCCTGGTCACAGAAATGACTACTGGGCGTGTGCACGGCAGTGTGGACGAAGACGCTACTTCTAGAAGACACTTCTCTGTGCTGCGCATTGCTGAGGGAAGTGCAGCAGCGTCACGGAGGGTCCGCTTTTCGAAGTCACACGGAGCAAAGAACGCACTGAATCTTGCAGAAATCACCACTTTGCACGTGTTGTTCCTCCCAGAAACTAAGCATTTTCTAAGTAAACACACACTTGGTGGCTAAAATTAGATTATCAAAGCCTTTTCTTTCCCTGCCCCAGGATTTCATCTATGTTTAAGCTCTTTGGATGGATACAAGGACAAAATCATCTAGAAAGACAGAACACCAGGGAGTTACCAGTTTGTTTTGTCATTTTTGTCATTAGGGTTCCCTAATTCATAGTAAGGTTTCCCAATGGTGTTTCCATGAGACTCGGTCCTCCCTGCCCACAGGTCATTAGAAGCTGTCGGAATGCCTCCTCTGTCGGGGTCACACACACGCAGGGCCCCCGTCGCCCCTGCCCCATCCCCCACCAAGACAGGCCCACGAGACTGACCTTGACCTTCTGTTGGTGGTGGTAGATCTGCCAGGCGATGTGAACATGCATAGCACACCACTTCCCTGGTTTCTGGAACAAGAGAGAGCAAGGTGGTCAGCAGGAAAACCTCGCAGAGGAAACCATCTCCAACTTTGCCAAAGCGTTCCAGCGGCTCTGGGCTGCAGAGGCTCTTTCTCAGGGAACAAGAGGGCTCAGCGCCCCAAGCCTCTCTCAGCCCCGGGGCATGTGGTGCCCCGGCCGGCGGCCGCTGCTCCCCAAACCCTACTCGACGGGGACCTCCCTGGTTACCAGGGACAAGATGGCAGAAGCCCGAGCCCCACTCTGTGGCTCTTCTTTCTTTTCCGCTGCCAGCTGGCAGACCTGCGAGAGTGGGAGCCCTACTTAACGATTTGCTACGATGCAAATCGGCTGCTCAGAGGAGCTAATTAGTGAGTGGCTGTGAATCGCTTGGAACAAGGAGGCGACAGAGGACCCTGGGTAACCTCCCCCAGCGCTGCTGCGTCCTCACCCGGGGCAGAACAAAGAAATGCACATTTGTCCTGGGGCCCAGTTCCCACCAGTTCTCCACTAGGAGTCCACGGCCCAGTCGTGGTGGTGGGCGCGGTTCGTCCCCAAACCAGGCGAGAACAAAGAACGCTCGCTCCTGCCTGTGCTCTGGGCCTCCGCAGTTGTCCCGTCTGCCAGAGGGTCGCCCCAGGTCTCTCGTGACCTGCTCACGTCTCGGTTTCCGAGCAGAGCAGTAACCGAGTGTGCTTCATACCACCCGGACGGGGGGACCGCCTCTTGCCTCTCCATTTGGATTTGTCCGCTCCAAACACAGGCTCGGGGACTCTGAGGGGCATGGGAAGAAACTGCCCAGTCCTACACTGGCCAGGGGCGGACCCTTCTGGTGTCTACGTTAAGGAGCTGTTGGTGAAACGCAGACTCAAGTCCAAGTCTGGGTCAGTTCTCCCACAGTGAAACGACGGATCATCCGAAATCGGCTACGTGATGACACAGTCCTCCGACTCTCTTCGGAGAAACTGAATGATCGGATTACGTGCGCCAGAAGCGGGCTGAGGACAGCAGGAAATCTCTCCGTCCGTCTTCCAACGGACCATCCAGCCTTCACCCCCGCCCCACCCCCACCCACGTCAGTCCGCGTCTGTTCGAGGTCATCCCTTGGCCACCCTCCAGGCCACGCAGGACGCAAACGAGCGAACGCCTGCGGTAGCCCCCTTCGGCGCCAGGAGAGCGGGTCGGGTGGCTGTGAAGGTCGCCACTACCTCCTGCAGAATGAGGCAGCCGCCGGCCGGGGTCGAGGGACCCACATTAAGTACAGAGTGCGGACGCCGAAGAGGCAGGAGGTCGTGCTGGAACCCTAACTTCTGCCCGGAGCTTCAGTCGTCCTCCACGTGCCCCTCCTCGTCCTGCCCAACAGGACTCCCAGCAGCAAGGCCGACCCCCGACTCTCGCCCGGGGGAACCTTTCCTCCGCGCGCTCTCCCTCAGTGGCCTGGCTTCCTGCGGCGCTCCAGGCCACGCAGTTTTGGCCATTCTCAATCACGCGACCTGAGGACCCAGCCACTGTCCTCCCGACGCTGGACGCCAGGGTTTCCGGGGCTTGTTTCCTGGTGATGGATTTGTATTTTCAACCCGCAGGGAGTCAAACAGAGGTTGCAAAACAGTTCTAGAAGAAGCTTTCTTACCCTTAACATAGGTCTGAAAGGATCTGTCAACTGTGAAGAGAAAATGACAACTTGGTTACATGCCTGTCACTCAAACAATTGCTCTAATTAACAAATTTGTAGTGCTTCATTAGGAGGGGAAATTAAAATGTTAGAATTTTACTTTTAAATGAAGCCCTTTTAGAGAATAATTAACCCATTTTCACACTATCAAAAGTGCCAAGTGTCCCCTCCCCCGCTTCACAAGCCTGGGTACATCCACACTGACAAGCCCCCGACCAAGTTCAATCAATAGCAATTTGCCCTCTGGCAACACGATTCGCTCCGGTACGCGTCCGAGGAGCTCCCGAGGAGCTCCGCCGTCTCCAGCAGCCCTGCCCACGCCCGCCACACGGGCTCCAGGGCAGAAGGGCCTCCAGACCGTGGGCCTGTAGGCTGGGCCCTCACAGGGACCCGGGAGCCAGAGGCCGTCTCCGCCAACAGGCTTCATGTGATGCCGGCCCATTATGAGAGGTCAGGAGATACTTTCTGGAAGTTCACTGACCATCACACAGACGCTTACATCGCGGCGTCATTTTAAACTTTAACTCTGGTCCTCAATTCCTGACTGCCCCCACCCAGGAAAACGACAACACTGTCCCACGCGATCATCCGTCCGAATTTACTCCAGAGGGGGACATAAAGAACAATCCACAGACAGGACGGTCTGTCGCTGTAGGACGTCCGTTCCTCCCCAAGCCGTGGGCCTGTGTACCGCCAACGGACGGAAGGAAGCAGAGCGTGAGGGGTGTTTTGCTTGGACCTGCATGAAAGGCGGAGGCGCCAGGAGCACTGTGTGGGGCGGCGACCTCCTGACCGCAGGACAGCAGCCAGAGCGTCCTGGGACTTCCAGGGAGAAAAGCACTTACAGCTTCTTCTGTGTGACAGAAATTTAAGGAGACAAGGACAGACCAGATTGGTGGAGCGAGTTATATAAGGTAAGAGTGTCCACCTCCCGGCCTTGGACCACAGGACATCGGTCTTCTCTGCCACTGGTGTTAACCTGCCACGGAGCCGGACTTTCTACATACCCTCGGGTCCTTCTGGAGCAAAGTGTGTGGGACTGTCCCGGGTCGAGCAGCAACATCGATAGGGTTGGATGTCTGGAAAGGAATCAGACCACAGCTTAGGAGGCACGTCGCACATTTAACGAGAAAGCAAGATCTTGCCAGCGTTTGAGATTACCGAAGTCAAATGTGGACCTTGTTTCACTCTGGAAATACAAGGGTTGACAGGGGCATTTTCCCCAGTGACCACACGCGCTCCTCAGGAGGCCCTGCTCCCCAGGCTCTCAGGGGACGGGGACCAGGGTTTGGCCTGTCTAGGAAGGGCATCAGAAAGCAGAGGGGGACCGTGCCACATGCCACTGCAAGCAAAAGCCAAGGACGGAAAAAAGCAGGGGAAGAAGACACAGGAGCAGGGCCCTGGGGCCCCATCTCCTTCCGAGTCACGGACGGCCCTGGCACGGCGCTCGTGCCCCGTCCCCAGCATTCGGAGAGACGCGCGAGGGACCCTCGCGGCGCTGTGCTGCGTCAGGTGCTTCTCGTCAGAACAACCGGGCGTGTTGTGCAGACATTAAGCGAACTCTGAATTTTAACGGGCAGACAATAACAGGGAATTACGCTCCGTAATTACTCATTAGCGGTGGTGGAAATGGGACAAGAGGACCTAATTTAGGGACCGCACAGACCTACTATTAAATGATTTCGACAGCGATGCGGCCTCATCGGTCCTAGGCCGCCACCACTCTTACATGTCACTCATAACAATAACCTTATCTACGGGCTTTTGTCCTTCCAATTGGCAGCAACAACAAGCGGCCTACTTCCCCCCCGCCAGCAGCCCTCACTCTCCGGGGGTGAAAGGGTTGTTTTCACCAGGTATTTTACTTAAGAAATCCCAACTTCTGTTGACTCCCCGCGCCCCAGGAAATTCACGCCTGTGGGAAAAGAGCTCAAGTTTAGGCACAAGGCTAGCCTAGAAGGAGGAGGATTGGGGGGCGTGGGGAGAAGGAAGGAAAGAAAAGCAATCAGCTGCTGTACAACTAACAATTAAGCTGGAGTTGTTAACAGCCTGATTTGCATACTTATGAAGAATTCGGCTAATGAACCGCAATCTACATATTCAATCAGGAAGATGGCCTGGAAAGGCCCATTTCAACACAGAGAGAGACACTTTCCTGCCCAGATGTAGATTTCTGTGTGATTGGATAATAGTGAGTGAGGGAAATAGTCTAATTTATTAAATGACCTGGCAGTCTGGGGAGGCGCTGGAGATTGGGTGAAACCCGGAGGGGACAGACCGGCCTGGGAGTCGTAAGCAGCAGCATCGGACCGAAGGAAAGGGGTTGAAAAATCACCCGGTTCATCCCCTAGACAGGAGGGGGTTGCCTGTGGCCATCATTAAAGCCGCAGGTAGAGGTAACCTGGCCTATAAGCAGGGAAATGCCATTTCTAAGGGGTAGCTGGCTTTCAAATCTCTTTTCCTATTTCCAGCTTTGAGGCAAGATGCCTTTGGAAATGCAAAACATGCTTAGCCTGGGTGCCTCGGGCCCCAAACTGGTGTTTTCTCTTAGAAATGAGATTGGGGGAGGTGGGTGTGGACAAAAAAGCAAAGAAAACCCAAATCCCACAGAGCAAAATGTCCTTCTTTAAAAATCTGAGAACAGATTCTAACGTACCCTCATTTTCCTTCTGTATAAAAACACAGTAAGGGCTATAACCAAGTCATGTAAAGTGTTTCGAGAATCACTCCTCGGTATTGACCTTTGGAGACAACTCTAGCCCAAGCCGGATAGAAGAACCCCGACTAGGTAGAAAGGATTTAGTTACTGTGAAGCGCAAAAGGTTAACTTCACGTTAGGCTGTAAGTTGTGACCTTGGCAGGTGTGACCATGGCTGACGGGGGACTGAGGCAGGGCCAAGGGGGCACAGGGGTAATGAGAGGGTGGGCGGCGGCCGTGCACCTGCGCGCAGACCCCCATCTGCAGACACACGGGGCTACGGAGCGGAACAGGGGAGGTGAGCAGGGCCACTTCCCTCCCCCAACCGCAGGGATGAAATTCTAGCTCGCAACGGTTCTCGTCCGTGCTGCTCACACCAGTAAAGGCTCAGCTGCGCAGCTTTGCTGATAACATAGACCCCAAGGACAAGCTGGTGCGCACGAACCCGATGTTTCGCGCATCTCCTGGTCAGAAGCTTAGGTCCACAATACTGGTGGTAAAAAAATACGGACACGTCTTCTGTACATCTTAAAGATCACAGGAGAACCGAGCTCAACGGAGATGACATGGGTAGTATCGACTGAAAATTAAACTCTGGCTGAGGGTGACAACTCAAGGGGCTAGCAGAAAAATGAAAATAAAATAAAATTCTCCCTCTAACCCTGATGGTCACTTCAGACTGGAAAAATGAGTCACTGGCCAGTGGCTGTGGACGCCCCCCCTGCCCCCTGCCCCCCTTGCCCGAGGCTCTGCTTGTAAAAGTGCTGGTGTGTGTTCCCGGTCCGGTTGCTTACCTTGGGCTGAAATGCTCCTTGTAGTGAACCGAACGGGCCGGTGGGTGGAATCATAGGGGGGATTCCCGACACCGCGGGAGGGTAGGAATGGAAGAGCTGCGGCCAGACACGGAGAGGGAGACAAAGGAGTTAGCGGGCGGCCGACGCCACGTTCCAGCTCCCGTCCCGTCGAACGACAGCCACATGAGCAAGCCAGGTAATGCCCGTCTGACGCCATTAGTGAAGGAGCCGTGATGAAATGATCACATAGATGCACCATGAATGCTTGACTTAAAAAGTCAGAAGTAGTTCAGAATCAATCAGCCAACAAATGATGTCCCAGATGAGGACATCATTAGAAAGGGAGCTTTTCTAATTATTAATTGTTAAATCAGGTAGAAGACCTAAATGGCTTGAGATTTTAATGCGCGTCAATAACAGGAGGGGTTGCTGAGCCAAATGAAGATGCCCGGGAAATTACAGTTAATTAGAAAAAGGAAAAAAAAAAAAAAGAAAAATTAAGAAAAAGAAGCAAGTCTTTATGAGTTCCAGGATTTTATACCATTAAAACTCAATTAGTACTTTTAGATTTTTAATAGTTTGAGGAAATGAGAAAATATTCACAATCCTTGCTTCATTAGGTTGTTCCAGGAGTGGTGGTTTCCGAGGACAATGTAATTGTCTCGTCTCAAATGATGACAAACGTTTGTGGGGGGTAAGATAAAAGGACCTCACTGGGGGCTGTCCCAGCCGAGTCCTCGACGGGCCTGACCGCCCGCGAAGGGAGGAGAATGATTCTGAATGAAGAACATGAACTTTCTGGAATGAGCTAGTTCACAGAGGACACGGTGGAGGGAAGAAACGCACGGCCACCCTGAGGACAGGGCAGACACCGCTCTTCTTCCCCCAACGCTGGGATAGCTCGGAGATCCCACTGCTCTGGTTCCATTCACTCTGACCCAACCTCCGATCGGACACTAGGTCACGTCCGGCCTTTACGGTTCCGTAGTGCCTCACACACAGGGTAAGAACTCGAGCTTCTCTGCGTAACGACGCTACGTCAGCTGTTTTCTAGGTAAGGACTGAAATGCCCATTTCACAGTCTAGTTTCCCACTGGTCTGTATTTCATTCTGCTCCCTTCAATGATGCAGCAAAGTTTTTCAGACTAATTGATATTGAACTAAATCCACTTAAACAGTGATTGCAAGCCAAGAGCCCTCATTTAAAACTACTTTTAAGTCTAAAATTGTGTTTTGGATACTTGAGTGCACTGCATCTTAATTCCCCTTATAACGTCCTAATCCCCAAAGAGGAGAGCCTAAGTACTTCATATATTATCCACCATAACTAATAAAACGAGGGAACTCTCCCGCAGCACACTGTACGAGGCAGAGTAATTAAAGACACGCCGCGCTAGGACGCACTCGGGCTTCTCGTACTCTGCCTCCAGGTGGGTCATACTTCCTTTAAGTTTTCAACAAAAAATTAGTATTTTCACCATTTTCCTTTTGCTAGAGTCCATTACTGACCCTCTCGGAATGCAGCGGACTATCCCCCACCCACGTGATGAAAAACGATCAGTAGCTAAGGAATAAAATGTGAATGTGGCAAAAATTCAGGTCCCGCGGCTCATTCTGCATCTTACATCCAGGACCCTCTGCGGGGCCGCAGAGTTTGTCTGACGGAGTGCGTCTGAGCCCCCTGCGGAGCACGCGGCTTTCTCTCGGAGGGACTTTGGACTTCAGTAGCTGGTCCTGAGTTAAATCAGCGGGTGCCGCCAAGGGGCAGGAAGCGGATAATCGTCACAGATGGCACCCTTCCCGGGACAGCCCTAAAGAGGAGACCCATGGGGTCCTCTTAGATTCAGCAGTCCGTTAAAAAATGCTTTTGGGGGGCACCTGGGTGGCTCCGTCAGTTAAATGTCCGACTTTTGGTTTCAGCTCAGGTCACGATCTCGGGGTCCCGGGATCCAGCCCCGCATCGGGCTCCACGCTCAGCAGGGAGTCGGCCTGTCTCCCTCTGCTCCTCCCCCTGCTCTGTCTCTCTCAAATAAATAAAATATTTTAAAACCAAATGAATAAAATAAACAAAAAATGCTTTTGTGTTGCAGTGCTCAGCAGTGTGAGAACACGTGGGCCCAGTGCCCAGATAGACTTCCTCTTCATGAGGAAGCGTCCTCACGGTACCTCCGCGTGTCTCCGGGGGAGCCCACGCTTCGCTGATCTCTAGAGTTTTGTGGTCCTGACTTCTCAGCTACCCCCTGGACTAGGACAGGGTCTCACGGTCTGGTTCAGAGCACAGATGAATTCACAGGCTCTGCTGACCTGAGTTGAGTATGGTGGGCCGACATGGCTACAGGCAATGACTCATCGTTCGTTCTTTCTGGTGTCATTTAAAGAAATAAAAATAAACCACCGTGCGAAGAGACTTGCAAAGGTTCAGGTAAACATGATGCAGTATCGCTCCGTAATCAAAATATCATGCTAAGGTGCTCAAGGTGTCTGTATTCTAAGAAAGTCCTCTCTTGTCCCTCATAGGCTGGTACCAATTTGAACTCGAGAACTGAACTCTTCAGGATGGGACAAGAGGAGTACATTTTTACATAAAGAAGGAGTTTAAAGTGGGGGGGAAATCACAGATTTCCACTATAAGCCCTTTGATTTAAATGACATCTTTGTTTTTACTTGTAACAAGCTCAGGAGGACAGGACCAGCCACGTGGGACGACACGAGAACCTGCTTTGTTAAGCCTCGGAGGAGTCAGAAAGATGAGTGAGACACTGTATTTGGAAGAAATCATTCGAGTCCAATTCTGGGAATATGGCGTTAACGACACGGGGGTCGATGACCGCACAACTGGATCTCAGAGTCTCCTGCAGCCAGGGTGACTGTGCTGCAGAACCCCCGCTCCGAGGCCGGACACCGGCGCCCAGGGACGTCCCGCCGGGCCTCCCGGGTTGGACATGCTAATGATCTTTTGATTCGGAAGACGATACTGCATCGTGACCAGAAGCGAACGCCACAGAAGCAAGCATCTGAGGTGACGGGGAGCAATGGGAACTCTGGGAGAACGATTAAAGACTGGTCTGCGGCAAGAGCACGAGATGGAAACGCAGTCACGCCGGATGGTAGCATGGTGGGGAGACTCACACTGTGCCGGTAGAATGGGTCAACTTTTGTAGGGTATTTGTCAAACTGTAAAGGGATCAAAGCAGAAGCTAGTTACTCAGAACGTCTCCGTTTCTGTCCAGTGCTTCGGCGGAGGCGGCCGCGGGCCAGCTCCTCTGTCACCGGGCTGTCACCCGACTCCCCAGCCTCGCCGTACTAGCACGGGACCCTTCCCAACTCTGAGCTGCTCCGACGAGAAACGGAAAAGCAGAGCGAGAACCCACGCCGTGCGTTTAGGCCCTGGTCGTGCACGAGTGTCTTTCCCTCTAGTCTGTATTTAGAGACTGGCACAAAGCCAACGTCTACACTGGAGAGAAGAGGGATTATTCAGGTCAATCAGAGAGGAGTGAGCGTTTGGTGTCACTCATGGAGATTCCCTGTTCTCCTCTTCCTCGGGCAGAGGAGCCGGACATCGGGCCGCCTGCCAAGATGTACCACACCCAAACGGAAAGGCGTCTGGGCGAGGTCTTAAAACTTCTCTCTCTTTCTCGTTTTTGTTTTTGTTTTTACAACTTCTCTTTTGAGCAGAAAAGACTATATGCCTCTGTTTCCTCTAAATAACATCAGGTCCTGGTGCTGTCCGCAAGCCCGTCTCATATTTATTAGTGTTACTGCTCACACCTGCTGCCAGAAACTCTTTTCCGAAATGACAGGCCCTTACAAACAGTAATCGTTGAGACGTCTAACTCTTCCAGAAAAAACACGCAGGATTTGTTATAGGAAAAAAATTTTGGTTCCAAGGTGTCATTTCTAATATTCTCCTCTGGAAATTCAGAAAGCAAACTTTAAAATCTAGATTAATTTTAAAAACTTAAGTTGAACAAAATAGGGAGGGGAGGTCGGAGAGGATGCGATGTTGGGTGCAGGCGCACCTCCTGCAACCACAGGGTGCCAAGTCTGCTCTCCCCAGGCCCGCACGACCTCGGGTATTTCCTTCGATGCTAACGAGGAAGTAAAACAGCCTAACGCTCACGGTGGCAGATGGGGCTCTACCTCAGGATACTTAGCACCTAATATGGCACAATTCACTCTAGTTCATCAGTTTTAAAAAAAAGTCCTAACTGGTTCCCCTCGCATGTGCCGGACCCAGTCAAGACCTAGACCGTGTCCTTGTCAGCAGCGCCTTCCGGCACGAGGCCGAGTTCTGCCCTCGGGGCGTGTGGCTCCCCGAACACTCGCTGACAGGGCAGGACTCCAGCCCGGGGCACCGTCTTATGAAACACAAGTCACGGCATCTCCCCTCAACAACGGGCTTCGGGGAGCCACCTGAAAGCGCAGGGGCGCACGGACACGGCCCAGCTCTTTGGACGGCCTGCCTGATTCCCGGATCCTGTGAGCATTCATCTGCTACGGCGGGCGTGGAGTGAGGACCGGTGCCTTTCTGTACGTCTCCCAGGGCGCGGCGGGAAGTTAACTTCCAACCCTGCTTGGGACGAAGCACCGAGAACATGCCCGCCCTCACCCCCCACCCCAGCAGCCACCCGTGTGCACGCCTGGCGCTAGACAGAACCTTCTAGAAAGAAGCGCCTACCTGAGGCCCCGGGTTAGCGCTGCCCGGAGCAGGGCACGTCCCCTCCTCCCCAGCACAGACCGACCAGGCCGGGGGAGCCCCCGAGTGGCTACCGCCCCCCATCCAGCTCCTGCGCCCCGACAGCCCCGTCCGCCCAGCGTGCTGCGCCAGAGAAGCCCGCGCTCTACTTATCCTCACATTTCTGCCTGGGGTACGCACCATGGGAGGTGCTGGCGTCGGCATGATGGCGGTCGGCGGGATGGCGTGGGGGAACGGCGTGAAGGTGTGCTGGTGCGTGTGCTGGTGCGTGTGCTGGTGCTGGTGCTGGTGCTGGTGGAACTCGGTCCGCAGGTAGGGCGGAGGGCCCAGGGAAGCCCCGCGGTCAGCACTCTGAGACGCCAGGAAACGCGTGTTCAGTTCCTGCCGCAAGATGTCTTGCTCTGCAAGGGAAGGGCAGGGAGAGGATGGCGCTTTCCGCCGCGCCGGTCGTGTCCTTCGGATCGGGACGTCCCGGGCCCTGACCAGAGCGGGGACAGGGCCGAGGGCGCCCCCGGACGGAAGGAGAACAGCGGCCGGAGGACCCTGACACCAGCCACGGCCGGACTGTGTTCTTAGAGGCTCGTGGCTTTGGGGACGGGCTCTAGGCCCAGGCGCCAGAGGTCAATTTTCGGCTCTGGTGGCGGCAGCTCGGGGAGCCGGGGCATAGGCAGTCACCCGTCGGGGTGACTCCACCACAGGGGGACAGTAATACCATCCACGCTGTGGGCTCTTTGGGGGGTTCGAGGAATTCATACATTTAAGTGCTTAAGAACAGGGACCGCACCCCGATCTCTGGTACCAGGACCACACGCTTGTGCCTCCTTCAAGGGGAAATCCTGCAGTGGGTGACCACGGCTATGACAGACCCAGACTCGGGATCCTGGCCTGACCGATACTGGGGAGGAGAAGGGGCGTCCACAGCCAAAGCCCGATTTCGGGACCACTTAACGGAAAGCACCACCTTCCCTCGGGAGAAGGGAGAAGGCCTTCCTCGTTGACAACCAGCCCCTTCACCAGGACGGAATCCTCAAGGGCCCGGCAACGTGTCTGTCCCTCTCACGGGAGCCGGGTGACCGGGCACTGCAACCCGTGCTTTCCCAGAGTGGGCAAACCCGTTCGGAAGATTTCCAACAGCTGCCCCCCATGCTCCCCCGGCAGGGTCCGGGGTGCCGCGGTGCAGGTACACGTTTCGGCCGAACCTCAGCCCACGAGGAGGCTCGACCCTCCTACCTGAGTAAGTGCTTCCGGCCGGGTGTCCCGGGACCTGCAGACTCCCTGAAGTCAGCGGCGGTGGGGGAGGCAAAGCCGTGGGAGGGGCAAACATATTGGGGTGATGGGAGTGTGCGGGGGGCTGGAGGGTGGGCGTGAAGCTGTGCAGGGGGCTGTGGTTGGGCAGGGAGAGGGGGAACGGGGAGGCCGAGGGGTGGTGAGAGAGGTGAGGAGGGGCGGGCTGAGTCTTCGCCGGGGTGCTGCTTCTGCTACTGCTGTGGGAGCCACCGCCGGGGGAGAAAGAAGAAAGGGAAAGAGAGGTAAGCAGTTTATTTTCTTAAAAAGTCCTCTCTCTCTGCCCAAAGCCATTCAGCACGTTCTGCTCCTTCCTCTTTAGAGACCCTCCCCTGGGAAGCACAAGAAACTTGTGCCACAGTCGTAACCCCGACTGCAGGTCCGGAGCTGAGGCCCAGAGCTACCAGCACCTGGGGTCCAGGCGGCGGCTTGGGCCCCAAACCCAGGTCCGCTCCGCTCTGCAGCCAAGTTCTCGTCTCTGCCCCCAGGAGCCCGGTAGCCTCCCCTAGACACACGTCCTACAGTTTCGGGAGAGGAACAAGATCGAGGACCTGCGCTCAGCCCGTCTGAGACCCTTTGGTGGAGCAGCACAGGCGGGAGGGCACCCGGGAACCCCGGGCCTCTGCTCTGCTCGGGGGCCACGCGCATGAACCCGGGGGCAGAACCCTGGCTAAGGCAGTTTCCTTCGCCTGCGCTGGACAGGACGACCCCCCGCAGTCACCAGGCTGTCAGGAGACAGACAAAGGCACAGAGTCCCAGGAGGTCAGAATTCCAAGCCCCGGGACAGGCAAGGATGGGGCACACTTGGCGCCGCTCCCTGGGGTTCGTGTCTCCCTTGCTGGGCGGCCCTGCTCTGTGCCGCTCCGCAGACCCATGCGGTTCCGCAGGGCTGAGGCGGGGAGAGCCTGCATCTCCGCCCAGGAGCGCTTCTTCCTCCCCACGCAGCTTGCTTCTCGGTCTCTCTGAGGCCAAGGCTGAAGTCCGCGGTGATGCCAACCCTCACCCGGCGTCCTCCCCGGTCCCCATCTTCTGACTCGAGTCGCAGGGGGACGGAGCATCTTCGAGCCGTCCTCCCTCGGAGGCACATGGCCTCCTTTCTAAGAACCCCCAACCCTGGTGCCCCCCAGGTTTCCGCGCTGGTTCTCCCGCGGCGCCCCTTCCCTGGGCCTCCCCGCTCGGCCTCCCTCCGCACAGGGCGACTGTGCCTGCAACGCTCCCAGAAGCCAGGCCACCGCGAGAACAGACGGGCTCACCTGAGGCTGTTGAGGCTCAAGCTGCTGCTGTTGTAGGCCGACAGGGGCTGGGCGAGGCTCTGGCACGGGGGCTGCGCCTGCACGGCCGGGAGGCTCTGGTGCAGCAGCTGGGCCGGGGACTGCGGCCGCGGCGGCCTCTGCACTGCAGGCTGAGGGGCGGGCTGAGGCTGGGCCTCTGGGGGCGCCTGGGGCGGCTGTGTGCTTGGACGTGGGGGCTGCGGGGGCGCCTCCGTGCGCTGCACCAGGTCGGGGTCTGGAGAAGGAGCTCGAGGCTGGGGCTCCGCCTGGGCCTGGGGCAGTGGCTGGGGGACCTGAGGGCAGGGGTCTTTCAGCACCACGGGCTCAAAGATCGGCTCTTTGCAGCAGTCCTGGCTCTTCTCCTGGCTTCTCTCTAGACCCGATATCTTGGGGACAACCGGCCCCGCGTCCTGGCTGTCATGGTCTGGGAGGGCGCCAACCCCTACGTCCGGATCTGCATGGGGACGAGCAGAGACAGAATCACAGGCAGTGACCGTGAGTGTGACATAAACACGCAGCAGAAAGCCGAGTCCAAGCCCAGGCCCCACAGTCCCACCGACATGGCCCACGGCCTGGTGCCAGGTCCCGGCTTCCTGTCCTGCGTGCAGACGTGCGGGACAGGAGCACACGGCGACCAGGGCCCGTGGGAGATAAGACATCCCGGAGTCTCAAAATGCGCGTTGGCTTTAATCCTGACAAAGCCTTTTATGCAGCAAAATTAAGAAACAAGAGCCGACGAGTTGATTTTTTCCCCTTTTAAAATCCATACAGCTCTTGAATATACAAAAGAGCGGTGTTTCCAAACAGCGAGCGAAGCAAATGTTATTTAACCACACACAGATGTTTCTTCTTGCCGTGCCTCCTCCCCTTTCCATTCTGACTGATGAGACACACTTGACATTTACAGAAACAGTTTTGTGTTTGGCAAGTGCTAAACTCTGGTCAAACGTCGGGCCTCCGCGCGCTCCCCGACGGATCCCAGCAACGTCGGAGCTCCTGGTGCAAACACGAATTCCAGCCAAACGACAGCCCCTGACGCATGCCAGGCATTGTGAAGGGTCCCCCCACCCCTCTGGACCGCTGGCTGCGATGCTGAACGCTGAGGCTAAGCCTGGAGGTGTCATTTAAGTGAAATTTCACAACCGAGGAAGAAATGTGGCAAGTACACACTCCTGCTAGGAATTTAAAAGACAGGCTTCTCGGGGCACCTGGGTCGCACTGTCAGTGAAGCTTGGAACTGGCTCGGATCTCAGGGTTGTGGGTTGGAGCCCCGTGTCGGGCTCGGCTCAGCACGGAGGCTCCTTGCAAATCTCTCTCCCTCACCCTCGGTCCCTCCCCATCCTGCGCGTGTGTGCGCAGTCTCTAAGAGAAATAAGTAATATCTTAAAAAATAGTAAAATGCTATGTGATAGTAAGAAGTACTATACTAATAGTAAGTGCTAACAGTACGAAACGCGACGCCTTTCTCCGAAGCTCCTGGCCACATCAGAGCGGTTTCTGATTAGCCCCTAAGTCCGAGTCCCCCAGATCGTCTGAGAGAAGAATGAAACACAGAAATGGCATCAAATGGGAAGAAACCCACCTACTGACCGGTCGGTGCTTCTGCAAACAGCCGCGGGCCGGGGGTGACCTTTCTCACGTGTCGGTGCTACAAAAAGCCATCCTTTCGCCAACATACAGCTCAGAGATAGGAAGAGAACAGACCACAACACCGCACAGCATTCTCGGACGTGAGGATGGGGCCGGGCGTCCGTTAGGAAACTCCTTCGGGCACGGTCCTTCCCTCCCAGACTCCCTGTCCCCAGTGTGAGCAGCGCGCCCTTCTCCCCGGGCCCGCCCATGTCCGCGGACGCCCTCTGGGGCGCACGCGCTTCCCCTTTGCTTCCCTGGAACCTGCGTCCGAGCAACCCATTATTTTCACTGTTGTTCTGGTAAAAGAGATCAGACGCGTGACGTGCCCCAGAGCAGAAACACACGGGTTTACAAACAAAGCACATTTTTGGCTAAAGTGACCTTGGCTGAGAGCAGCCGGGCACAAATGCACCGCCAGCATGCGAAGACGGTCCCTTCTCACGTGTCTGCTCCAAGGAGAAAACCTCCCAGAAGGCCCTGGTGGAAAGGAAGGCTCGACCCCCGGCATCCCGCTGGCGCATGTCCCCATCCCGGGCCGCCCGTCAGAGCCTTTCCGGGAAGACTGCTGCTTGTGGTAAGCGGGGAGCTCGTGAATCCCAAAACCCTGGTTTCTAACTCGAGGGCTGAGAACAGCAAGATTCCTGATGTGGACAGACCCCATGCAGCCAAAGTCCTAAATCACGGAAGATCACGAAGACGACCCTTTATCCGCAGGGGGTCTGGCGAGCCCCACCCCCCCCCACGGTTTTTGCCATCACTCCCACCAGTCACCGTGGCAAGCACGTACACGAGCTCTGAGACAGGGTTCCCACAACGCTAGAGGGCCAGTTAGGTCTGGGGCAGAAGCGCTAGCACCCACACATGCCAGCAGCACAAAACGCACGAGGTTCCCTGCGCGTGCGCAGGACGCCGCGCTCGGACACTCGGACGGCGGAGGATGAGTGCGTGTGCCGCAGTGGCAGGACCCGTCGCTGCCCTTCGGAAGCGCTTTGTTCTCTCCAGACTGGAGTAATGAAGAATAAATACGTAAATATTTCCCCCCTTGCTACATTCAGATGCATGGTCTCCCTCCGGGAACCAACGTCCACCCAAAGTCTCTCTCAGACATAAAAGAAAGTTTCCTCTGCCAAGGGACACCACCCAGAGGCCATCAACTTAAGATTTTCTCATGCTGGGAAGGAAGCACATTAGGCACACACAGGTAAGTGCTTCGCTTATGTAGCTCGACTAAATTTATCTCCTTCTTCTTTAGTTAATGAGCTTCTAGAATGTGCACGAGTCAGCCAGGTGAGTTTGCTGGGGGCACGGTGCAGGCCTGGGCTCGCTTCCCCAGGCTCTGTAGAGGCAAACAGGGCTGGCTCTCGGGTCTCCTCGGTTGTTCCCGGGTCACCTGGTTCAGCACCAACCTAGACACAGCCAGGACGAGGGGAGCAGCGCCCGGACTGGGGATCGCCATCCTGGACAACCCGTGTGCAACCCCTCCAGCGAGCCCTGTCAATGTCTACGGGGTCGTCTGGGATGAGTGACTCAGAGGACCCAGAAGTAGGACTTTGGCACAAGACCTAAATCTGGGAAACCATCCCGGCACTTCTCAAATTTAAAATGTGTAACAAAGGGGTGCCTGGGTGGCTCCGATGGTTAAGCCTCTGCTTTTGGCTCAGGTCATGATTCCAGAGTTCTGGGATCGAATCCTGCATCGGGCTCCCTGCTCAGCCGGGAGCCTGCTTCTCCCTCTCCCTCTGCTGCCACTGCTTGTGCTCTCTAATAAGTAAATAAAATCTTAAAAAAAAAAAATGTGTACAAAGGACCTGGATGGACACCTGATTAAAATGCCCAGCAGGACTCGGGAATTGGGGCGGGGCAGGGCGGGGGGGGGGGGGGGAACGCTTCAGAGTCTCCCTTTCTGACTGTTCCCAGGGGATACTACTGAGGCTTGGACTTTTCAGTGAGTAGCAGGGAACTTCTCCAATCGTCTGTGACCAGAGGGGGAAGAGCCCAGAGAAGTTAAGCCACTTGCTTGCTGGCGGTTCCCTGGCTACTTACTACATCAGGTGACTCGTGTTCTAGTCCTACTCTTGCCACCAATCGCCGTTTTTTCTCTGTTTTACACTTTGGTGCCCGCTCCAACGCAAACATCCTAAAGCAAAGCAGGAATCCATTAAAGTATCCGGCGCAATGAGATGGTGCTAAGTGTCGGTTAGGGAAGCTGGGAAGAGCGCGCCTCAGCCGCCCCTGCCGGCGATCACCGACCCACCAGCCCCTCGTTGCTGTGACAACCACGCGCGAGGCCAAGGCCGCGGCAGCAACGTCGGGGCCGAGACAGCTTTACGACTCCCCGTTTACACGAGTCTCTCGAGGCACAGCTTAGGCGTCAGGCGTTTTTGTGGCTAATCGGTAATGCATTTCCTCTTCCTTTCAATTATTCAATAAATGTATCTTCCCAGTTAAGCTTTTCCATCTTGACAGTCAATTTGTCTTACTGTGCTTCTCCAAAATTGGCAAGAACACACTTTAAAAAAAAACCATTTTGTATTGCTCTGTGTGCTCCGAGTTTGCCAAAGGAGGAAATCTGCTGAGGTTGGAAGACGTAAGAATGTGCACACTGACGAGTCTTATTTACAAGTTTTACTCATTACATTTCAGGGTTTTAAAAGCTCTCTTCTGTGATTATAAAAATAACACATCATGCTTCTAATAAAATACATGCAAACTGAAATTACCCTGCGTAGTGTGCGTGGTAAGGGGTGAGTTTGCTACATGTAAATTCTATCTCAATAACCTTGACTCAAACAATACACTGTTTAAAAAGGTAAGGGCAGATTATGGAAAATTTGTTTACCGCTGATCCAAATGTGATACAAGTTCCCTGGGGGGGATGGGGCTGCTCTACTTGACTAGAAACACCTACAACTTCTGAGGAGGGCAGTTTGGCCACATTCAGCCAAGAAACTGAGGCAGCTCAGGAAGGATTTAGTCTCTAGACACAATAAAACAGCATCGTGCTTTGAACTGCAAGTTTGGAAAGAACTAAAATGTGATCATTTGGGAACTGGTTGCATGGAAATCTGATACATGCCGGGGCGCCTGGGTGGCTCCGTCCTTAAGTGTCTGCCTTAGGCTCAGGTCATGATCCCGGGGTCCTGGGATCGAGCTCTGCATTGGGTCCCTTGCTCAGCGGGAAGCCTGCTTCTCCCTCTCCCACTCCCCCTGCTTGTGTTGCCTCGCTTGCTGTCTCTCTCTCTCTCTCTGTCAAACAATAAATAAAATCTAAAAAAAAAAAAAAAACCAAACCTGATACATGCAGACAATGGAAGATGTTACAGCCTGAAAAGGAATGAGGAGCTCTGCATACAAGCTATGCATACTGCTAGCCTCTGTGAAGAACGGACGAGAAGTACTATCCATCCGTTTTCACTTTATGCATAAAGTAGCTCTAGACGAGTGTCTAGGACACCTGAGCAGTGGTCCTGCTTGGGGGCTCAGGCAGGAGAAAGAGACAGGGAGCTGGAGGAGGGGAGATATTGGACTGTACACATACAGACATAGTTAAATTTTTCAACCATGCGATCATGTTACCTATTAAAATTCTTTTTTTTTTTTTAAAGATTTTTATTTCTTTATCTGACATAGACAGAGATCACAAGTCGGCAGAGAGGCAGGCAGAGAGAGAGGAGGAAGCAGGCTCCCCGCTGAGCAGAGAGCCCGACGTGGGGCTCGATCCCAGGACCCTGAGATCATGACCTGAGCCGAAGGCAGAGGCCTAACCTACTGAGCCACCCAGGTGCCCCACCTATTAAAATTCTTAAAAGAAAACTGGACCTACACTTAAGGACAGTTTGAGCAAGAAAAAGAAAAAAACACAGCAAGCAAAACTGAGAATTTGAGTAGTGGTAGGGGCATAGACATGGAGACTGTACGTTACTATCAAGTAAGACATTAGGATGCACACGTTTATAATAATAAATTTGAAAAGAAAGCAGGTTTTATGAAAAGATACCAATCACTAAAACTGACTCAAAAACACTAAACCTGAGCACAGACGTAAACTGGAAGGAACTGAAAGATAGACACCTTCCCCTCAACCCAGAAATATGTCCCAGTCTATTCAGTGTTAGAGACCATGTGGACGGAACCTGCCAGAAACAACCCATCTCGTCACTTACATTACAAAACCAACCGCAACACGACAAAAGAGGCAAAACGACTATTTACAAAAAATGTAATTACCTACCTAGAAAACCCAATATGCTGCAAAATATATGTGAATAAGAGAACTCAGCAAAATACCCAAGTTAAAAACAAACAAACAAACCACAAACATCAGTAGCGTTTCTACACAGCAGCAACAGTGAATAGAAAGTTCAATTTAAAAAAAGGATCCCTTTTATAGTAACAAAAGTCACACAATACTTGGAAACAAATCTAACAGCAAAATGACCGGGCCCATAAGGTCTCAGAAACGTACCTTCCACTATGCTCTGAGAAGTCTATGTTCAAGGGTATTTAACGATGAGAGAGATGGAAGTCAAAGCCACTTGAGAAGTGGTTCTCTTTAGAAGCTACCGCCCCTAGGGGTAGATTTCACACTGTCGGGGCGTGTGTTCAGTTGTCCCAGTGGCTGGAGGGCCCTTAGATGTACTTGAATATGAAGGACAGTGTCACACAACATCTCAGTTAATGTCCTAAGATCCCACTGGACATTTGTGCACCTGGAAGCCCAACATCTAGAACCCGACTCTGTTTTCACATCCAAACACAAGGTAATTTTCTGTATCGTTTTAAGACTCGCTGGATTTTCCAGGAACACAACTGTCATATGCTGCCATGTCTGCTACGTCTCGGTGTTATGAACCACCAAGGGCTGGTTGCTCCCCATTTAGGACAATCATGACACCAACGGGATCCCTGCTCCAGGCGTTTTAATTACCGCGTCGCACGTACCGGTATGAATCCGCTTTCGTACCTACCATATTTACGTATCATTCCACGGAGAGATTCACGCATCTGACCAGGCCGTTGTCTTCTGATGCAAATAAATACTTATGTACTTAAAAAACACATTATGTCATTACAAATTACTTGCTGCTTGTTTCTCCTTTACTTTTCATTAGGGCTTTATAGGCATTTTAAAATTCCATGTAGAGATAGGCATCTAACCATATATAGTAAAGAACAAAGTGTGTTATAAAACATTTTTTATATTACACAAAAAGGGCATTGGGCGCGCTCGGGTTGATTTGAGATGAGCTGTGTTGTGTCCCTACGATGAACTACGATGTTTCTGGAAACCCAGAATCCTATGGCAAAGATTCAGTAAGTACTCCAAGGGGCTGTGGTGGAAATTAAGTTCTTTCTACCAGGTAGAGCACAAAATAAATGATCAGTGTTCCCAAAACTACTGCAGAAAATAAGTTCATGACAAAATTACTACCAAGTAACTTAAAGTACACTTTGACCAGTTAGCGTTCAAGACTGAAAATGATCCCCGTAAACGTGCGGATGCACACACAGAGAGAAGAGGAAGAAGACGGACATCAGAATGTTCACCCAATCCCACCATCCAGAGATAAGCACAGACTTGCGTTTTTCAATTTGAGCTTTTTACCTTTCCAAGTTTTCTCTAGGAACTATGTACTATTATTACCGTAAACGAAAAACGATTTTGCGGCTGAGCCCTGGAAAGGGCAGGCGTGAGGTGGGCAGGCAGGTGCTCACACAGGTACATTTTTTTGATCAATACAAGACTCTGAATTTCCCTTCCCCTTCCTTATAACCTGCTTAGGAACATTTTCTTCTGACTTACTTTCAGAATGCAGTATCTAATACGTGTGTAAAATACGTGTCAAAGTTTGTCACTGGTGAGGCTTCTGGTCAACAGTCGGTGGGCTATTAGTCTGGGGGAGTCTTAAGTTAGGCGGGGATTCCTGGCTGCACGAGAGGGGGTGTCAGGGTTCCTAACCTCCAGGTACAAAGGCCAACTGTGTATTTTAAAAGAAATTCCTTCATGGACGGAATAACCTCCAACACGACAGAAGTCAACTCAGGAAGGGACTGGTCTCGTTGAATTGCGATACCTACTAGACAATTTTTTAGAAAGTTCTTTACCCAGGGGACAGATCAATATTTGCCCTTCAGAAATGAGGCTAGGATAGGGCCTTCTGTCTACTCTACAACATGTCCAACTGGCTCTGCCTGGGTGTCTGACAAAGAGGAGCTGGCGAACGCGGACGTCGAAGGAGGAGACAGAACTGGAAGAAGCCTCGCACGGCGCATTTCTGTGCTTCCGCGTCTTTACACGAGGTTGGAAAGCCTGATGGCGTCTTACTCACGACAAGGTCATTACGGCAGCAAACACAATCAAGGCTTCAAGACACCAAGAAGGCCATGTGGGGTCCGGCCAGCAGGTAGCGAACGCATCTTTCTGAAATGCCTGACCCAGAGCATCCAGTAAAGGGTATGCTCTGTCTTTACCTTATTCTGTCTTCTAGTTCACGTCTCTACTTCTCCGTCCAAACGAGAGAGCCACGAAGACCTCACCACACAGGAGGAATGAAGACTAAGAAGCCAAATAAGGGGTGGATGGTGGTGGCGCAAGAAACCCAGGCTTTAAATTAAGGCAAAGTGGGACTATTAATCAATGACGAGATGCTCTATATTAAAAAGCCCAGAAACATAGCAAAGTGTCACAGTTCTGTGAACCAACATAATGATTTCCAGCTACTGGCCATATCCATTCTTTAAACACCTTCTTGTCTCTTCCTGTGCCTCCAACAAAACCTCCTTTTTGGCAAAGACCACGTATTTTGTACATACTTATTAAAGCAAAAATTGCGCTCCTGAATTTATCCACGCTGACCTCCCCCAAGTTTTAGGTTCTGTCGCTAGAGCTCCACTGGCGTTTTGCAGAAAAAGTTACCGTTTCCAACCCGCGCCTCTCTCCTCACATTCCTCGTCCCCCTCTTTCCTTCCAGTCTGAAACAGAGACCGGCCTGTTCCACGAGCAGATTCAATCACCCGAACGGACGGAAGGCTGACATTCAGCCTCGCGGCTCTTCTTCTCGGTCACTGAAACTGTACAAATAAATTGAGGAAAACCCACTGTTTGTTCAAGGCAAATTAATTTTCAAACCCTGCAAGACTGGGAGATCCGGGGAATGGTGGCTGCTTGGTAGGGCTCAGAGAGATTCCATTCTGTGCTTGTCATTTTGTGTAAACATTAATTACCATCTGGGAGGCTAAGCTCTGGGCTGAAGTCTGTCCTGCAAACCCCCGAGGGCTCCAGGGTTCCTAGTAAAAGCAAGATCCCAAACAGGAAAAATATAGTCGCTGCATCTGGCGAACGGCCAGCTGGCCCACTGGGCAAGGTGTGCGGGACCAGCAGGTGAGGTGCTGCCGCCGCAGAAGCCAGTCTGGCTATCGCCTCGTTTCCAAGACGAACCTGCGACGGGCACTGGAGGAAAATCAACAGATTGCAGGGGGGTGTCCTTAAAGCTCTTTCAGGGTTATCCCGCCTTAAGCCCCGCCCCACTAAATCATCCACCCTCCCGTGTGTGCCTGAGTCTCTGATGCCTTAAGGCCGAAGATCTGCCTTCAAGGGGAGGATGGGCCTTGGAGATGCGAACTGCAGCCCCCCAACCCCACGGCCTCTTCCTGGGGAACGCGGGCCATGATGGTCGACCTGGGCTTGCGCTGTGTTTCTCCTGGAGCTTCTAGCGAATCTGAGCGACGGAGGGCGGTGCCAGTGAAGGACCAGAATGAGAAGCAGAAAAGTGGCCTGCGATCTATTGGGGGGCCGGGGGGGGTGGGCGCAACGGGGGAGGGTCTTCCTGGTGCTCCTACCATCCCTGGGGATTTGATCTCCTGATGCCTTGTCTCTCATGTCGGGAGACGCAGTTCAGTTGCTTTGGGCACAAGACCCTCCCCCATTGAGCCCCCCGTAGATCGCTGGGCCCATGGCAGACGCTTAACCCACTGAGCGCCCCCAAGCGCCCTACAACCATCTTTAAAACCAGTGTCCCTTGACACTGAACAAGATACTGCTAGGTCTCTAGGGTGCGACAAGGGATCCTAACAAGGGAAGGTTCTAGAAGGATTTTCAACCACATGTCTGGATTCATGCAACATGGCCTTCCTGCTCTGAGGATATGGCAAGTTTAGGACCAAGGCCATCACCCCAAGGAAAGCCACAGCACACACTTCTTAGACTTGAAGACAACAAGAAGCCCATTTGCTTATTTTGGAAATTCTCCAAGAGGTGGGACCAAGGCACTGAAAATAAATGATGACTTCAGGTGTTTGGTTTAAAAATAAAACCAATAAACCCAAAAACAAACCAAAAAAACCTTCCTGGTACCCACCCATCCTCCCTTTCACACTGAGAACAACTGAGGGGGGATATGAATGAGAAGAAAAGAAAGCCACCTTCCTCCAGGCAGCCCTCCCTCTAGTATCGTCATTGCCAAGTGTAAGTAAGGGCTCAAAAGCTTGTGGACACTCAGAGATCCGTTTACAGATGGGGACACCTTCCTCCCGACACTGTGGCCCGCTGGTCACTTCTAACCGTTTCACCTGATGGTTTTGTGTCCAGAGCCAGAAGGGGCCAATAATCACAACACCAATCTGATCCTGGTCACCTTCCGATGCCGAAATCCTTTGGTGTCCTAGGTCCTTCTCGTTCGTCTTATCGGGACAAGCAACCTTTCCTGGATCTGTATGTTTGTGGTGTCGGGATGCCTACGGGATTACGGGGCTATGCAATGAGGCTCTAGCCGGTAACATTCACACTCTAAGAGCTTGTCATGCCCATGAAGCGGGCAAATGATGTGCTCCGGTGAAACCTTCGACACTCTGAAATTTACTCAAGATTATTTTCTCAAGGGCAAAGGTAAAAGCCACCAGCACCAAAGGTGTACGGAAGTATTACCAATCAGTCACTCTACCTTCCCACTTTGCACACTGTGACCTTTTTGGCACAGAGCAGAGTCACTGGGACGCACATAGCGAGGAGGCTGCCTGGGGCCCGGCAGAACGTCCATCTTTTGAGTCTATCCTCGGCTTTTCCTCGGCTCCCAGGCCCCACATACGGACAGATACTCCCCACCTCCAGGTTTCTTCTCAACCCTCTGCAGGGCGGAGTTAGGACGCACCGGCTGGTCTTCTGCGAGTCTGAGTGCCCGTCCACACCGGCTCACTCTCTCACTGCTTCAGGGTGTGCGAGGACACGCACACTTTCTCCCTCTAAACGCGAGGGTCACCTGCGTCAGGCAGCACCTCGTATCTGCTCCTCCCTCAAAACTCCTTTCTTGTCAGGGTCCAGGTGCCAAAGAGAAGGTCGTAGGTTCGCCTAGTCTGCAGGGGTGAAGCAAATCTTGCTGAGTTCTCCCAGCGGCGACCAAGTCTTTCTGCTTTGGACAGAAGGGAGGAAGGAATCACAGACCCGAGGGCACAGGGACTGGTCTCGCCCTGGCCCAGGCTGTGTCAAGAGAGCTGTGGGCTGGGGGGGGCTCATCCCCTCAAGCAACGTCAGCGCCCTCGGGCACGTTTCCAGCAAGTTCACACACAACAGCAGTCGCCAGGTGAGTCCGGGAGGACAAGGCTATCCCTTCACGGCCTCAGCAACTATCCGAAAACCAACGTGTTTGCAGCCCAAAGCGGGACAGCTCCCAGAGCCACTCCGGTCCTGTTCTCAACCGGTCACTGTGGGAAGGCGGTTTTCCTTGGGAACCAGTTACCGTGCTTTGGCAGTGGCTGTCCCGTCAGCTTTCAGACACGCCTGCCCGTACTCCCGAGGGCAGATGACGAAGCTCCCCGAGTCTGTCCGCACAGCCTGTTCGGCCCATGGCCCTGGTGCTGCTAAGTGCCTGCAATCTGTCCGAGCAGCGTACGGGTGAGCGCCACAGAGGCCTCCGGAGTCGGTCTCTGAAACTCGCCTTTCCCCTCGGTATCGGAGAGACTTTGCTTCTCCAGTGAAAGGAGAGACATCAGGGAACAGGGAATCCGACGATTTCTCCTGGTGTGTTTGGACCTTTCTGGTCCCAAACCATGGGCCGCCCCCTACTGCGATTCCAACGCACCCTACAGCCTTGCTATTCCGCGTGCGGCCAACAGACCAGCAACGCTGGCATCGCCCGGGATCTCGACACGGAGTTCAATTCATACCCCCATCCAGGTGCAAGCGCTAGTTTGCCATGCACTGGTCTATAGGCTACCAGGAGTGCTGGGAGGCCTCGGCAAGCCCGCGACTGGGGGACGCCGCCCGCAACCTCGCCGGTCCTTCTGCGTCGCCACCTCCCCCCGCCGCTGTTGGAAGTCTCTCCCAGCCTCTAAACTGCTGCGGGGGCGGGGTGGGCGGTGGGTCAGAAGCCGCCTCCAGGACTGGGCCTAGTCATGAGGGCTAGCGACAATGAGCCTGTATTCCTGGTGAGTATTTCCCAGGCTGGCTCCATGCACATTCCCCAGGTCGCTCAGCATGTGGAACAGGGAGTTAGAGTCTTGCCTGGCAGCACGGCCAGGAGCCGTCTTCATGGACCTCAAGACTGTCACACGGAAGAGGAAGCAGACCTACTGGGAATGACGCCATGCGCAGAACGAAGACCAAAGGATGTGTACCGGAGAGCAGACCTTCACCGGACACAGCCTGGGCTGCCGCGTAGGGGACCAAGCTAAAGTTGTGTTTTTATCTTCACCGGCAGTGTCGACAGGACCTTTGTGTCATGAATGATCAGCACCCAAATTCTGAGGAGGGAGTTGGTCATGCAGTGGGGCTACAGGACTTCCCCAAGTCCGTGAGTTCCCTATTAAGATGCTGGGGGCACACTCCTCCGAAGAACATCGCCGTTTCTCTATTTTCCTTTCCCACTCCAGAGCTCAGTCTTCTCTAGTATTTCACCCAGAGGTTAATGAACACCGACCTCTCGGTTTGCACAAACTGACAAATGCCACATCTTCAGTTACAAACCAAGAATCCCAACACCAAGTGACTAGAGTTTTCTAAAAATAGAGTGTGTGTGTTGGGGGTGGGGGTGGGGGTACTGTGTTTTGTCCTGTATTTGAAATACGTTATCTATTTTGAAGAGCAAGTCGACCGATCCTTAAATTGATTTTCCATCAACCACCCATGGAGTAAATACTTGGTAGGAAACTGGAATCTGTTGCTATTAGTTCATCGCCTGTCATTACTTCATTAGCCTCGACGTATCACAGAGAAAGGAAACATGTTCAAATGTACAGTCTGAAGACCCACACCTAGAAGACAGTGCAGGAAGGCCAGGAGGACGACAGGGACCTCCACTGACTAGGAAGCAGCGGTGTTTGGTGCTCCATGGTGTCCGGGGAGCACCTGGGATTCGCGGACTGCGCGAGTCGCCGCTCAACTCTGAAAGCTAAAACCACTCTCCAGAAAGAAACCGTGGGGAACTGTAACTGTCCCTGGGGTACCGGTGGGACTGCAGTGAGTCACCGGAAACCACAGCGTTGCCGCCCGCTTACTTACAATCCTGGAAGGCCAAAGGCCAAAGTGGAGGCTTGGGACATGCACTGTCACAATGACTTGAACTCTCCTGCAAATACCCGAACTTTGTCTTCAGAGAGGTCTTCAAACCCAAAGGCAGGAGTGAATACAGAGTTCGTTTTGTGTCTCCTCCAGATGCCTGAAGACCGTGTGCACCTGGCTGTCCCAGCACCATCCCCCGTTCAACAAGTCAACCCACCCATCCCCCTCCCGCTCCGGCTCCCCCACAGCCATCATCGAGGCTCAGAATTACAGCAGCGATGTATTCACGTAACCCCTCACGTTACTCAGCAGCTCAGGTGTGAATTACTGCTAATGACGCCATTTAACACAAATAAAACAATGGTTCCAGAATCGGCTGTTCCTGGGCAGCCAGAACAGCCTCTAAATCAGATCACGCAGTCATGGCAATCCCCTGCCGGAAACTCTGCAGCGGCTTCTCCCCATACATGGACTCACCCCCACCTCCTCCCCACGGCCCCGTGCTGTGCTCCCGCTCTGCTCTGGGCACCAGCCAGGAGTTCCGCACCCCTGCTCTCTTGCCCCTCACACACAGACGGGTGCTTCCGCCTTCGGCCCTCCAGAGCCCTCAGCGACCTTGCTCTAAGTCTCCTCCAGTCCCCACGGCCCCTGGCAACCATCCTAACCCTCTGATGAACTTCCATTCTAGAGACTTGATGCCTGAGGGCCGTAGTGGGCATTTAGTAGACATTGGATTGGGATTTTAGCACGCATGACTTGTTCTTTGGAGGAGGTGACCTCTTCAGATCCTGGTCTTTATTTCAATCCCAAGCACAGTGCCTTCCATCTGGTCATTCCTTGGTAAATACTCGGTTTCTGTAGTCACATAATAGTCAATTTACAAAATCTAAGTAAGTTTCTTTATATCTGCATTTCAGAAGGAAAAAGATTGCTATAATGAGAGAAATACTCAATAAACAATTACACATTAAGCCAGAAAAATCATGCCTCTTTGGAGTCATTTCCATAATTGAACATTAGGCTGCAATAAAATAATAGTATATAACACAAGCAAATGTAAAATAATTGGAAGCTATTAGGAAGTTTAAGCATCCATTTTTGATATATAATAAAACTAATGTTCTATTTTGAATCATAAAAGATTCTAATAGTTTTGGGGTTTTTTTGTACCAAAAAAAGGCAATCAGAAGCCCATCACGTTAAAGCAGAGAAAACGTACTGATCAAAGGCAGGTAAAGCTTTCGGAATCTGCTCACACTGGATCTGTGTCGTCTACAGACTAAGAGAAGACATGACGCTGTTTGATGTGTATTGGAAACATGAGAAAAGGTACATAAGCTGTGAACCTGGGGTCCTGTCATGGGGAGGGGCCCGTCCGGCCCTGTGCACTATTTACATTTTCAACAGAAGGCGAAGTTGAAATCCACAAAGGTGACACGAAGTCAAATAAGTGCCACCAATCTAATGTACTCATTACGAGAAAACCAAAGCAAAAGGATCTTTCCAAAATCAGCTCAAGGGAACTGCTAAAAACAAACCAGAGCAACGAGCCGGAAGTGCAGGAAAGAATGACAGCCGCGTGCTAACGGAGTCCAGCGCACACGGGGTTGGAAGCGGGGGACGGGAGGGCAGCTCCGTGAGTGCAAAACACAACCGGGAAACACGTGCGCACACACGGCGTAACTCAAGCAGGGGGAGGTCACACAACGAAGGGTTACAGAGCAAGGGCTTCTCCAGGAAGGCAGGGGTTGAGAGTTCATCTTTTAAAGCTACAAAAAAGACTGCAAATGGGAGATGTCACAGTCATGTCAGCCGGGTCCCGAGGAAGCGCGTCACCGCGACGGCCCCTGCGGGACGCGCAGCAGACAGCAGGACGCGCGCCGCCCCACCAACGCGGAAGTCCCGGAAGGAAGCCTTTGCGTCCCCGGCCCAACCTGGAGGACCGCTTCCCTCCGAGATCTGGGTTCTGTCCGAGATCCGGGCTGCTCCGCGGAGTCCCGCCCGCAAGGCAGGCACCTGCGCTGAACCAAGACGCAAAGACATCCCCGACCTCGACAGCGGGGCCTCCAGGCTGGCGTTGCTGTTTGCACGGTCGCCATCCCCCTGCTTGTCTGGGACACCCAACAAGGGCTCGCGCCCCATGTCACCAGCTACTCGTGTCCCCAGAGGCCAGGCTGGCTCACGGAACTGAAGTGTGCCCATTTTTTAAAAATTTCCCCCTTGCTCAGGTGCCATGGAAGGCTTCGGATCCAACCTAAGGCAGAACTGAAGGCCATTCGGAAGTCCTGACCTTGAAGACGGGAGGGGGAAGCTAGAAAGAGCGGGATACAACGGAGGGCATCGGGCCACTGTCCCCACACCGGAAACGTGCCTGCCCACAACCTGGTCCTCTCGGCCACGAATGGCTGACAGCCATTCACCCCGGGAGTCTGTTTTCAACCGCGGACCCTGGCTATGTTTCCTTGGGCCCGGATTTGTTCAGATCTATAAGTTGCTTTAATCTCACAACCACACGTAGGACAGATGATTCTAGCTGAAATCAGGGTCTCCGAAGCGCTGGGTTTAGAATTCAGGTATCCCCGGAGGAAAGATAACACCTACCTCCCAGGTTTGAAATAAAACTTCCCTCCCCCGTGTGGGAACACTTTAAAAGTGCTCTTGCAACAGCAGGGGCTCAAAACACATTCGTTTCCTTCCTCTCCTAGAGAATCACGGGGAGGGGAGACCTCATCCTTCTCCCCACACTTTAAATCACCCCTCCCTGCTCTCATCAGGTGCCCCCCGGAACCCTGGGTTCAACGTCTCATAACACTGGAAACGACCACAGCTCCCAGGCCAACTGGCCAAGGCCGATGGGTCTTGAAGACCACGAATGTCCCGTCAGTCAGTGTTGGGGCCTGGGGGGAGCAGATGTAAACAAAACAAGATCCACCAACGGGGAAAGAAAGCGAGTCCTGCCTGGAGGCAATAAAATCGTCATCCTCCGTAAAATGCACCCCAGATTCCACAAACACAACCAGCCGTGTTTTCCCTTCAAAACCCCAGATCAGTTCGCGGCAAATGCTTAAATGTTTCTGAGCACGAAGAATCAGTTTTCTGTCTGCCCAGCAAAGACGTAATTGTGGAGCGTGTGGTCTGAAGCAGACGTACCTTCACGGGCTTGGGTGGTACCAGACTGTGGGAAGAAACACTAAGAAAACAGTGGGGCGTGTGTTTACGACTGGTGACCAGATCGTTACAACCCCATGAGTACCCGGAGAAGCTGAAATCCCAGAAGTTCCGTGTATTTTATGTGTGTGTGTATGCACGTATGTACGCAAGTAAGTTCCAGGCTTAGTGCGGGGCCCATCGTGAGCCTGAACTCAAGACCCTGAGATCAAGACCTGAGCGGACACTGGCCAGGGTGTCCCAGGTGGCCCGACTTAGACTTCTCCCTAAATGAAGAGAACTGGTATCTGCCGTAGGACACAGTGTGGAGAGGCAACATATCAGAGTTCAGAAATCAACTGGATTCGCATCCCGGGTTTGTCCCTAACTAACCAATAACTTCGAGTCAATCCCTTGCCTCTCAGAGTCTCGATTTCCTCGTCTAAGAGGAGGCTGGGCCTCCCGATTTCTGGGCTTCCTTCTCGTTCTGAGAGTCTGTGTTTACACGGGCACAGTGGCCTATTTCAGGTAAGGCCACCGACACGTCACATCTGGGTAAAGGACAGAAGGTGAAATTTCATCTTTAGACTAGAAACCGGGGTAGGTAAAACACAAGTTTGTCCTCTACGCTGTTCCTCGAGAAACCAAGTTTGGAACGGACGAACCGAAGAGGAAGCCATTCAAACCCCACCTCCCAAACTTTAGAGAAGTCTGCCACTGCCCCAAGGGACCAGACTTAGAAAATGACCCTTCTAGCGGAAGGGGACTTTGGAAAGTGGCAGGAGGAGCCGCGTCTGTCTCTAATGTTTGCTGTCATGCCTCCCGATGAAAGTCAACTAGTCTAAGAACTTCCGGACGGGGGCGGCACCACGGTGTGTGCGGCTTTACGCTCCCGGGGCCGGGAACACTCGAAGCACCGAGGTGTTCACCGAGCGAGTGAGAAACAGGACGGCGGCTCGTCCCCTGGTTCTGAAACAGGGATGTGTTCCACTGTGAACGCTGGGTCTGCCCGTGCGCGTCCCTTCTGCGAGGGGCACCGGGTGAACGCGGAGACCTGCGGCGGGCTGAACCAAGTGCAGGTAATTCGCAGACTGTGCACACTTGGCACACCTGCCGGCGACCCGGGCTCACGGTCCACACCCAGAGTCGCAACTTTCCACTCCCCTCACGGGGACTCACGAGCCGCGACCCTTCCAACATCCTCTTCCAAGGCTGCCTTCAGGCCTTTCTCAAGGTACGAGCTACGTTTACTGTTGCACTTACGTATTTCTGAAACTTTTTTTTTTTTTTAAGATTTTATTTATTTATTTGACAGACAGAGATGACAAGTAGGCAGAGAGGCAGACAGAGAGAGAGGAGGAAGCAGGCTCCCTGCTGAGCAGAGAGCCCGATGCGGGACTCGATCCCAGGACCCTGGGATCATGACCTGAGCCGAAGGCAGCAGCCCAACCCACTGAGCCACCCAGGTGCCCCTTTGAACCATTTTTAAAAAAAGATTTTATTTGAGCGAGAGCGCGAGAGCACGAGCCACATGAGCAGGGGCGAGGCGGAGGGAAGGGACAAGCCGACACCCCACGAGCAGGAGCCTGATGTGGGGCTCCCAGGACCCTGAGCCGAAGGGGGACCGACAGAGCCCCAGGCACCCCAGGAGCCCCACTTCTTTCCTGCATTTAACACATGTACAACTAAGTCACTATTTTGTCAGGCTCCTACCTTTAAAAAACAAAACCCAGAACAACCAGCTAACCGGGAGTGAAGCAATTCTTATATTCCTAACCCATTTCCCCCTCGGCCCTCCAGCCGCAATTCTGCCGTTGCGCACGGCGCATGGTGATTTTCACGAGCGTGTGCGCAGCATCACGGCAGAGCTGATGGCTCGGTTCCGGGAACTCATCACATTGAGAACCTTGTCCTGCAGGGAACGCAACAGCCGTCCGTCCCGGGAAAGTGGCTGCGGACGGCGTCCGGCATTGTCCTCTGCGACGTACTTACTGATGAGCTCACTTACAGGCGTGCAGAGGCGGAGAGGGGATACTCCTGACTCAGTCACCCCGCAGAGCCACTGGAAGCGTACCGCCTCACAGCCCAGAGTGGGAGCGAGAAGGGAGACGCAGACAAGTGCGGCTCCTGTCCTGGCGGGACTCGCATCTGAACTGAGCAAAGACACAGGCAGCCGCAAGGCAACGCGGTCAGAGCTCTAATGCATCCGAGTCCCCTGCAGTCTGCGAGGAAGGAAGGACTGACGCCCAACGACAGAAGTACGAATCCCCAAAGCTTAACAAGCCTAAGTCAATGATGGGTTCCACGACGAAAAGAAAGGGACCGTAGCACGCACTGTTAAGCGTGTACTTAAAACTGTCAGGACTTTTGAAAACTGGGTCCGCTAAGCCTCGCCTCTCCTCTCCCGTGTCTGAGAAGGGCTGGGGCTCCATGCACTCCGCAGCAAGCTCCAATCGGCCCGAAGCAATCCTAACCCACGAGGCTCTGCAAACCTTCCTTGCCGGGGCCCTGGATGGGCTGGAATGAATTCAAAGGACGGCGAACAGCATCGAAGCTGTCTTCTCGGCAGCGGATGCACACCGGGGGAAGGGAGGCGGGCAGGAGACCTGCTGTCCTACAGGGCCCGGAGCGCCGGCTGTCTCGGAGGAGGAGCTAGGCAGGTATGACACGCTCCAGGGGGAACCGCAACGTGGGAAACAGACCTGGGCCCAACAGAAATGAGACTTTTCTAAGCCAAAACGGGGATGGTGTCCTTGGGATGGTGTCCCAGGGGTGTTCAAGAACAGGCTCCGGGAACACCTGGTGAGGAGACTACAGACAGAAGACAGACAGACGAAAGGCCAAGTCCAGAGTCATCTTTCACAGAGCTCTCCGGCCAAAAGACTCTGTGATTCCACTTATTAAAAATGAGCTTTGTGGGGCGCCTGGGTGGCTCAGTGAGTTAAAGCCCCTGCCTTCGGCTTGGGTCATGATCTCAGGGTCCTGGGATCGAGTCCCGCATCGGCTCTCTGCTCAGCAGGGAGCCTGCTTCCCTTCCTCTCTCTCTGCCTGCCTCTCTGCCTACTTGTGATCTCTCTCTGTCAAATAAATAAATAAAATCTTAAAAAAAAATGAGCTTTGTGATTGTAAGGGAGGCCACTGTTCTCCATCTCTCAACCAGAGCTGAAACCGTGCTGCAGGTGCTTTCTGACAGATAAAGAATCTATAAACTAAAGAAGAACAAAAAGCCCAAGGACGAGGTCAGGAAGGGACCCGCAGGTGACCCATCAATTGTCTTACGCCCGTACGACGCTCCCACCAACCACGGACCCACCAGAACCATGAGCGACCGCCTCACACTGGTCCGATCGGCTCCGGTCAAGAACAAGAAACAACAAGCGTTGGTGAGGTCGTGGGGAGAAGGGAAGCCTCGCGCACCGCGGCTGGGGACGTACACCGGCGCGGCCACCAGGGCAGTTGTCAGGGAAGGTCTTCAAGGACAAGTCATTCTAGCTCAGGGCGGGCGGCTGGCGGGGGCGGGTCTAGATTTGCTTCTGGATCGGAGGCTTCCGGTGTGGGTGCTGCAGGCCTCCCTCGGTGAGAGGCGTCCAGGGCCGATGTGGGGGGGAGACAGATCGCCTGGGGCCCCTCTGTTTCCGGCAGCATCCGAGGACCGTGATCCTGCCAGGTCACAGGCTGCTGGGAGTTTCTCCACGGTGGGGCGGGAAAGGCTTCGGACCCTTGTCCAGAGCACATCGGAACTCCCCCGGGGGAGGGGGGCTCCCCAAGTGGGGGCGGGGAGGCGGACCTCGAGTTCTGTGCTTCTCCTCGGGTCGAGAGGACGAGCGCGCTCCCGCATCTTTGGGACCAGAGAATCCACCTGACGGCAGCTCCGCGCTCCTTCCTGGCCGACGGTGAGAGACGCAGTAAGAGAACCCCTAAGGCGCACGAGGCCACCCGCCGCTGCCCCCTGGACTGTCCCCGCGGCTCCCGGGGACGTGGCCCTGGGACCCTGCGCCGCAGACCAGCGAGCATCACCTCCTGCGTCGGGGACAGGAGGCTGCGCGCCGGTTCTCGCCTGCCTCCCAGCGACGCGGCTTTGCACACGCAGGTACGTGACACATGCCCCCAACTGAAAATGACCCAACATGTCCGTATGTGCCAACAAAACGAAACAAAAAACCCAAAAAACCACTAGTCTCTGTGAGCGCTTCTACGGAATCTCGTCATTTGTTCCCGCAGTGACACCCGTCCCTCCGAGAAGACGTGACCGCCCTGAGGGTCATGGGCTCCAGCACCAGGATAAAAACGCAGCGAAGGAACCGTCACGTGCAGTAGAGCTGGGACATCACTACGTTACCCCGTCACCCTCCTGAAACGAAGGGACGGTGTGCTAACCGGACTTCCGCTGACAACAACAGCAACAAGGCAGTGAGCAGCGTCCGGGGTTCCCTTCCCCGCCCTCGCCCCGCGGAGAGAAAGGCACGAGAACGTTCGCACATTCACGACCCGATGTCCGGGGCTTCCCTCGAGGACACTGGGACGTGGACGACCTCACTTCTGAGTTCTCGGGCAAGTCTGTGGAAGGGCCCCCAATGCTGCGAAGCCTCCTAACCGCACCCCCGGGGGTCTGCCCGTAGCTCGGCCACAGCCCTTCACCTCAGCCTACGGCTTACGGACTCCGTCTGTCCAAGTTCGTTCACAAACGTCCTCAGCAGAGGCGGTCAGTAGGGATCTTTGTTAACTGCCTCTGCCTAAATTTTAAAACCTAATTAATTTGTCTATCAAAATGCTTCTCTTTATTGCTAATTGGCTGCAGCGTAATCCTATCTGTATTATAATATTTTACTGCTAATCACAACATCAATAAAAGGGGCAATGACTTTTCCCCTCTTCAAGGTTACCTGAGAGCCTGGGGCTCTGAAACAGATGAACGAGAACCTCTTCTGGGGACCCCTCCTGGCTACTGCTTTTCTCTCGGGACGTGTCCCCTCCTCGAGAATAAAGGAGGCACAAAGCAGCAGACCAGTAGAGCGAAACGGGGTCCACTCCGGCAACTCTCCCTTCTCTGAAAGTCCGTATGAATGAGATGGAACCGGACATCAAAGGTTAGGGTGACCTGATCCCCCACCACAAACATCAGAGCAAACTGGGCCTCAAAAACGAATTCCGAGGACTCATAACCAGAAACATGACCTTCTGATTCCATTTTGATGCCAGGAACTCTGCAGAATCTCCACTGGAGGGTTTCTAGCAGATGCAACATTGGAAAAGCTCGTTTTCTAGGTGTTCCTTCTGCCTCCTGGTGCTTAAGGCACAGAACTGTCAGGCGGAGGCCGAAAGGTTGGCCGAAAACGCTGGTGCCTCAACACTCCGGTGGGCGCAGGGCCTGCCAACGTTATCCACGGTTGGTTCCTTTAACTCTTGCCATTCCGATCTGTCACTGCTTACTCCGCTCTCCACCAGACACGCATCGACCAAGGAAAAGGACGATCAGTTTTCTCCCGTGAGCAGTTGTGCTCACTGTTTCCGTCCGTTTGGACAGTAAGACTTGGCGCACGGAGGGACTGAATGCACAGTAAGACCTTTCTCTCTGCTCGTGCGGTGGAATGGCGGAGAGCGCTGGTGAGGGCCCGTGATTTACAAGGCAGCGGAGGGCTGAGGAGACACAGCCCGAGACCAGAGGGCATGTGTAGGACTCCGCTGTGCAGTCAATCTCGGCCATGTCTGGATCTTTCTAGCAGTCAGAGATGCACTCTGCACAAACAGTCTCCTTCGAGTACACGAAACGGGAAATACAAGTCTGAGAGTCTGGCTTTGGGACGCTGAGAACAGCGGGGGCATCTCTCATCTCCAGCACAGGTCACTGGTCCCTGCCCGGCGCCCTCTTCGTCGTGACGAACTCTTCGACCCATGACCCATCCGTCAGAACCAGTCCCCCGTAAGCCGTCTTGTTCGGATGGATGAACAGCGAGGCATAAAAAGCCCTGACCTGACGCTTCTAAAAATATGGATGAGCTTAAAACATACAGATCACAAACAGATTTTTCTTCAACAAATATTCCAACCACATCAGGGTGCCTGGGTGGTGCAGTTGGTTGCATGTCTGACTCTTGTTTTGTTTTTAAAGATCTTATTTACTTATTTGAGAGAGAGCGCGAGCGAGTGAGCACACAAGCAGGGCGATTAGCAGACATAGAGGGGGAAGCAGGCTCCCCGCTGAGCCCGACGTGAGGCTCGATCCCTGATCCCGGAGATCATGAACTCAGCCGAAGGCAGATGCTTAACCACCTGAGCCACCCAGGCACCCCTGACTCTTGGTTTTGGCTCAGGTCGTGGTCTCAGCACCCAAGTGGGATCTGCACCCAGTGCAGAGTCGGCCTGAGACGGTCTCTCCTTCCCCCTGCCCTCCCCCTCGTGCACGTGTGCTCTCGCAAACAAATAAATACACAGATCTAAAAAAATATTCCAACCACATCACTAATTTTGGAAAACTAAAAGCAACAATACTCATTGCCAAAGACCTAAAGCAATCAGCAATGCAATGATGCTTATATTTCACATTTCCCTGCAACGCCCGCATCACTGGACACCAGAAGTAGGTTTCCATAACGTCTCTTCCTCCTCAAAATGATCTCTGCGCTCTGGGTTTCTAATGCCGGTTTAGCAATTTTTGGCTGCGTTGAGGGGATGTAGATTTACCTCGTTAGTTCATCTGAAATTTGTCCTGATGTGTGATGAGGATCTACTCACCTGCTCATTCCTGTTGGGGTTTATAGAGGCTCTTACAGCCTCCGTTACAGTCTTACATGAAAATAGGGTTTCAGATAACCCGTAACTTCATCATCTGTTGACAGGCGATAGTATCCAGATGATCAGGACCACGATATTCAAAATATTCCAGCTACGTCCCCAGGTAAATGAAGGAAAGTGGCCACTTCCTCCTCCTCCAAACTGCACTTGCCTCTGCCCCTCAGTCAGGTGCGAATTCTGATAGTCACGATCTACAAACTTCCAAATTAGCTCAGATGAACGTAATATTTAGCGTAATTCAACAGCCCGCCCTTTCTTAAGCCTCCTACTTCTCAGAGGTTTGTAGTCTGGGTGGGCTCGGCCTTGCCCCAAGTGCTTGTGCTGGGTTTCCCCTTCCCTTCCCTGCGGGCTTTCTGAGACCGTGTTCCTTCCCACCCCATAGTGCTTTGTCTTTCAAGAGGGGGATTTCAGGAGAACACAAACACCAGAGTAAAGCCCATGGGCTTCGGCTCAGGGAGAAGAACTTAGGGCACAGATGGATCCCTCACGTGGCGGGGGGCAGGGGGTGATGGGGGAAGGCAGACCGGTCCATGCACCTGCCAGTCCCCTGCCTGGGAGGTAAACTCTCCTGCCCTTCACCACTCCTCCTCCTCCTCTCCGGAATGACTGCCGCAGCTTCCCAAACCGCACTGGAGACATGCGGACAAAGCCAGGGGAGCTGCCGTGTCCCACGTCCTTTCAAAAGTCAATTTCGTTCTGCTTGTTTCTGGGTTTCACAACGATCCAGGGAAGGTAACGCCTTCCTGATGCCCCCCCCCAACCAGCGCCCCCGCAAAACCCCAGAACCCAAAGAGGCATCTCCCAGGCTCCCACTTACAGGGGCCGTCTGTCTCGGCTCGAGTCCGGCAAGGCTTCATTCTCAGGGAAGGGCCACTCAGCCCGAGAGCCGGCCGTGACCGCCACCAGAGGGACGGACTGCAGACCCGTTTCCTCCCCCAGATCTACATCTTCTCTTGACCTTGGCCCGAAAGCTTATAATTACCTCCCTTCCTGCCTTAACACACCCAACACTTCTTCCTTAACCTTCCACAGCGCGACACGTAATTGAAGTTTCGATAATTACGAGGCGTTCGAGCAACCCTTCTTATGCCTCGAAACCGCCTGAGAGGTCATCGCGTCCGTCGCAGAGAGACAGAGACGACGATGAGCAGAGTTTGAGAACCTTGAAGAGGCGATCAAAGGACTCAGCGAGATATTATACCACAGCCCAAATTAACTCGGGATTCACGGTTATCATGTGGCCTGATCTTCCGTTCTTGGACACGGGCTAATCCACGGGGTGGCCCAGCGTGGGGTCTTACTTCCAGCGAGCAGGAGGCGACTCTGGGACCCCACCCGTCCCACCCTGCTGAGCTCGTCCCCAGTCCCCACACTCGTGTCCGGTCAGACCTAAGCCCCACCGAGCCTCACTCCGGGACAGCTTCCTTACGGGTTTAACACACTTCGGTGAGGGGGACAAGCATCTCCGCACAGACTCTTCCTGGGGCTGTCGGGAGATCTGGACGGGCCGAGCATAACCGGAAGCCCGGCACACGGAGGAGGCTTCCCAGAGATGCGAGCCTGGGCCTCGAGACCCCTGTTGTCAGCTCAGCCCTATGTTCCTGACGTTGGGAAGTGTTCTGCGAAATAAAAGGTAAGGGGGCCCAAAAAAGACTCGACAGTCACTTCCGTCCAAAACGGCAAAGATGCTTAAGGACCACGGACTTACCCCGCAGGGAGGGAACACAGAGAGATGCCAACCCGGAGTACAGACCGGGGGGGGGGGGGGGGCCGGGGGGGGGCCCCCCCACCCGGGAGTAGAGCCGGGGGGGGGGGGGGGTGGGGGGGGCTGGGGCCGGGGGCCGGAGCGGGGAAGGGCACAGTGTCCGCCACATAACACTCGCGGTTTTTTCTGTATGCTTGAAAACTTCCACACGAAATCAAAATTATTGGGAGAAAAATCAGACAGTTGGCATCTTCAGGATCGTAGAGCATTTGTGTGCAACAGATTTTCCGAGCTCCACAGAATGTTCTGTTTATGCAACAGGAACATTCCAGGACGTGGACTGGAACAAACTGTGATTATTAAACCGCGCTCGCTCTACGTCTTCCAGAGTCCTGAGAAACATCCCTTCAAAGGTGCCCTTGGGCTTCCCTACTTCTGCAGACGGAGATTTCCCTGTGTCCCTCCTTTGCAGAATTAGATGTTCGGGAGGCTAACCTTTCTCTATACTTCTCTGCTGTCTCAGATCATTAAAAACCGAGGGTGTAAATGTTTATTATTCTTGAATGGTGCATAAACCAATTTCGACCAAACCCGTAATACTGAGTTCTAATTAACAAAGTGATTAGGATGTGCAGCCCCGTGGAAATGGCAGAAGATGGGAAACTGGAGAAGCCAGGTGTGAGGCCTGCCTCCACGGCCGCTCGGCTGCCTGGCCCGGGGCGAGGGGCGGCCTCCGAACACGGTTTCCTCGGGGACACAGCGGAGACCACCCGTGCCCTGTCGACTTCACGCATTTGCTAGGAACAGCGAGAACTAAAAATGGGCTTCGCAACCACACAAACGAGAAAGCACTTGGAAAGCAGTAATGCGTCATGCAATGGAGTGTGTGGTTCCTAATGTAGTCCGAGCGGGTTCTGCACCTGTTTGGGGCAACACTGCTTGCTTTTTCTGGGTCACCCTGAGACGGCTGCTAGAACTCAGAGCTCGGGGTCTGGCGGTGAGAAACACGAGGGGGGCTGGAGGCAAAGCAGGGCCGGCCTGCGCCTCCTCGCGGGGAAGGAGCAAGCGGGTTAAACGAGAAGCCGGCAGGACGGGTGACAGGTCACCAGGCGAAGGGAATTCCCTCACCTACGTTCCGGTCGGGAGAGCAGACCTTCCAGGAGCGGAGAGCTGCCCACGGTGGGAGGCTGGGGTCTGGGCACAGAGCACTGGCGGGAGGAGATGGGCCTGGCCACACCTCAGTGCCCGGAGGGGAGGAGTCCGAGCGGAGCGTGGCGCAGTCGGGGTCGGGGGCAAATTCTGATGTGGAGGCAAAGGGAGCCCAGACACTAGTCCCGGCATGTGCCGAGGCAGCAGGCGGACGGGCCTTCATTTTCGTACTCCAACACAACGATGAACCCCAGACTGGGCCCTGTCCTGCAGGGGGAAGAGGCCCTCAAGGTCACTGTGTCCACTGATAAGGCTGGAGAGTGGATTAGACAGAAGCATCGCATCTGCGGGAGACGCGCTGAGGTTGCTGAGCGCCCCGCGGTCAACCGGGAGGCCATCCCTGCTCTCCGAAGCACCCAGTGAACTCCAGGGCCCCGAAGGGCCGTGATTTGTGCAGTGGTGCAGCCGCCCACAACTGGTTCAGAGTAAAGTTGCCTGTTTGTGTGCATGCGTGTGTGTGTGTGTGTGTGTGCGCACACGCGCACACAAACATACAGAGAGACAGAGGGACAGAGAGACAGACAGAAGAAATCGAATGGAGTCAAAAATGAGATGGAAGAGGGTGTACGGCTTTTGTGCTCTTCTCAGTCTCGAGATCCTTGCTGGGGACGATGTCCGCGTGAGAAGCAGAAAGAGAGAGGAGAGGAGGGACAGTGGGGCGGCGCGGGGACAGCGCCTGGAACGACTCCGCGCCGAAGGGGGCAGACGCAGCAGTCAGCCTTCAGTTCGGTCTCCTTAAACTAAAGCAAAACCAAACAAAAAGGCTTCAGAAGACATTCTCTAGGAAGGGAAAGGCCAGCCCACAGGGTGGGAGGAGGCATTTGCTCACCAGCGAGATGATGAGGGTTTAGGATGCGGAATACATAAGGGCTTTAGAAGAAGGGAATGATCACAGCTCAGTAACAGAATTACGGCAGATCACCCAGTTAAGAGTGGACAAAAGCGTAGGTAGGCATTTCTCCAAAGAAGAAGCTAGCCCATGAAAAGATGTTCCACGTCATGACCCACCAGGGAAGTGCAAATCACAGCCGCCTCACACCCGCTGGGACGGCGGTCACCAGACGGGGGGACAGGGGCCAGGGCTGGCGGAGCGTGCAGAGCCGAGAACCCTCCCACGCTGCCGGTGGGAAGAAGACAGGAGCACTCACGCTGCAAGGTGGTCAGGCAGTCCCACGGAAGGCTAACCGTGGCCTCCTACAGCCCAACCAACCCACTTCCAGGTAGAGACCTGACAGATGGGCAACCCAACCAACCCACTTCCGGATGTAGACCCGAGAGAGGAAAACGTACGCCCGCACGAAAACCTGTGCCTGGATGTTCACAGCAGCAACTTTCCTATTAGAGAGACAACCCAATGTTCCCCCGAGGAACCCGCACACCGGACGTGGCTCAGCTCTAACAGTCAACGTGAGAGGGCAACAAAAAAACCAAGTGCAGATACGGGTCACAACACGGGTGAGCCCCGAAGACGGGCGGACGTAAAAGAAATCGGTCCCAGCAGACCACATACTACACTCCGTTCCTACAAAATCCAGAACAGAGAACTCTGCAGAGACCGAAAATAAATTAGTGGTCGGCTCAGGCTGAGGGGCATGTGAGGACTGGGGAGGCCACGTCTGTGGGTGTAAAGAGAGTGTTCTAGGATTGTGCGGACAGCTCCACACCTTGGTGATTACACAAAAACCTGGGTTATTCACCTTAACAGAGTGAATTCTGTGGCACCTGATCGCTACTGCGATAACAAGCAATGGGTGTCTTCTTGCTACTTATTGCTTCCTGACGGGCACCCAGGGTCGCACAATCTTCAGTGAGACGTTACTAAAAGCTCGTGGCCTTGGGCTGGCAGGAGAGGCCCAGTCACGACGAGTTTCCAGCTTCTAAGTCTCCGGGAGAGGAGCATGCAGGAGGCCCGGCCTCTCCGCGCTTCGGAGGTCTTCAGAGCGTCAGGAACTGAGCACATTGTCTCTCGGTCTCATCACCGACAGCACATCACGGTTCACAACCGATCGTTCAACCGCTGCTGACCGCTGGGTCTCAGGGCCTGAACCCAGGAATCTGCGGAGACGCTATGCCCCAAGCCCTGCCCAGAAGGGTCTCTCCGTGGAAAAACCGGTTAAAACAAAAACCAGAGTCTCACGCTAAGTTCTCCGACGGAGTGTGGAAGCCCCCGGGGATTCAGCAGGCAACAGGAACTGGGCCTCAGGAGGAGTGGGAAGGGGGGAGTGTGGGGTGGGGGGTCCCCACAAAGGCTGGGCTCGACCTGAGAGCCCTGCGGTGGGGTAGGAGGGGCTGTGCTCCTCACCAGGAACGAACCAGGAGAGGGGAGGTGCAGGGGCAGAGACGGGAGCACTGGGGGGTACACTGAGGCATTAACCGTCAACAGCACCCTTGACCCTCTGGCCCAGTGATGGCTCTGGTCACCACCTGCACAGGGTCCCCACGCCCACCTCAGAGGTCTATGCAAGCTCCAAAAAGTGCACCAGTAGAAAGAGGAGACGGAAGGTGTGGCCATCGGCCCCCTCTTTTTGTAACATCACACCCAACACCCTCCCCACCCCAAGGGCAGAGCAGCCTTAGGTTCACAGAGAACAGAGAAGGGGCTCCTCCCGCTGCTGAACCAGCCCCCAGGTTGGGCTTGGGCTTCCCTTTCAAGCCAGGCCCTGGGGAGAAAGAGCAGTTCAGGGTAACTGGGGGGACCGGGTTCTTTCGATCAGGGAGCAAGTTAACAGAGGAGTCAACACGCAAAACGTCTTAGCACTCCTTACCCCGGCCACGCACGACAATGGAAACGCAAATCTCGCTTTTTCCGTAAGATCACAACTACGGAGAGGGTCCAAGGCAGAACCTGCACAGGAAGGTTCTAGCTGGGCGTTGGAAGGGACAGGGCTCCGTCTGGGTGGCTCCATCCAACCGTCTCAGACCCTCAGAGGGTCTCTGCCACCGAGTTTTTCAAAAAGATGGTGCTACTCCCCAAACCACAGTAACCCCATCCTTTAAAGATAAATTTAGGAGTCTCTTGTAACTTTGGCCGGCATAAAGCATTTCTGTAAAAACAACAACAACAACAACAAAACAACAAAACAAAAGAACACCTGCTTTCTAAAACCTGAAACGAAGCCATTAAAATCCAAGTATCAGGACAGCACCACAAAGCAAACAAAATTATTTCTGTGTTTCTGTATGTAAGCTTTCCCTCAAATTATGCTGAAATCAAGAGCAAATGCGAACCCAGGCCAGAACCCCCAAGTTCGCATGGCCTGGTCCGTTCCTTCGCTGATGGGCCGAGAGGTCTTCAAGGAACCGCGGCCGGGCTGAAGGGCCGGCGTCCCACCAGGAAGGGAGGCAGGTGAACAGATAAAACCATATGCATTTTCCCTTCACTAGGTCCAGTATATGGCTTGGATAACTTGACTATCTTTAAGATTTCTTCTCTTCTTCTTTAAGCGAAGAGCCTCTTTTCCCCAGAAGAAATTAATGACTGCTTTCAGGGGTTTGTCTTTCTCAAGTTCCAGCTTACAAAACGCCAGATTCCTTTTACAGTTCAAATTGTGTAAACTGGTGCAGGAACCCTTCCAGATCCTTCTGTGCTACTGAACACCACAAAGCCAACGTCTGAGCCTCTTTTCCATCTCTCTCTCTCCAGGCCGGGGAAGGCTTCAGAAGCAAACGCATGCCTGGGCGGAGGCTTTCCGCGTGTCCCGTCAGGTCCGAGAGTGAACGCCGACTTCTAAACCTGAGGCAGAGATCTCAGGTCACGTTAGAGGACTAAGAAAGCTGGTTGTTGGATTTTTTGGTTTGTTTTTCCCGAAGACACAAACTGTAACTCTCTGAAACTTCAGTTTTACAAACGTCCCGTGATAAACAGGCTTCTGGGGCTTTAACACTTAGGGCCGTGTACGCCTTTCGCGTGGTGCGGCAGAAATGTGAGTGCACACCTGGGCACGACGGCCGCTTCCCTGCAGGAACGGGCAGGTTCCCGCACGCTGGCCCGGGGGGACGGCCTAACCTGCTCAGCACCGGTGAGCACCTCCCCACCCCCACAAGGGGCGCTGGAAACGGCATCTCTCCCCGTAGACAATGCACAGGTTCGGAGAAGTCACTGGGGCAGCGATGTTAATATTCGGCCTTTGCTTACCCTACACACGCATTAGAGGGTGAGGGCAGAAAGCCGGGGCCGGAGAACAGGGAGAGCAGCCGCCCAGGCTTCCCAGGTACCTGCCCTGAGAACCCACCTGCTGACCCGCTACAAAAGCCGGGCGGAAAGGGAATGAGGAAGGGGGATTGGCTCTTAGACGCTTTCAAGTAAGATAATCTGGCGTGTTATCCTCTGCACCTGCTTCTCAAAAGAACAAAAGCCCAAGATCCACTCTCAATAGAGGTCACTCGGGTTCCAGAAGATGCTATTGTGTTCAAGCCTCGCTGACTTGACAGCGTGAGCCTCTAAACTGGGGGATTAAGGGGTCTTGGGTGCTCCCACAGCAGTAAGCTGGACAGGGCCTCTGGATTTCTCGACACTTAAGATTGTATCTTCTCAACATTTCTGGGATCAGTGGTGAGAAGGTCGCGTCTGTACCACGCTGTGTTTGCTCACGGAGTTTGTGTTTCTGCCTCTTTGTTTTCCTCCGACGGTTAGTATTTTGAGACACAGAAATTCGAGAAGGCCAACAACATATACCATTTTGATAGGAAATGTCAACACGCTAAAAAAAACCCAGATTGTGTATACATGACAGAATGTTTCAAAGTTTGGTACATTCCCACATAGCAACTAATTCAAATGATGGGGTATGTGTCAATAATGTAATGATTTCTCAAGAAATGCCACTTTTCATTCAAATCTATGTGTAGTAGGATTCCAGATCGTTCCCTGGAATGTCGCCCTCACGAGAACGTAAACACGGGTTTCTAACGGCACTTCCAAATCACTCCTCCACCATCTTTCCCCTCTTTTCTTAAAATGGGAATAAAAATTCTAAATTCACATCCCAAACCTGAACATGACAAATCCTGACTTCTAATAAAAACAGCCCAGCTGCACACCTTCCTCTCTTCCCCCAAACTTATCTCAACTTGAGCACAATTAAGAGAAACACCATATAGGATTGATAAATTTGGCCTTTATCTCAAATGGGAGGAAGGGGGCTACTTCTGAGCTCTCCAATTCTCTCCTGCACCACCGACGGCAAACACGCAGAACGTCACCCTGTTAACCCAAGGTCAACCCAAGGTCAAGAACCTCAACCCTAACCCAAGGCCTTGGCTGAAATCACAGCACTCCTCACTGGGAGACATCAATCCCCACCAGCGACAGATTTAGGACTCTCGTGGAAGGTCACTGTTTCATCACGCGTCACATGAAGTCTGCCAAACGGAAAACCTGCAGGCGTCGGCAGAAAAAAAGTGTATTTGGTGTTGACAGTCACGACAGAGCACGGGGACCAGAGAATGGCTCCCCAACCTCCCTCATTCTCACAACATAATTCCATTAAATGGCTGCTCTTATTACAGACACGCAGGCCCTGCCACTCTGATCTCCGCTCTACTCAAGGCATCCTTTTCGGATGGGGCGTGACCGTCCTCGCTGGTGGAATGTTCCAAGCTGATGACATGTCAAACGGGCTTCTGTGGGGCGCGGACAACGGGTGTCCCCACCTGTTCCGCTGGAGCACTCACTCCCAAGAAGGGTCTACCCTAGAGGCAAAGGGTAAAGCATTTCCCAAGTCCAACTGAATCGGGTCTCAGTCTTGGAGGGAAGGTCGTTTCTCTCACGAAAAGGCTCACCCTCTGCCCTTTTTCTCTAAAGACCTATAAATCACAGTTCGAGCAGACAAATTATAAAACGTGACCTAATACGCCGCGCGGTCGTACCACGGTTCTTCATTTCTAAGACATTCTTCTCCTCATTGTCACACTCACCCCCACCCCACACACATTTTAATGTTTTAGAAATACACACGCGTCCTGCGATGAACACAGCGATCTGACGAGGCGGCAGCCTTCCCTCCCTGCCCTGCAGAGACACGAGCACGGCAGTGGTGCGTCTGGTCACGGAGGCGATGGACTGTGTAATGTACGGGGTTCGGGAAAACGACCCACCTGGGTTAAATCCTATCCATCACGTTTCGGTGTTTAGGGCCTAACAAAGAATTTCAAGATGGAAATGCAACCGGTCTTCCTTCCCAAAAAAGAGACCGCTGGCTTACTTCTCCGGAGAGTTTGCTTTTAGTTAAGCTGACTCTACGCGGAGAATCCGGGGAGGACATTAGCCTTCCACAACCACAGGGTTATCAACCCGATATGGACCCAAATCTCTGATAGAAGCACACACGAAAATGTCTGAAAAGACCCCAAAATACATTCTCCCCCAAAATCACAGGCACTTTCCCCTTTACGAGAGGAGTCGCCTCGGACGGCGTAGGAACACAATGTTAGTTTCAGGGCTGCCTGATCGTTATCTGTGAAATTTTATCTTCCAAGCGATGCCTCCTAACACCCCGGTCTTTCATGCCGCCAGTGACCTGCGGGCAACTCGGATGCACGAGAGGAGTTTCTGGAATGGAAAGTACAAATAAAAGGGGGCTAACGCAGTATTTTGTTTGTTTTCTTTACAACTCAGAAAGGAAATTAAAATACAGTTTCTCGGGGCCGGGGGGAATCTGAGCCTCTTAATTTCCTTCAAATGCCCCCGAAGTACTTTGTGGGAGGACGAAACGCCTGCTGTGTGTGTGATTCCTTCGACAGAGCAGGTGAGCGTGCAGGCTCTGGGGTCTTCTGTCAGACGTAGGTGGGCCACCTGCCAGCCCCCGCCCTGGGCAGCCGCTCCAGCCTCTCCAAGCCCATGGAGAGTGAGGATCAGGTCACTGCGCCATCTTCAAGGTCTTTGGCGGGGGAGGGGCTACCTGATGTCCCCAGTTTAACTGTGGGACTCTGAACCCAAAGGGGCCACTACGTTCTTTTCAACGAGCATGTGTATGAACACAGAAGCCTCAGGCAAGGGGCGCCTGGGTGGCTCAATGGGTTAAGCCTCTGCCTTCGGCTCAGGTCATGATCTCAGGGTCCTGGGATCGAGCCCCACATCGGGCTCTCTGCTCAGTGGGGAGCCTGCTTCCCCTGCTCTCTGCCTGCCTCTCTGCCTACTTGTGATCTCTCTCTCTCTCTCTCTCTGTCAAATAAATAAATAAAATAAAATAAAAAAAAGAAACCTCAGGCAAGAGTTCCAAGGGGAAAACCGTTCTGGTTAGCAGGACCAGGGGTAGAGGAGGGATCACCCCCGGCAGGGGACTCAGGAAATCTGTTTTCCACTCCGAGGCTCACCTCCCCCACCACAGGACACTCCTTCTTCTAATTCGGACAGGTCACCAAATTACTGGTCTTAACCAACATTCTGATTTACATCAGAACGAATTAGACATAAAAAATAAACTAAAATCAAAAGTTAGTTTGTAAAGGCGAATTACAAGAGGACGCCCGCTGGGCTTTCAAAAATTAAAAAAAAAAAAAAAAAGACAACATTTCAGGACCTGACACTTTAAGTCTCCTTCAAATCCGTCACAGTCTGCGGATCGGGAACCCACAACTGTATCACACATCTTTTAAGAATTCGAAAGGTAGATTTGCGTTTGTTAAGGGACACACACACACAGAGAAAAATTTAAAAACTCGTCACAGAGACCGATGTTCAAATGTCATGGGCACTGACTCCCGCCATAAGGGTGCTGAGCCCCACTTTCCTTATCAATTAACCTGTCAGCTTGATTAGTCAAGTCTAATTGGTTAAATCCCTTTTTAATGAAAAGATTATGCCTTAAGCGGTCTGCCAGTTTCAGGCCTACGGGCAACTAAAAATTAATCTCTGAAAAAGAAAAAAAGGGCTGTGTGGGGGCAGGGGGAGGTCCTAAAGTTCCAATGGAATCCAGAGCTCCAAAAATTCATGCAAGTCCCCCTGGACGGCGCATCCAACACGACGGACATGTTGTCCACAAACGCCTCATGGTTTCTGCACGGGCGGCCTCTTCCCAAGGCGGCCACTTCCCAGGACCCAAAACAAAGGGCCAGGGACACTGGGGTCATCAGTTCAAGGGAGAGAGACGCGGACAGAGAACAGGATTATTTATCAATTTAAAAAGGGACTGGGTGACGAGTCAAACGTCACGGTGAGGAAACTCATAATGGAGGGTCACCCTTCAAGACAACCAGTCTGGATGCTTTGAAAAGTCATTGAAAAATTTTAAAAAGGCGAGCATGAGGGTGAAGCCGGGGGTGGGGTTCTGGATCTGGTTTTAAGAGGCTCAAGGGACAGATCGTCCAAATGCATGACCCTGATCAGATAATAGAAAAGAAAAAAGAAAAGCCCGCTCCTTAAACCCGTGCACACTCCTTAAACCCGTGCACGCACACACCCCAAACAGCTCAGAGACAATCAAGGAAAGTTCGATCTGAACTTCAGATAAAATTCCAGACTCTCTGAGGTGTGGGGTGTTCCGGGGCTTCGGCAGGAAATGAATGCTGAAGTGTTCCCACACCTTTAACTTGGACCTGATTGAGCTAGAAACAAAAACAAAAACAAAAAAAAAGGAGACAGAGCGAATGTGGTAAGCGGGTGAACTTTTTCTGCGAGCTCATAATTCTGCAACATAAGAAAAAAATGGAAAAAATGTGGAGGAAAAGTTAAAGCGAGAAAGGAAGTAGGTCATGGTCCCACAGTTGTAGAGTCACACACCCGGGTGCCCCGGGACACCAGGAGCTGGGAGAGCAAAGCCACGACCCTGGCTGTTGTCCCCAGCACAGTGCGAGACAGGAGCAGGGAGGGACGGATGCATTCCTGCTCGACCTTCTGCCTCCACTGCAGGGCAGTCATGCGGCAGGTCGTCTCTCTGCGCGTCCGCAGGACAGGGACACCAACAGCCCTGCTGGGCTCCTGTCCCCATTAGCACATGTACGTACCTACCGGTCAAGGGCACACCAACCAACACGCCCGTTGGCACAGACCTGGGACTCAGCAAATGGCACTGCCATTACTATTCTTGGATAACTCAAGGTTCAAGAAGATCTCAGAGACCAAAAACTGTAAGTGGCCTATGTTTTCAACCAGAAGCATCGGGATTTACAGGCGACATGACACTGGAGAGGCCTGACGGCCCTCGTAGCTGCACGTCTGCTTGGAGGCACTGCCTGGCGGGCGGTTCTTACGAAAGACCCCTGCACTTCCCCAGGCACAAGGTGCCTCTCCGCAGCCTCGCCTGACACGGCACGGGGCCCGCCTTCTGCCTGAGCGACATGAGCTTGGACTGGATGTGGGAAGCTTTTTGTGCCAAGCTTGTCTCAGCAAAGGAGAGCAGCGAGCAGTGCTGCCTCCAGGCGCTGGGTGGGGAACCTTCTAGAAGGCATCCCTCAGCAAGCAGAAGCCCAGCGGGGATTCCGAGGTGGCTCACAAAGTGGGTGTGAAGTAGAGGAGATGGGATTCCTCCTGGGAGAGGTCTGGTGGCGAGGATGAGGACAGGAGGCAGAGACCCGGCTGAGAGTTGGAGTTTGTGGGGGTGGTGGTGGTGAGTGTTAGAGAACACAGACAATAAAAAGATCCCAACAACCTCCTTCCCCTCCACAGCCCTTTGCAGAAACACCGCGAAGGGCCGGTCGTCCGAGGGAAGGCAGCTGTGAGGCTGGGGCAGCTCTGTCGGGCAGGAGGGCTCAGCCACTTCCTTCCTCCCCGGCGTCATCCCCAGACTGACCTGCGCTGACCTGTGACTTTGACAAAGCCCAGCGTGAATGACCTGACTGTCCTACCGTCATGTTCCCTGAGGCAGCGCGAGGACTTACTACTTCCTCAAACTCGGTGAGTCTTGTCAATAAGACAGCAAACAAAGCAAGTTTAGGTTTCAGTAAATCCCTTGTCGGCGTGATGGCATTTAAAAATAAAAAAATAAAATAAAATAAAAGGCTTCATGTTGAACTTTGGATCTGCCTGTAATAAATAAACTGCATGGGGTAATGGTTCAGATTCTGGCAGGAAAGCCCTTTGGACGGCTGCTCAGCCAGAGAGGGACAGAGCCTGGACACAGGATGTGAGACGGGAGAGGCCTGAGCTCAGAGATCCCCAGACCGAGCCCCATTTCCTCGGTGAGATCGAGAATTTTGTGGCTGCAGATCCCGTCACCAAGCTGACTCCATCCTCAATCACGCCCAGGAGTGAGAAACCAGGGCGGTGAGAAAAAGCTCCAGGAAAAACCCTCGGCATTTCACCCTGTGGGAGGGAACCGGCTTTTCCACTGTTGATTTACACAGTCTGCGTTTCGGAGAACTGTGCAGCCAGGGTAATCCCTGTGTGCCCTGACCAGGCCCCACCAGCTGTTTGAGAAAAGGATTAGGTATTTGCTGCCCTTAAGGAGCCGTTTGGAGCCGCGAAACCCTGACCAAACACCTCCTCTAGAAGGTGATATTCCTGCTCACACCGTCCCTTCCTTGTGGTTTGGATGGATACTCGGGAAAGTGCTCACACCTTCGGGACAGCCTGACCACTGGGGCCGGCACAGCCAGGAGCGGGGAGAGGGCGCCGAACCCGCTGGAGAACTCGGGGGCAGCCTGCTTGCCCACGTCCTCAGCCAAAATGGTGTTGATGCCACCTACCCCGGCAGGGTGCCACGGGGACTCCACGCGTCACCCCTGTAAAGTGCTCGGGACCGAGCCTGGCTCACAGGGCACACTCAGTGAACATCCGCTCCCATGACGCCTGCATTAAGGCACTTTGGGCACTGAAAGGGCGTGAATTGTCACTAGGAGGCTCGTACCTCCGCCCCCATCTGCCCGGGCAGTCCCAGTTAGGCCCGTGGTCCCACAGTCATCGTGACCAGCAGTCGGCTTCACCCGCAGGACCGTCCCGGGCTGCACAGTCAGCCACCCCAGCACCCTGACAGCTCACTCTCTTCTGAGTGAGGTATTTTGCAGGAAAAGGAGAGGGAAGCGAAGGAAAGACATCAGAAAACGCTTACTTGGTTTTTAGTTTAAAAAGATGTATCCATTTAGGGGCGCCTGGGTGGCTCAGTGGGTTGAGCCTCTGCCTTCGGCTCAGGTCATGATCCCAGGGTCCTGGGATCGAGTCCCGCATTGGGCTCTCTGCTCAGCAGGGAGCCTGCTTCCCCCTCTCTCTCTGCCTGCCTCTCTGCTTACTTGTGATCTCTGTCAAATAAGTAAAATCTTCAAAAAAAAAAAAAAAAGATGTATCCATTTATTTGAGAGAGAGACAGACAGACAGGCAGGAGCAGGAGCAAGAACATTAGAGGGAAAGGAAGGGAGAATCTCAAGCAGATTCTACACTTGGGGGCTCGATCCCATGACCCTGAGATCACGACCTGAGTGGAAAACAAGTCAGACCCTTAACTGACGATGCCATCCAGGTGCCCCCAAGAGGCTTATCTAAGTCCCTGAAGAAACAGCAGCCGGGCGAAACCTGTTATTTGTATTTTTGTTGTCACTGTTGCTGTTTTTTTTTTTTTTAAAGATTTATTTATTCACGAGAAAGATGGAGAGACAGCGGAAAACACCTACATGGTTAGGCCCCGGGATACAGTTAACAAGGTGGCACAGGAAAATCCGTGCGCACTGTAGGCTCCATTTATGCGGACGGCCTCATGTTCCTGTCCTGAAATTACCTGGTCAGGGTCGCCCGATTATCTGATAATGCCAAAAGAGTTGATTGGATCCAGGAAGACGCTTCATCAAGGCACTTAGACTCGGCGTTATAACATCATTTCCAAGGTTTAAAAGTAAGTTTTAGGATGGTACGCCTGGGGTGGCTCAGTGGGTTAAGCCTCTGCCTTCAGCTCAGGTCATGGTCTCAGGGTCCTGGGATCGAGCCCTGCATCGGGCTCTCTGCTCTACAGGGAGCCTGCTTCCTCCTCTCTCTCTCTCTGCCTGCCTCTCTGCCTACTTGTGATCTGTCTGTGTCAAATAAATAAATAAACGCTTTAAAGAAAAATGCTCAGTGAATTCAAAACATGGGTTAAGCCTCTTGTAAGAAAACGCGAACCTGGAAGGGTGCGGGCCTGTTAACAGAACACTAGGCAGGACGCCACCTCCCTGCTCTGAGAACGCCCAACTACGCGCGAAGAACTAAGCATTCCTCGCTCTTCCTTTGCTTGTATCTGGGGCTCACCCGAGACCTGAGCCGAGGAGGTCAAGCTCTGCTATCCGGGAGAGTCTCAGCCAGAACGGGAGGAGGGCTCGGGAGAAAAGTCCTCTTCTGCCATCTCCAATGAAACACGGGATCAGGCAAGGACCGTCAATGGGTAAAGCCATTAGACGGAAGAGGATGAACGATGGGGAACTTGGCCGCGCTGGGATGGGGCTGCTCCGACCCAAACCGACCGTGGCACTGCCAGAACCTGGCCATCCAGACGTCGTGGCTCCTGGAAGTGAGGCTGCCCGCAGCTTACCGCATTGCCTATGGGGTCTTCTCGCCAGCAAGCCCGACATGAATCTAGTCAAAGCTCTAGGGCCCACTTGCACTCACAGGAAAGACGAGGGACAGCGCCATCACGTAAATGACGCCACGAGGGCTTCCAGGATGGGGAACGGCATACAAACCATTGACCTGGCTTTTGCAACAAGTCACCAACTTGAGAAAGAAGGGACGCTGGGCAGAGGCGCATGGCTCCAGACCCCGACGAGTCCTACGTGACCCTGGTCTGTACCCTGCCGGGAACACTTCACGTAGAAGGACACTTGTGGGACAATTGGGGACATGGCACTGAGAATGGGAGTTCCTCACTGAGAAATTACGGTACTTGGTTAGTCCGATAACAGAAGGCCGTGAGGCAAGAAAAGTCATTTCAACAGATGCCGCTAATGTGGGAAGGGGCTGACGTGATCCATGACACGTACATTAAAATACTTCGCAGTAAGGGAGAGGGGACAGATACTGCCGTACTATCCTTCTCACCGAAAAACCAGCGTGGCAGAATCCTGGTAGATACGCCGCTGGACGTCACGGCCTACGTGGGGGCTCATTCTGATGTTCTTGATGCTTAGGGCTCCGGGGCGGGGAGACCCAGCAGTCCATGCCCCCACAAGCCCTCCAGACGATCCTAAGACAGGCGAAGGTTTGAGAACCACGACCTGAACACACCTCGTCCTGGAAGAGGTCTATACTGGAAGGACATCTAGAAAAGCTTTCCTATTGAGGTGACCTGCGGAAAACCTCTTAGGGTATCACATTTCGGGGGGGGCGGGTATCCAGTGTAGCAAATAGAACTATACAGCCTTAAAACCTCACAATGTGTCGCTCAGAAAGGAAAGCAGATTTCCGAACACTGCTCTCCATTTCCTCCACGGTCCTGGCCATTGTAGCATAATGAAGAACTCGCACGGTACTTTGTTGAACGAACAGGTACTGGTAATCACGGCACGCCTACCGAGGCTGTGTGTGTTTTGTGTCGCGGTAACCCTTCCTACAGGCGGCAGGCGGCCATCTGGGAGGCAGCGTCGGCCAAGCAGGAACCGGAGAGAACTGTTTGCCTTTGAGAAGTGGTTGAGCAAGTCAGCTTGGCTGGTCACAGCAGGACACTGGCCCAAGGTCATGGCTCCAAACCCCATTACACAAGAACGGTTCCCTTGATACTACGGCCCCCACCGCAGTCCACCCTGCGCGCGAGGGGGTCTGTGTCCCAGCCGAGAGGGTAAGGCTGCGATCCACGACGAGAGCACAACGGAGGCTCACCGTGGGTCCGCAGTGGGACCCTCCACAGATCTGGTGCCTCTGACGTCAGACGTAAGTGAAAAGGCTGCGGGACGATGAAGAGAGCTATTCCCTGTTTAAGAAGAGTGTGGGCTTCCCCAGGGAACTCTGTGGACCACCTGAGCATTCACGAAAGCCTCACGGCCAAGCATCACCCACAGGCCTGCTCCAAACACCCCGCTGGGCCACGCCCTTGGAGTTTCCAGCTCTACAGGACACTCTGCGTCTCTGACTCCTCCTCAATGGGGTGCTGCTGGGGCTGGTCCAGGGACCGCCCTTGGAAAACCGCGGGTCCAGACCCCGTGCTGTCCCCGAATCCCATCCGACGAACTCTGTTTTAGTGAGCTTCCGGCCAGCAGAGACTCTGCCCTTCCAGATTCTGTAAACTCAGCCCTGGGTCTGAAGGCCCAACCCAGGACACACCAGGAGGAGGAGGAGGCCGGGGGGGTGTGTCCGCATTCTCTGAGTGAAATCCGGAGCTGGGCACTGCCCTGCCCGCACGCCCCCGGTGCTGTCCTGGAAGCGCCGACACGGCTTCTGCAACCCTTTCTCGAACGGGTCCCCATGGAGGCACGAGAAGACCTGCAGAGACGCGCTGGGTTTCAAGGCCTGCGCTGCAGATGGTCGCCTGAGCTCGAGAAGGTTCTCTGCACCGTCCGGCCCCACCTGCCCTCCGAACCGGCCGCTTGCCTGCCCCCGCCCGCCCCGCCGCGGGATGTCGGCTGTTCCCCTGCACGGAAATGACAGCTGCTTGTCACGGTCTGCACGAGAGGTCTCGCTGGCGGCAGGAACTAGCGTGCCGCTCCCAAAGCTGTCATTCTCTGGTGTCAGATGTGCTGTGACACGATCAGGCCGACCCCCCTGCGCGATGGCAGCTGCTCGACGCCCGTGTTTGTTTCACCCAATTATTTGTCACTCGGAAGCCCCGGGTGTCGGCAGGTACCGTGGAGGTATTTTTGGCCCAACGCAGGCAGCATAATGAGGCCCTCAGGTGAAGCTCTGCTTTGTCAGTTAAGGGCTGGGATGACGAGCTGCTGAGAAGCCCGGGTGGCAATTAGGGCATTTGAATAAGATGCGACCCGTGGCAGGATGCTGAGAAGGCTCGGAGAGGCGGCCTCAACTTTTAAAATGCCAAGAAAACCTGAGAGTAGGCAGTTTTCGAGTTTGTCCTGGAGGTAAACCAGAAGGAGGAGGCATCAGAACTGTCTTGCCTCCAGCCGGAGGGGCCCGAGGAGGCAGGCGGGGGGCCCGGGCGCGGGCCGAGCATCCGTGCAGTCTGGGGAGTGCGGCCCCCCTGCGGCACGGGGGGCAGTGGGGGTACAGGGATTCGGGCAGAGATCGGCCACCCGTGGCCAGCGAGGCCACAACAGCAACGGGCAACCAGGCTCTGACCAGCTGTCCCCAAGCCACCTATGGAAGTCAGGGGCTTCCTCTTCCCATGGGAGTAGAGGACACTTTGATTTGATGTCTGAGGTCTTGAGACGATGCCACTACCCAGGGTGACGTGGCCCTACGGCAGCTACAAAACCCGAAACCACAGAATTTAGCTTAGAAATGAATATTCGACCAGAGCCCACAGACACTGTGTCCCTGCTTCTAACCCAGGAAACTGGTCTCTAAGACCCTCAGCGGTCACTGGTGAGCTCTCAGACTCTAGGGACACATGACAGGTCTGGGGGCCGCAGAATGAACCCAGCTCCTCACGCCGGTTCACAAGAGCCTAAAAGCCAGGAACGACCAGTATGCTCGCACGAACGAGGTCCCTGGGAGCCTCTCCTCCCAACAAAGGAGAAGCACGAAGTCAGACCGCGTCGGCCAGAGTCTGCTCACGGCGGAAGGCACGTGGCAAGGTGGCGACATTTCCTGCATTATCCAGAACGGTCCACCCCGGTTCCCTTAAGTTGGTCATGTGAGTCACTCCTAGAAAGACCAGCCGCCTGGCTGCTTGCCCCCGGGGTGCCCTAAGACAGGGCCTCGCTCTGGGAGCTGACCCCTGCCGCTCCCCTCAGCCGCCCACAACAATCCCTGGAAACGGTCGGCCAGTCCCCTCGAGAGGTCAAGGACGAGGGAACCCGGCACCCGAGTTCTTCACGTAAACAATTACTACAGCAGATGGCGTCACATCACCCGAGGTGCAGACCTTCTGGAAGGGAACACCTGCCCGCCGGTGTCCCAACTGCAGCAGGCTGGGCCTCACCCCTTCCCCTCTTCCTTAGCACCACCCCCAGCTTCACCCCCTCTTACCTCTAAGCTCTTTCTCAGGGACAGAATCTCCTGGACAGGAGAGAGCTGGACCCTGCCCTGTTCTTGCTCACAAGCTGGGGACGGAAGCCACGGAAGCCACCACCCTGGCCACCAGTCACCATTCCCCTCAAATACGCGTGTCCACGGTCCCGCTCACGCCATCTGGGGAAACGTATGCCCGCTACACACAGTCTGGGCTCTGGAAAGACCCAGAGCCCTCGGAGGCAAACTTTGGCCTTTAGACCCAGAAGGGATCTTGGAGTGCATCCAACTCTCTCATGTCACCAACGAGAAAACCAAGGCGGACGGCTCACAAGCAGCCGGACTCCGCCGTGAGCGCCGTGCGGACTCCCGGACCCACACGGTGATATGTGGATGCGGCAGAGACTTGAGCCGCGGAATCCAAATGGGAAAATATGGGGGAAGGCCCGACTGGCAGGCGGCACCCAGAGCTTTACAATATGCTCCCCCAGCCTCTGCGAAGGCCTCAGTAAAGCCACAACCGAGCAGGTGTTTAACATGAAATTCTCAAAGGGGCAGGTTTTAGTCTAACACAAGTCGGCAAATCTGCACCCTCTCGGAGAGGGGGACACCGTCTGCTGACCCCGGAGGGCTCATCTTGGATGGCCTTCTCCTCCTAAGGAAGTCTTATTAAGGTTGTTATTTTGTTCCTTAATTAGTTGAGTGGCTTCATTCCAATTGGGCCATTTAACGAAGTGTCTTTTGAGTCGTGAACTACATTTAAGCTCTCGCAGGCGGGGTCGTGGGTCTGGCGTGACCCGGCCGCTGCCGAATCTCCGGAGCGGGCAGTAGAGTCGGGCGCTCCACGGCCGCTGGTGAACGAAAGGCCTCATTTCAAGGCCTCCAGCTCAGCCCCCGGAAGGAAGCGACAGTGACGTCACCCACTTAAGAGCAGACGCGTCCGATCTCAGGGGAGGACTCCTTGTCAGGCCGAGTTCACGGACCGGGTTCACGCATCAAGGAGCCTCGGGCAAGGAGCCCGCAGAGCCCAGAGAAATCACAGGTTGACACGGAAGGACGCGGCTGGGCTTTCCGCGGGAGGCGCTTTACTATGGAAAAGCCTCTCCCGGCCATACACAGATCAGGAGAACGTGATGTAATCTTGGCTAAAATTAGGTTTTAGTGTTACTCTGCTGAGAGATGTGAAAGGTGATAGATAAGAGGGAAAATGTTTTCCAAGTGGCTTTTAAAGGCATCCAGATATAACCGTCTCCCACGCGAGTCTATTAACAGGCACACTTGAGACGCAGCCTCTCCAGAAGGGCTCTCAGAGAACGCGATGATGTGCTCTCAGCCTCCTCCTTCGCGAGGCGAGGTTTACGGGGGTCAGGAAGATGTGGGCGCCCACACAACACTCCTCCTGCTTAACAGCCCCCCACCCCCCCGCCTCCGCGCAGATTTGGGTCTCGAGCTTGTGTCATCGGTTGCTAGGGAAGTGCCCCCGCTCGAAAACCCGAAGTCACTTCTAATAAAATCTGGCTGAAGGTAGAGATCGGTCCCCGGACGGGCCCAGGAGCGGGCTGGGGGGGGGGGGTGCAAACATGGAGGGATATGGTCTTATCCCAGGGGAGCACATCAGTGACGCCCCAAGGGGAGCCCTGCGCCCATGAAGCGGCCCTAGGACGAGCTGTGCCTGGGTGCTGGCGTGCTGGGGGACACCTGGGCCACCAGGAAGGCCTAGGTGAGCCCCTCCCCCACCGAGGGCAGGATCCTCCCCACGTCCCGGGCATGTCAGACAGCCCGGGACCGTGCGGTGGTGGAGGAAGCCCTGGGGACCTGTGCCGGCCAAGGAGGAGGCCAGAAACAGCAGCAGCTGAAACTCGGAGACGTGTTCCAGGCGCCTGTCCCCGCTCTTCTCCTGTGACCGAGAGAACCAGCCATCGGCACAACGGGGGCTGCCATTCGGGGCCGGTCCCAGAATAAGACAAGGGAGACCCCAGCCGGTCCGCGGGGACACTGAAGCTTGTAAGCACCCAAGCAGCCCGATGCGCTGAAGTGGACGGGCAGAGTCCCGATGGACTGACGGGCAGAGACATCCCTCAGGAGCCAGCCAGGACGGTCCCCGCCTGCTGTAGTGCTGGATGCCGGCAATGAGGGTCACCACAGAAAAGCACATGGGCCACGGGGGCTCCCCACCCGAAGCTACACAGGCAGAGCCGCGCTGTTCCAGTTCTGGGATTCCGTTAATGCTGCGAGGCTCGCTCGAATGGAAAGTTCTGCTCGTAGCGTCCACGGTGACCGGACACGGCACCCCACGAAAGACGGGCTCCTTCACGCCTGTCCACGGGCTTCAAGAATTAGTAAGACATCGTTTCTCGTGGGGGAACCAGAGGCATCACCCCTTACGGGGCCAGCGTTCCACCTGGAGGTAAAACGAATCTCCCAACACTGATGCTGGGGCCACCGTATGCCACCAGGCCTTGAAACGCTCCGTCCCAGCGAGCGGCGCGGAGATCTCTGAATGGGGAGCCCGAGGTCGTTATGTCGCTGGTGCCCTCACACCGCAGGTCTCCAAGGAGAGCCCTTTCCGCCTTTTCCCCCACAAAGCGCAGGCCGGGCGAGAGGGTGAGACAGGTTGACGCTGGCCCCGGGCTAAACCGCAGCCAGCGCAGCGACAGTTCGGGCCCTTGTTGCGCTCACTCTACCGACGATGGTTTGGGAATAAACCTGTGAGAATCGGAAATGCGTGGAGATTCCTTGAGTGGGAGTCGGTCGTCTCTGCCGAGATCCGACGCGTGACGCGTCCTGACGCGGCGGATGCGCCCGGTTCATCACTCACCAAAGCGGCTTCCTGAGCCCGGGCACTTGCCGGGCTTTCTGAGTGACTGAGACAAATTCTGTTTGTTCAATAAATTCCAGGCAAGACTGTATTTGACTGGTGCCCGGGAAAGGAAAGAATTCTCGCGTAAGATGCAAAACAATAGCGTTTTATCTTATCGGAGGAACTTATTGCCGCTTGCCTGTGTGTGTTTTACTGCCAAAATAAAATAAATTGAATCAGCTCACACATGATAACATGCTCTTTCCTAACTCATACTAATTGCTTGGCTAATTGATGTTTGTTGAACTTTCTCCATTTCATTGAGTGATTAGGTACAAAGCTAACAGTTGACATCTGTAGGCGCTTAACTGGCGTCTGTAATTACTGTTAATGTTAAATAATTGTTAGTTAATTGGAGTGGTAACTGACTGGATAGAATCCAGATTGTGAGGCAAAAAGAAACCTAGTTAAATAAACACACATTTTCAGAGAAAACAACATTTTTCTGCAGTTGTCAGAAACTAGAAATAATCCAGAGGCCGGGGCATGGCCACAGGCTTCCCACGTGCAAGAAACTGCAGGCCTGGGGCTGAGCCCTCTTCTTGGAATTCATACCAGGGCCGAGGCCCTTTGTCGGGGAACCGCTCCCCTGAAGACTCTCCAGGGCCCACGTGGTGTTTTTTATCCCAAGAGTTGCCCACGAGTGTGTTGCACTTTCCGAGACAACCGAATACCGCAGCGTTGATGAAGAGAAACCCTAACAAGAACGGGTTGCGGGGAGGGCCCGGGCAGCGCTGAAGCTTTCCGGCCCGCATTGCCGAGTGCGGAGAAAGTTCTTGCAGAGGACGGCGGCAATCAGCTGGACGAAGCAGGCCAGGAGATCTTTAGTGGGCTCGAAGGCAATCAGAGCGGAGTCCGATCCTCTGATTGAACGGGGGGATGGGTTAGGCGGCCATTCCTTCTAGCTCCCCGGGGTGCGCGGGCCCCACGGATCTGGCCCACTTCTCATGTGGAAGATTGGCCTCACTGTCAAAGTTCTCCAAGGTTCTCCAAATCGCCACGGAGACCGGTGTGCACGCTCAGCAAATCGTCCACCCTCGCCCGCAAACTCCAGGGACAGGATCCAGCATCTCCCCAGCATCTCCCCACCTCCAGGCCTGGGGAAGGGCAGTCATCAGGTCATGGAAAGACGTCCAGAGGAAAGCCCTTTCCTCACAACGTGCAGTATTTTTAGGCCCTTCCTGGTTGGTTTCACACACACTGGAGAGAGCATCTGTTTCCAAGAATTTCTTCAGGCATAATTCTATACAACAAATTCTGTAACGTGAGAGTCTGGCTCCTATAGGAAGGTCAATTTCCATGACAAAGGGGCTGATTGCCTGCTATTTGCGGTGTAGGGTAGGAGAGCCTCAACCACTCCTAACTCCTTTGTCTGAATCAAGCACCAATTACCCTTCAATAGTATTTAATTTCCCACACATCAGACGTCTCCTAAAGACCCAAGAAATTGCTCTGAAATGGTACAAAGCAGGTCCAGGGAAAGAAAAAGAAAAAGGGTCCGTGTGTCCCTTATCTAGGATTTAAGACATTATAAAAACGGAACTAATTCACAGAGCTGACACCGGCTCAGTTCCCTCTTCTGCACACGGGAAATGTCCCTTCGGTCCGTCCTTACAAGGGAACCCAACACACCTCGAGCAACTGGGAGACGATCTCCACAGGCTCCTTATAACCGGGCTTCAAACTCCACAACGATTTGTCCTTTTTTAAAGAGAGCGATGCCCCTGCTCAATGGTACTGTTTTCCATCCAAAACGCAAGCACAGGACTATTTAGGGAATGGGTTTTTCCTAAGAGCCAATGGTGGTCCCAGAAGTAAGAGAACTCTTCCCTAACTTTCCTGTCACCAAACCAAAGAATTCTGCGTTTATGTCCCCACATAATGAATGAGGGGAGACGGTCGCCATTGAACAATTCATTAGGTGCCCAGTCACCGACCCTCATCCCACCAAGCAGAATCTACTCTAGTGGCTTCTTTCCCAGCTCAACGTCTCTAATCTCCACCAATCTTTTTATTTTTTATTTTTTTTTAAAGATTGTATTTATTTATTTGACAGATCACAAGTAGGCAGAGAGGCAGGCAGAGAGAGAGAGAGGGAGAAGCAGACACCCCACTGAGCAGAGAGCCTGATGCGGGGCTCGATCCCAGGACCCCGAGATCATGACCTGAGCCGAAGGCAGAGGCTTTAAACCCACTGAGCCAACCAGGCACCCCTCCACCAATCTTTTTAGAGAGGTTTTCCTTCTCTGCGGCTGGTAAAACCACACTGCCAAAAATATCCAAAAGGCCCCACTGACTTCAAGGCTCCAACCTCATCTGTGCCCCCTGGAAACCCTCAGTGCAAAATCGACCCCACACCCAGGCTGTGCGTCCACTAGTCTGGTAAGGCCTGGAAGAGGAATAAGAGCTCTGGTCCGGGACAGCTCAAGTTCCAGAGCTCAAGGAAGCCCCAGTGTTCCACCTGGTGCTCAGGATCGTGGGCTCGTGTCCACCAGAATCTCCCGCGGCTGACCTGGGGTCCGGTGTGGGTCCCACGGAGGAGGAGGTTGGGTGGGGGCGCCTTTGGCATTTCGGCAGACCCTGGGTGCTCGTGGCAGGAGGGAGCACAGGGCCTCAGTCCCACCCGGACAGTGTCCACTCTAGAACTTCAAAGACCTCCATTAGGCTGGACCCCGATCTCTAACAGGTGGGTGGGGTGGGGGAAGGCCCAACCCTGGAGGGCCCAACACAACAACACGGGGAAGAGAGAAGGGCTGAGCAAGCCGTGGGGTGACGTCACCTTGTGGCCACCTCCCATCTGCTCTACCTGCCTTGGCTTCAGGCGAGATCCTGGAAAAGAGGGTTCCAGGGCCTAGACGGGGCCGCGATTCCAGGTCTTTCGTCTTTCCCTAGCCTGGAACGTGGACCCACAGCAGGGCCGGGGTCCCCGTGAACAGAGGGTTCCAGGGAACACCTGCCTCCCAGACAGGCTTCCCTTTCTTGGCTGCGTCCCCCTCAGGTAGCTCTGCCCCGGAGCGCCCAGAGTTCGAGGGACATCAACCACCGCGGCCAGGCAGTCCCCTACCGCCAAGCCCTGGTTTCCCGCGTTTCTGACCATATGGCAAAGTGGCCAAACCACTGGGGAGGAGGACCTCAAAGTGGTAAGAAAGGGCAGGAAGAACGGGCAGGAGACCCTGGGTTGGCCACAGGCTTCCTCCGAAGGTTCCATGGTCCAGACTTTGGGGCTCGAAAACTGTTGCTCCCAAAGCAGCTCAACCAGCTGAATATGGACAAGAAGTTAGTCTCTCTGCGTACGTCTGTCTCCCTGGGAAAATTAATTTTTTCATTGGCAGATGGCTGACTCAGAGACAGAAGGATTCATAAAATTCCCATGAACATCCTGTAAACACTTAAACACATAAAGATTAAATAAAGCAACCACGACCTTGATTAAAGTTAAAGCCTTTCTTCTTCTTTTTTTTTTTTTGCGCATGTCCACAGCCCCACAACCTGTAATTCGAGGCTCACCTCCCCAGCTCTTCCGACAGGGCCGGCCCTCACTGGGCATTGGGCGGGCACAAGCAACTGTCTGGTTAGCTGGCTTTACGGCGGGGAATTAAAGGCCCCAGAAGAAAGCAGTGATTGGCATCACCCAAACACAAGAACCTCCCCCATTCTTTCTCAAACCCGACAGACTCTGTACAGTAAAGAAAAGTCAAAGGAAGCCCCTGTACCTGCTGCTTCCGCCCCTCCCCTTCCTGACTCATCCTTCTGTCCCCACCAGAGCCCAGGGGGTCCTGCAATGGTTGACAACCGTCCCCTGGTAGGTGAGCTCTGGTCCCCTAACCAGAGCTTCTCACTGAAGCTCAGACGGACAGGACTTGAGTCCTGGCCCCGAGGTCTCAGCTGGTCCCCAGACTGCTCAGCCCGACTGTGGAGCTGCACCCGAGCTGCGCCCAACCCCCACCCCGCCCCGCCCCCACCACCATCAGCGTAATCTCCCCAGCAGCTCCCAGCCAAGCTTCTCCAAGGCTAAGCACGCGGTGGGGGCTCCCGGGAAGGAGAGGCGAGAGGTAGCTTCCTACGTCTGGAGGGGGAGGCATGCAAGTGCCCATGTCCCTGCCCTCGTCTTGGGCTGTTCAATCAGCCGAGGCCTAGAGATGCTGCCCGAGGCCTAGAGATGCTGCCCGAGGCCTAGAGATGCTGCCCGTAGTGTTTGTGACCCGATATAAATCCGCCCTTTCTTTCCAAAGGCTTTTTGGTGCTCTTGGCTAAGAATCCCGGACAGAGACAGGAGACCTGGCTCGCAGGCAGGCCGGCCGCCTCGCAGGGGAACTTGAACTTGATGTGCGTGAAGCTGACAGTTCCTTGAAGGCCTCGTCACACATCCATCCGGTAAACCCTGCCACCACCCGGAGTAAAAACAGAGCAAAACCCACAAGCAGGGATCGAGACGCCATGCACCTGTCTCGAAGCAATTATTGACATTATCACGACACAATGAATCGCTTTTTGAAGTTGTTTTCCTGATATTTAGCAGCCTGAATACTAATCCCCTTAACAAAACTGTCCCCAAGCTTTCTCCCCTCCCCGGCCCCCCTAATCTCCTTCTCTCCAGGGGGAGGGCGGGGCCGGGGACCAGCCAGTCGACTTCGCAGCACCTGGATTTGCATTGATACCTCCCTTGTCATTCATGGTACCAACAGGAATTAGCATAAGGCATTAAGGGAGACTCGGGAGGAGAAAAGAAAGGCCATTTTGATGGAAATAAGGGGCAAAGGCATAATCTGCCATCGACTAAAACGCTTATTTGTGTACGGTTTCCCAAGCAAAGCTCAGAAAAAGCCTATGTTGATTTTAGTGTACACAAAGAAACCTTAATCCTTTCAAGGCAACTAAATCACCCCCAGAAAAGCAGCTCAGAAGAAAGGCACCCTGTCAGGGGGATGGCTATTCACAACCAAATAGATGCCACAAATCACACTCTGTAAGTAAACAAAAATAAGAATGTGGGAACCGTTTGATTGGGAAGGGGAGGGGGACAGAAGTGGGGGCGTCAGGGCTGGGGGGCGGGACTCTCATCAACCTCCCCGAAGAGACCCTTGCAACTCCGGGAGGGCAGCGAGGGCCTGAACACAGGTCCCAGGGCCAGCTCCCGCTCTAAGGCCAATCCCAGAGAAGGGTAAAGACATTCCAGAGTTGTTTGGAGCTACAGCAGAAGAGGGATGGGCGGCTTAAGGCTGGAGGTCCCCGAGGGGGGAGGGGGAACCAGTGGTACTGAGACACTAAGACCTTTTGGGGACCTGTCCTGCTTGCCTCTCCCCCCCCCCATCCTCTTCCCTCATCAAAACGAGCAATAAACAATCAGGCATTTTCACAGAGATGCCCCGTATGCTCTGAGCTGCGCGCGTCTTCTTTTATTGGGCTTTTAGCATTATGGATAACAAATTGGTACAAACTTTCCGTCCATCAAAAAATATGATGAAATATAAAACTGGAATAGTCCATTATGCAATAAAAAAGATAAAAATTCAATGTGACAATAATTCTGGGAGGAACAGCAATCACAGCAGCACATACACCTCAGGGGAACGCTAAACATAACGTACGATTCTAAATTGCAGTGGGTTCCAATTCTAAAATAATCCGGGAGCCCAAAATTACTGCACTTGGAAACGTGTCTTACTAACGAGTTAGCAAAAATGCTAGCTGAGGCACAGGACAGGATGTCGGAAGTGGCTTCCAACGTCGCCCCTTTACGAAGGAAGGCCCGATTCTGTTCAAGGGCTACCGGGCTCTGCCGTGTAACCGCAGACCCGAGATGACCCCGGAAAGCACACCTCCACTTAGCAATCACCACACCAGCGCTTCCGTCAGGTTCCACGGCAAAGAGGAAAAGATGGAACAGTTTGTGTCACTTACACCTTCCAAATTACACACCTCGGTATCGCCAGTGATTAGAGACTCCCCTACGTTCCATTATTTCCAGCAACACTGCGACAAATGAAAACTGCCCAGAAACCTACTGGCAATGATTTAAGAGAAGTTTTCCCTTTATGTACTGTTACATGATTAGCCTCTCTTAGTCCGTACTGCAGTTGGGAAGAAATTAATGGGATAGCACATATTTAAATTTTGCCCTCTAGCTCGTTTATTAACTTTCCAGAGAGCCCACAGCAGAGTAAGGCTTGGTTTATGGCCATATCCTGTGCATACTAAACACCCACGGGTAATTGGAGACCACAGAACAAATCAGCTGTTTATAGTTCTCTGACTGCTGGTAGTTGATAAGTAACAATGAAGTCAAGGCATTTTGAGAACTCTTACTCTCCGTGACGGCTTCCTACGTTACATCAACGTCACAGAGGTGGTGATTTCTTCGTCCAATCAATCTGAATAAGGATTCATTGTATTCTGTTACAATAAACCGTTCCTTCACACGTCCCAGAAGCATACGGATTCTGCCTCCAGCAAAACCACAAAATACGAACAGCGGCTCCAGACCGAAAAACAGAAAGACTGTGTTTTACTCGGACTTCTTAGGCACGGACAATGAGACAAAAACCCAAACCCGGCCACGGCTCGGAATTCAGGGGTCTTACCTTTGTTTACAATAACAGTATTGAAGAGTTTTTCAGAGCTGGCATCTGATGCCTGAAAAACAAGAAAGGGAGAAAAAATTGTTATTATGGTCTCAGATATTGCCATCAGCATCATCAGAAGGTGAGTTTTTAAATCAATGCACTACATTTTTAGAACAGCCTGATGGGGGAAAGCAGCCGCTTCCCCCAACCGTCCACAAGGTGGTGCTGTTTGACCGCAGGAGACGGACCTGCAGTGCAGCTCTGTGCTGGGGGAAAAAATCTTGATTTTAAAAAACGTGTCCTTATTAGACATATTATCTGTGCAAAACATATTTCTATGAGATGATCCACAAAGCAATTCAGCTCATTCACATAGTGATTTTGCAATTTCGTTGATAGATCATTATTTTAGAAATGGCACTCTTTTTTTCCCCTTGATATGTGCAGAGATGCCTGTTTTTCAGTTTTCTTGCACAAACCAGAAATGCCTATTATTTAACGTTGAGCCCTTCCTCACTAAAAAGTGTTGACTAGCACTTCCAGATATTAATTTAAAGATTCGTCCGATGACCCCAAGATCCCTGTTCCTCCCAGTCACCAGGATGACCTTGGTGTGGAAACAGAAGCAAGCTGACCCGGCCCACAACCCGAGACTACGCCTGCCATCAGCACTAGAGCCTTTCCATTTTCCAGAAATCCTGTCTTCTAATTATCACAGGGGCTCGAGGAAAGTGAAATAAGCCTGTTTAAGCCACGAGAGCAAAGCCTCTGTGAAGTATACACTCATGGGCTGGAGAATAGCCAGAAGTTGGTGTGGAGGGAAGGCTCCAAGGCTGCAGAAGCGGGAGTATTTCTAGAACTTCTAGAGGGTTGCAACCATTGACCTGAAAATCGGCATCCCCACTGTGGAATGCGAAGACGGAGCTGCATTTCAAGTCACAATGGCGATGTTGGGTCTCTGCCGTAAATCACTTGCCTTTCACACTTTGTACATAGAGATGCCTGTTTTGACAAAGCAAAGCATAGGATGTTGGATAAATACGGAGGGGACCCTAAGGCAGACGGGGAGGGAGTATCCGGAGTACACATAGCCTGACTCAGGGGCTGGCTTTGGGGGACAAAGAAGATACTCAATTTAGCCTTTCTGTGCTATGTTGATGAAAAACAGGTATTATTGTGTCTATCTGGGGAACATGTTCTAGTTCTCGATGCAAGTGATACAGAGAGACATAAAATATTTTTATTATGAGGATTTCTTCCTTTTTTTTTTTTTTTTTTCCCCTTTAAAGCTTCCTCCCTTGAGGGATGGTTTGGAAAATTTAAGGATCCAGAAGAAAAAGAAATGCAGGAGTAAAGTGTGGGAGTGCGTACACGTTTCTGCATAAACAGTTTAAAATAAATCCTGGAGAGCTTTTAAAAAAAATCTGCATGAATAGAAAATATGCCAAAGGCCTTCCTGACATCTTAAAGGTAATTAAATTTAAATTGTATACGATAATAGCTTCCCTTAAAAATAAGCCTCCGAAAAAAAGTGTGGCATTCCGAGGGAAACAAGGTATCCATTAAGCAAATCAAGAGGATTGTTACGAAGGCAAAAATGACAGGAAAAGGGTTGTTACATTGTGGTGCCAAGCCAGGCTTCTAGGAATGGGAGTTTCCCTGCTGAACTCAGAGATAAAGAGTGTGTCACCATTCCTGAATGAAAAAAAAGCACTTCTTCGTTCAAACTGGAAGGAATATGCTAAATTCATGGCTGAAAAAAATAAACTCCAGCTGATTAAAAAAAAAAAAAAGGCCCAGTAATGAAATCCTCTTAAAACCGAAGCACTGCCCGCAGATACGGGGACTGCTCATGCAGAGGCGTCTAGCTGGCGGAGAGGCGGGCGGACGCAGGATGGCACCCCGGTGCGGAGAACACGGGTGAGCACCCCAAGTGGCTCCCGACCGAGTTTTTGTTTGCACTCGGGCTGCGCGCGCGGGCAGACCCGGCCGGGCTGCAGGTGAACCGGCCCCGCGGCCCGCAACAGCTCTGTGCGGCGGCCGCCTCGGTGGCCCGCGGGGCGCCCTGCTCTCCGGGAGGCGGCTGAGGGTCCTCGGCTCCGGAGCCGACTCGGAGGACGCGACCGCGGCGCCGCCCCGCAGGTCCGAACGGGCCGAGTCCGGCCGCGCCCGGGGCGCTCGGGGCCGCCCTCCCACGCGCGCTCTCCGAAACCTGTCATTGTCCCCAACGCGCCGCCCGCCCGGGGGCCGCCGCCTGCAGCCGGGGAAGGGCTCGGAAGGGCCTGCGCACCCGCGGGACGCTGGGTCATCCCGGCAGGGCCTGGGTCGCTCCCGCCTCCCGCCCGGGCTGCCGGCGACGGGGGCCGCGGCCGGGACCAGCGAGGACGGGCCCTCCGGGCCGAGGCCAGCGCGCGAGCTGCGGGGAAACCGGCTCGTTTCCCGCACGAACTTCCCCAATCCCGCTCCCGCCTCCCCAGCGCCCGCGCGGGTCCTGAGGCTCCGGGGCGCGGCCGTGCGCAGCGCGGGGGACGGAGCCCGCGATCGCCGCATCCCGGCCACGGTCCCGGCTGATTTCCGTAACTTTCGTGGCTGTTTCGCCCCCCGCGGCGAGCCCCAGCCCGCGGCCCGCGGCTGCCCGGCCTCCCGGAAGCCCAGTCCCTGCGCGCGGGGGCCGGAGGCTCGGCCTCGCGAGGGTCGCAGGGCCCGGGGGTCGCGGAGGGCGAGGGCGGGGAGCGGCCGGCGGGGTCGGGGGACCAACGACCCGCTCCGGCCGCGCTGGGGGCTGGGTCCGTCCGGGCGCACGGGCGGCTCCGGGGCCGCGGAAAGTTGGCGAGGCCGAGCGGAGGCGCGGGACGCGCGGGGACCACACGGCGGGCACCGGCCCCTCCGCCGCGGACCCCGACCCCCCCCCCCCGCAGCGCGCCGCGGGAGGGGGCCCAGCGTGGGGCCGAAAGCCGCCCCGGAACTTCCGCGCGGTTCCCGCAGCCTCGCCCGCCCGCCCCGAACCCCGGCCCCGGCCCCACCGGCTTCCGCGGGCACCGCGTGCGGGACCCCGCCCCGGCCCCCAGCCCCGCGCCGCGCCACCCGCCCCGGCCCGGGTCACCGGAGCCCCTCCGACCGGAGGCCCCCGGTCGGCCGCCGCCCCCACGCCCCCGCCCCGCCCGGCACGACCGCGCCGCCGCTCCCGGCCCAGGCCGCCGGCCCCGAGGAAAGTACAAAGGCGGGCGGCGGGGGAGGCAGGGGAGGGCGGGGGAGGAGGGGTGAGGAAGGGGGCCCGGGCGCGCCAGACGCGAGGCGCCCGCCCCCGCCGCCCCTGCCCGCCGGCCCGGCCGCCGCAACAAAGACCCCCGACCCGGCCGCCTCCCTCCGCGCGCGGGGCCGACGAGGGGCCGCGCCCCCGGGGCCGCATTACCTGGTCGCACGGGGTCACGCGGCGCTGTCAGCCCCAAGTTCATGGTCCGGTTCCTCCGCGGGGCCCCCGGTGCCGGGATCGCAGCGCCCGGGAGGCGGCCGAGCGCGCGGGGAGGGAACGCGCGGCTCCGGCCGCGTCCGCAAGTCCGTCCTCGGGGCGCCGCGGGGTCCGAGCGCGCGGGGCCGGGTCCGCGCCGGAGCAGCCGCCGCACATCCAGCGCCGCCGAGGCCGGGCGGTGGGGCGGGGGGAGCCCGGTGCGCGCCCGCCCGCGGCCTCGGGGCCGCTCCTGCGGCGCGCGGGTCGGCCGGGCACGGCGGGGGCCGAGCGGCGTCCCGGGCGAGGCGAGAGCAGCGGCCCGAGCCGCGGCCGCGGCGCGCGGAGCTAAGAGCGAGGCGGCGGCGGCGACAGGACAAAGGAGACCATGTGCGGAGGAGGGAGGAGGGAGCGGGAGGAGGAGGAGGAGGAGGAGGAGGAGG
>NC_081567.1:12729562-12967461 GCF_022355385.1 Mustela nigripes | reverse complement strand
CCCCCCCCGCGCCTCGGGCCCCGGGTCCCCGCGGCGGGCGGCCCCTCGGGCGGGCGCGCCGGGAACGGCAGCGCTGCGCGGCGGCCGGCGGAGGCCACGAGGCCCGCGGCCTGGGGTTGGGCCGAGGCCGGGCCGCGCTCCGCGCCGAGAGCGGGCTCGGTGCGCGGCGGCGAGGGCCGCCGAGCGGGGTGCGCCGGGGCCGGCCCGGCACCCAGCCGGTGCGCAGCCAGAGTACCACGTACGCTGCAGAAAATGGGGGCAGAGTCCAGTGTCAGAAACCGAGCCCGTCCTCCAGCCTCACCCCACACGATCACAGACTAAATGCAGTGGGTTAAGTCCCAGGGACAATGGAGCCCACGACCGGGCCATCGGCAGACACCCCCGCCGCTTAGTCTTCGCATCCGCCGACATCTGTAGGCCTCCCACCCGCAAACGTGCAGCCGGCCGGTCCCCCAGCGTCCACCAGACGCAGGCAAGGGATGAAAGAATACCGCAGCCTCGCGAAACGGGCAGCAATTACGATCGTTCTATCCTTTATGGCCACTGTGTACCCCAGGGCCCCCTGTAGGGTCTGGAAAGGAAGGCATGGGGGCTCCATGCCCATGAACTTGGTGTTGGGTGGATTCCTCTGCGTAACACACTCCTCCCAGAGCGTGCCAGCTCCCTGCCGTCTAGCCTGGGAGCCCCTCTGCGGAGTTCTGGCCTCTTACCAGCTCTCTTGACCCCAGAGGCCCTGAAAAGGTACTAGGCCCTACATGGGGACGAGGAGACCCGCTGCAAACTTCTGGAGTTGTAACTCCGTGTCTGCAGTTTGGTGAGCAGGAAAAGTTGCTGTGATTTCCCAGCACCAGGGAAAAGAAAGGGGCACACAAGGCGAGCTCCACCAGGGAGGGTTCTAGGGTGGTGCGGGGAGCACCGGGGGGAGTGAGGGCAGCCCACAGCTCCCCATGTCCCTGCTGGCGCCCATTCCCTGCAGCGCCCTGGAGCAGAGAGGAAGGCACCGGGCTTGGGAGAGACGTACATCACATACAAATGCCATGGAGACTGGCTCAAAGCAATAATGTCCCTTCCTCACTTCTTTGAAGTTCAACATCCATCACGGTTTGATTTCATGGCGCTCCTGAAAAACCTCTCAAGAGGGAAAAGAGGGGGTGTTTGCTGTATAGCATGTATTTCTTTAACCTCTGTGTGCAAGGGGTTTTGGAAATGGGGGCTCTTCTGTCTTGAGCCTGATCCACTCCCCAGCTCGTAGCACTGTGTGGGGTTTCTAAAGACCCTTTAAAAAATACATATATATGTCTGTACACATATATATGTATGTACATATACACATATATATGTATATACATACGTGTGTGTGTGTGTGTATATATTTATAATAGCCATTTTTCTCTACCCCTACCCCCAAAGAAGTCAGAAGGAAGGGTGCCTCGGCCAAACACATGCATTTGGAGTTGGATTTTCCAATTGCTTATACGATGTCACAAAACCCAGCTGAGGCCCTCAGGCTAGGGGCATTCACACTGAAGCTGTTCTGCAGTAAGAAGACAGCTCAAAGGCAAACATTAAATTTTCAAGAAAAGACATTAAAATGTTGTTTCTTTTGGTGCAATCAGAATGGGACGCTTTTCTTGTCTTGTTGCTCTAATAAAATCAATATTACAGGGAAGAGATTGCCAGAGCTCCTGCCAGGTCCCCCACAGCGTAAACGGAGATGCACAAAAGCACGGGGAACTTAGCTGACCAACGAAAACAAGCACTTAGCCCTCCGCAGAGCTTTCATGCGGCAGCCTTTCTGACACTTCACCATGCCCTGCATTAGATCGTCCTCTCTGATTATCAAGGACTGGATCTCAGAAAAGCCTGGGATAAATCTGCATGTGTCCCTGTATTTCGACCATTTGTAATCCGGAGGAATGTGGAAATACCAATGGCCAATCCTCTGGAGAACGCGAAGAACCGGCGTGTACACACTGTGTCCATATCTGGTCCCCTGGCCCCTGCCTGTGACCCTGGCCCCGCCAGGCCACCACCACCCTCTGGCTGGCTCCCTTCCTCAGCCTCTCCCCAGACACATGCATGAGTCCATTCTGATTGGTTTCCAGGTTGTTCCATGCCCCCTCCTTTCCGGAAGGACGGGAATCAGTATCCACGTCGGAAAGGAAGAAGGAAGGAAAGGAAAAGAAAAAGAATGATCCCCCCAGGGTGGCTGGGTCCCCGTCAGAGGTCTGACTTTCAGGAGCCGAGATTCATCCTGTGGCCATGGTGGTGGTGGTGGTGGTTTTTCCCTGAGAAACTTGGCTTCCCTTTATTGTCATTTTCATCTAAAGGTGGCAGGCAGGGGTGTCTGGGTGGCTCAGTCAGTAAAGCGTCCTACTCTTGGTTTCGGCTCAGGTCGTGATCTCCGGGGTCCTGAGACTGAGCCCTGAGTCAGGCTCCAAGCTCAGCAGGGAGTCTGCTTAAGATTCTCTCTCCCTCTCTGCCCCTCCCCCCAACTTGTGTGCATGCACACTCTCTCTAAAATAAATGAAGCTTTAATAAAAGAAAAGAGGTGGCTGGAAGCCACTATGTTATATTCAGAAGATTTAACCTACCAAGCACTCACGGCTTCTCTAACATCACCTTCCACTTCTGAACCAGATCTCAGGAAGGCAAGTCTTAAAAGGCAGGTACCCTGACACACTGCAGATAACAAGAATATGGACTCAACCGTCTTCCCAGCGTTAGATCAGGTATTTCAGGAACAAAGAGGAATTTTAATATAAGACCAAAGACCTGAGTCAAGTTTATGATTTCCAGCTAAAACTTAAAAACAAACAAACAAAGACCAAACTCAAGCAAAATTAAAATATGGAGTCATCATTCTCGAGTCTCAAAATACAGCTAAAGATTTGTTTTTAAACTAATGGCAAACCAATGTAAATCAATGTAAAATGGCAAAGGTTTGAAGCTTAAAATGTGATTTGGTTCAAATTGTATCACAAATTACCAGATTGAGATTAAACAATTTTTTGGTAAAATATTTCTTATGAATTCTGGTCTTCTGTAGAGCATCTTGTTACAAGAAAAGCTCATTAATTTGGCGTCCTCTCTCCAAAATATAATGAACTTCTGGCATTCCCTAACAGAACACGGGTTGGTGACTCTTGGCAGGTGGACAGAGGTTAAGCAAGAGGAGGTCTTTACGAAAATGTTTGTGCTTCTATATTTTACTTATTTTTTTTTTTAAAGTCGACTCTATGCCCAACGTGAGTCTCAAACTCATGACCCCAAGATCAAGAGTTGCACCTTCTACTGACTGAGCCAGCCAGGAGCCCCTTGAGCTTCTGTATTTTAAATTATGTGGTATAAGAAGACCTCTAGAGAGGAGAGAAAACCCAGGATTCTGTCTTCGAAACTCACCCCGGGAAAGAGGTCACCCCAACTGGGTTATTTCTGTGTCTCTAAGAGCTTGATCTTTTCAAATTCTAAAGCTCTACAAGCGTTGGGAATTCAAGTTTCTATCCATTCTTTGGGAAGAGGTGAAGAGGCAGTGTCTGGTTGACATCGTGACCCTGTCACTTCCAAGCCAGGAGACCCTGGAAAAAGTCCCTCCCCTCTCCGTGCCTTAGTTTCTCCATCTTCATCGGAGGTATGGGGACAACAGTACCCACACCTCCAGGGTGGCTGTCTGTGTGACACCTGTCACTTTGTCAGTGGCTCTGTGTGTTGACTCTCATGATCAAAGATGGCACTTGTTTTTGATTCCTGGGGAGACCAACAAAATGAAAGCATAATCTAGTATGGTTGCAATGGCCATTCCGCTGGCCATGCCATCTGCTGGATTCTTTTGACGCCAACCACCATGTGAACCACCACGCGAACCACCACAAGAACCACCGTGAGAACCACCCCTGAACATCAGGAATGACACCTGTCCTAGAAAGCACACCACCTGTACTAGGGAGCCCCACTCACACAGGCAAACAGCCCTTTCGGACGGGGTCGAACAGGAGACTGTATAAGCTTGGGTCACTCAGAAGGCTGGTGAGTTGGGAGCCGCGTGCATCTTCTTGATAGGTGGTAAAATCTGATCCTGAGTCAAGCAAAACCCTCCAGGAGTTCACCAGGCTTCCAGAGCTTCCAGATGTCAACCATCTAATGGAAAGAGCTTTAACTTCTTCAAATGTAAAATAGTGTGCTTCCCGATTATGTCATGTTGATGCACTGAATTGTAATTTCTGACTTACACAGGCCCACACTGTGATCCGGGGCTACAGGAATAGTTTCTTACTGGTGCAGAGGCCGGTTTGCTGGTTTTGTTCCAGCAAACAAGGGTGGGGATACCCACCACCCTCAGTGCGATTTTAAATTCGACCATCGAGGACTAGGTCTCGCCCATCTCTACTCACGCCGGAGCACAGCAGCGCTATGAGGGACAGGAGCCTGAACCGCTCGGCATTTCATATTATCCACTTGTCAGGATATAATGCTAGCTGATTCCCCGTCATATCCCTTCTTTCCGAACTGACCTGGTTTCTTGTGGCCATTATTCACATCGTGGAATTTGCAGACCTGGTACCCACCATGGTACCGGGAGGCCTCCCTCAATAGCTGACAGATGAGAGAGAGGGAATAGGTGGCCGAGGTTTTCCCAGCCCGCTGGTCGGGTTGGGGCGCCTGACAGGCGTTGGGGTACCCTGATAGAGGGGAGAGAGGCTAAGGGCAGAGGACACTGCTAGGAGCAGCTGGACGGGGGCGGGAGCGGGGGCTGCTGCTCCTTCCCCATGGCAGGCGACCAACAGCCCTCGTTTGGAGAGCTGGAGCCAACAGGTTGCTCACCGCCAGGAAGCAGGAAGCTGCCCCGTTGCCAACATTGTCCTGCTTCCCACCTCTGTGGACTCCTGACATTACGCCTTCTGTGATGTCCAGCCCAGATTAAAACTCTTTCTGGGTCCTAGGGATTTCTCCTGCTCGGCCAGATCACTTTAAACTGTAGATCAAGATGGCCTCCCCTCGTGATGCATGGCTGGTCAACCTCGGCCAAGCCACTGGGCTCCGTACCCCACCTCCCCACCACCGCCCCTTCGGCACAGGCAATTTTAACATGGGAGCTTCATTACTTATCACTCTGAAAGAAGGCGACAATAGCTCATGCTCTCACTGTTGTAAAGCAAAAGCCTCTACCATTACATGCCTGTGTTGCTACCATTGATCATGGGGCCGCAACCAGAGGGAAGTAAATAAACCGACCCGGGTTAGTTTATGATGCGTACTATTGAGACGCAGGGCGGAATAAATATTTTCCAAGTGTGGAAGTCGAGAAAAAGAATTTTACTTTCAAACTTCGCAGTGTGCTATAAACTACAGAGGGAAAAAAACAGAAGACCCATAAACTATCTCTCACTTAACCACCAAATCTACATTACAATATTAATATTCAGAATGTGACAACGCCACCAAGAAAGGCAATGAAAAATGAAATCGTATCCAGTCTCCGCTCATGCTGCCCAGAGGCACCTCATTTTTTGCTGATGAGCATGAGGTACGGACTCTGAGGCCGGGCCCTCCTGGCTCTCCCCTGCGCTTTGGTCACCAACTCCCCCCTGGGGACACCATTCCCTACCGGCCGGGGGGTTCGCCGTCTGGGGTCTAGAGGCCTGGTCTGATGCGGAGTCGCAGTTCTGGCGGAGCGTCCGGCCCCTTTGTCCCTGCACCATGTACTATCATCTGCACGATGGGGTGAGTCCTGACTCCTCCCTCCCTGGGCCAAACCGGGATTTCCACAGACCTGCAACATAGAGAGGTTCCAAGGTCCAAGGGTGACGCTCAGGCTGTCTCGGCTGCGCTCACAGAGGCAGGGTAGGTGGTCGTCGACCTTCACAGTTTTACGGTTTAAAAGGTGACCGACACCCTATATTCAGGTCACCGGCAAAAGTAACATGAGAAATGGTGGCCAACTGCACGTCAGCATTTCTTTCCTTACAACCTTCAACCTTCTCTCAAGGGCTTTGCTCTTTTGCCCTGGAAAAATGTAACCTCAGGTACAGATAATCTTTCGGACCCTGGATATGCCACCCTCCCCGTCTACTCATACGCGTGGGCCTAACAAAGCTTTTGTGCTTTCCTTTTAGCGGCATATGGTCCTGGGCTGATGGTCCTGATATTTATTTGCAGAAATTCTCGTTGGGCAAGAACGCAACATCTCCTTCTTCTGTTTCGGTGACTCAGACAGTTGCTGGGGGACTGACTGTGTGGGCAGCCAGAACTGCAAAGAACTCCCTTGGTTTAGCTTCCCTGAAAGCATTCCTGGTGATGAATGTTTCTGATTTTCAGCCTTTTTCTGGTCTTAGCGGTTCTCCCTGCCCCTCGCATACTGTCCGCACGGAGTGGAAAACTCTGACGTGGCCGTTACAGTAGACTCGATCTCTGTGGCTTCATGATCACACGGGCAGACTTTGGGAGTGGTCATGGGCTGTACAAACGCCAACTGCTGTGATCACATCCTGCTGTGACTGAGGGTAAGGGCAAGCCTACATGCTTGCAAAGACCCGTGAATTCCTCTCTGGCCCTGTATATTCTCCAGTGATTGCTTCTGCTCCTGACTACAGGTTATCTTGGAAGTACATTCAGGACGGTGTCCGACATGTGTTACCTGTTTCCTGGCTCACCTCTGGACACAGTCATTCCGTGGGTCTTACCTTGCCTTAGTGGGCCCAGGATGCTGCTTTGGAGGTCAAAGATCCCATCCCTTAAGGGCCAGGACAGTGCCCTAACACTCCCACTCCCCATCATCCTTCCCCCTAACATGGACGACGAATGCCCTACGTGAAGCTGACGGTCAGAAAACACCACTCAGATCAATGAGTTAATGAATGAATGACTCACATCACTGCCAACTAAAAGAAGGAAGACATTATCTCAAAAACAAACTATAAAGACCTCTCCACAAACCACAAGCAGTGTAGGATTTCACAGAACACAGGAGCCCTCCATCATGAGGCTAACATGAGAACACACGTAAATTCTCTTGGAAACTGGTCGTTAATTAAGCTGCCAGTCTTCGTGCAGCTACGCTCTAAATATGGCCTCTAACACCTCTGTACGCCTCTGCTCTTCTCCCACGAGAAGGTGGCGCTTACATCCTCTCTCCTGGAGTCTGGGCTGGACCCTCGACTCTCTTGACCAGGGGAAGGCGGCGGAAGGAACGTTCTTGAGTTTCAGGGCTCAGGCATTAGGAAGGCCTGGAAGCTTCTGCTTCTTGCTGATTGGCACCCGATCACCATGTTGGGAGGAAGCCCAAGGAGACCCGCATGGGGGAATTCAGCTCTCGGGACCAAAGACCCGGCGGAGCTTCCAGCCAAGGGCCTGTAAGAGCTTGCCAGCCGTGGAGATAAACACTGTGGCTTTGGCTCCCCCAGCCCAGCTGAGCTTGCCTTTGCCGAGGCCGCGTGGCCGAGCGAGGAGGAGCCCTGAGCAAATGGCAGAATCGAGAGCTGATAAAGAAATGTGCGCTCGGTTATCCAATCTCTAGCTCGCTACAAAGTGACAGGTCCGCGGGGCGGCCATCTAGGTGGCTCCCAACGTTCAGAACAAGGAAGCAGGTGTGCACCTGCCCGGGTAAGGCGCTCCCACGAGCTTCACCTCTGCTTTCGGGCCTCCGTGAGGGAATGATGGGGACCCTGCGGTTGGAGAAGGAACGCGACTGAAACAAAGAGCAAGACTACCAACACGAAAATCCCAAAATCAGAAAAATCTCTGCCGAAATAAGGAAGAGTTTTCCATCTGATAAAGCAGAAGAAAACGTAACATGACAATGTTAACGAAAGAATCAATCTGATCTCTCCCTTTCCTTTTGGAGGCTGCAAATGTTTGCAAAACTAAAAAGTCTTTAGTAATCCCTTCTTTTATCTAAAACAGATTGCCGTTTCAAGCACAGCCTCGTGAAACTGCAGGTTCAAAGGAACCTGAAACCAAATTAGCATAAAATCTGGAATTCTCATTTCCACCAAATGCACAGCTGCCATCTGACAGCTCTTCTGTGATTTTTGGGTTTCAAACGGAAACTTAAAGTAGCTGAGGGGGCACAGGCCGGGGCCCCGTGCGTCCGTGTCCGCTCCCTTCCACGAGCGCACACGTTCGAGAGTCTCCCTAGAACCCGCGGGTCGGAGACGCCCCCGCCGTGTGGCGTGTGCCCGGTCCAACGGGGGGGGAGCAGGGACAGCCGAGAAGGCAGGCAGGGTAGACAGAAAGACTTTGCTTCCACTTTGAGGGGTGTGAAATATTTATAAGTAAATTCACACAAATCAGAGTGAGTCTGCTGGGGGGGAGGAGAGGAAGAACACCCTTTCCCAGTTTTTGCATCACAAATGCCAAGAAACCCACACTCCAGACACTTCAGTCTAAGCTCCAGGGGCGCGCATGCGGACTCCCTCGCACGAGTCCCTGAGCACTTGCAGAGCCTCCCCTTTAGGTAATGACAACGCGATGCCAGTACATTTAATTCTGGAAAACCCAAGGGGGGCCGCTTTGGCTCCCGCTGAAATATCATCACCCCTGGGACAAAAGAAGTCACACTTCTTTTACAGAAAAGTGGGGAAGTGAGATAAAGTGTATCTGATCCCCCCGACGAGGACAGGTGCGGGGAGAGGATTTTCTCCCGCACTCTTTGAGGGTGGATTTGCCCTGAGTCGTCCCAAACGTGCTCCTCTGATCCCCCATGATCCAGCGCATGAATTCGAGTGACAGCTGGTGGGGCCACGACCACAGCACATGAAAAGCAGGCTGCGGCCGTGCACGGAGGAGAGGCACGGCCTGGCCTGCCCTTTCTCGTGCGCCTCTCTGTCCACCGCGCCCCACTCAGGGGCCATCTGCTCCCTCCCAAAGCTGGACACGGACGTGAACGTGGACGGGGCAGGGGCCTGCATGGTGGGGCGTGGAATTCACAGGGAGGCCACCCGGGCTCACTTTCCCCCAGGTCCACGCCTCCCCTGACGTTCCTCTACTGTTAGTGCACGACTTTTCACTTTCTCCAGGAGAAAAAAAAAATTTAGTGAGCATCTGGTATTTACACAGAATCTTAGAGGGAGTTGACGGATTTAATTACAAGTGTTAGTAAAACAGGAAAATTGTAGCCAGGCTTTCAAATAGCCACTCGCCTGTAAGCGACGAGACTTCTTTGTGCTGCCATTAAAGGACACGATTTACTTCCCAGCCAGGAGTTTTCTTGGAGAAGGGGACACGGGGGAAAACACAGTTGCTGGCCGGTAGCTTTCATTCTAATGTGCGACGTGGTCCTTCTTATACAAAGATCAAGCTTACAAACAATGTTCAGTGAGGCTGTGGGCTCAGAGTTGTTCTCCCGCTCGCACGGGTGGGACGGATTTCCTCTCTGTCACCAGCACCCGCTCACCTGAAGGACTAGCTGGGTTTCCGGGCTCCACATAAGGCCAGGAAAACGACTGTGAACGGCTGACCTGCGTGAGGATGGGGACGGACCGGTCCTCACCAGCAGCCGGCTCTGGCCAGTTTTAATGCCTGGGTGCAAGTCCGGGGAACAGCATCACACACGGGCAAGGTCGGCGCTACCCGAGTCCTGGGCCAGATGGGCCGGGCCACAAAACCCGGGTTTTAGAACAGGTTCGGTCCCTGTGGGTTGTGGCTTTGGGGAAAAGGCACAAAACCTTTCTCCTCCTCTAGAATGCCGAACAGGTTGGGAGGAACAGTTTCTCTCTCGCGCTCTTCCAAGATCCTGGGATTCTGTGCGACCTACTATCTAGATTATAAGCCGAACAGCCTCTGTGCTGGAAAACATGTCCCTCTTTCCATTTTCTTGGCGTTTACATTATTAGTATCTAAGTAGGACATATTGCTTGACTTATTCTTCCTGGGGTTCCCACGCTCTTAGAATTTCCTGATAAACCAACAAAACGTCCGAAGCATGTCCTGTCCGGTTTGCACTTAATGCTTCCAACCAGTGAGTCCTCATCACAAGTCAGGGCACAAGTGAGCCTCTCAGGCCCTAAGCCTCTTGTCCCTTGTGGGCCCATTAAACACATTTGTCAGCTTTACGTTTTAAAAGCAAAACCAAAAGGGTAAAGTCATCACATACTTTTTAATCTGAAATCCACACAGGAAGGAGTTCAGAGAGAGAGAGAGAAAGAAAATACACCCTCCCCTAAGCCCCTCGCGCACACGCACACATGCACATGCACACGCGACACGCACACCTCTCCCCGCCACCACGCACTCATCGGAACGGGCTTCATCTTCATCAGACCATTCCACAGTCAGATGAAACAACAAGTAGCCTGCGCCTCTCAGGACTTTTTCTTTCTTGTTTTTTCTAACATGGAAGTTTGGCTGGGGAAGCACGTGTTGCACAGACACATGCGGCCTCAGCAGGATGGACCCTTCACGGAGGAGACGGATTCCAGATCCAGGCGCGCTGGAGCAGGGCTTAAGTCCTCCGAATTCGGTAATGGAAAGTTTGGGTCACACGAAGGGCTGTGGGATCCGGGGGTAAGATTTAGCTCTAAATCAGCCTCTGGAGCAGCCCCCTAAGAAGCACCGCATGTCTCCAGTTCCAGCTCTTTCCTTCTCTCTCGGCGCTTTCCTTTTGAGGGACCCGAAAATCCTGGCTTCAGACCGTCTCCCTGTGTACTTAGTGAGGGCTCCCATCCTTAGAATGGCTTTTTCTTTTTAAAGCTCTTTTCAAATGTTTCCCGACCTTTCATTCTGAAAAGCCCCAAACTTCTAGAAACCACGGAAGGACGCTCCACACAACACCCACACCACCTTCGTTTCTGTGCCTCGACTAACAGTTTGCCCCACTTTCTCTCTCCTTACTTTGACACACGTGCCAAGGGGCGTCCATGCACCTACCGCGTCCCTCAGGGCTGGTGTGGGCGGAGGCATCTACCCTCGTGGCTGCTTCTCTGAGGGGCAACGTCTAAGACCCTGATTGGGTCACGTCGGCTGGTGGACGGGGTCCCTGGGACCCGAACCCCGCCCTCCCCACTTGTGTTTAGAAAGTCTGCACGCACTGGGCTCCTCTTTGTGCTTCCAGCACTCACGAGGACTCCGCTCCGCTGAGGCGGCCTGGACACAGCTTTGGGCTCGGTGGTCAGTCAAGGGGGCAAGTGGGCTGTGGGGAAAGGGGCGGGCTGCTCTCGGGGGGAGCTAAAGGCCCTTCCTCCTCCGCACGGACTGCAGACGGGCTCGTCGGGGGCCCGCAGGACTTCGCCCGGCTAACCAGCCGGCATAGCCGTGGACGCTCCTGTTCCTGCTGCTTCATCTCCAGGATGACGGATACTGGGCCTACGTCAGCGTCACTTTTAAGAGAATCAACAAATGCAAAAGAACTTGATAAATATTTTCCATAACAAAACACAACTGGTTGCAGAGGGACCTGACTCGGGTCCTCATTACTTCTCCCTCACTTGTCAGACAAGCTCGGCGCTCACCGAAACCCACTGTGGATTCTTCCCCGTTTGCCGGGGAATGGGACTCGACCTTTCCCTCACGCGCATGTTCCTGGAGCCCGCTGCCACATCTGGAGTGCGGGCGTCGGCTTCCAAAGAGAGGGAAGAGCGGGTCACCGCGGCGGCTTTGGACGTGGCCGAGGGGCAGAGGGGGTGGGGAAGGCCAGGCTGCCCATTATCAGGGCTCCCAGGTGCCCCGGGATCACGGCCGGTGATCACGCACTTGGCTGACATCAGAAGAAAGAACCACCGCTCCGCTCCCCACCCTCACCCCCTCTTCTTCTTCTTCTTTTTTTTTTTTCAAGGAGGCTTTTTACCCTCATTAAATGAAACCTTATCTCTGAAAGACTGCAATCCTCAGCAAATGACAAGTGAGCCTAATCTCGTTTTCTGACAACTGATTCTTGACAGCACCTTCCCTTTGATTTCTGAGACACGTAGTTAGACATATATTAATCTGTCAGTCATCATCCCTAAGAAGAATAAAAGAGAGAGAGAGAGGAAGAAAGAAATGAACATTTGTGAATATGAAGGCAAGACAAGGGCCGAGGACACCTATTTTAACGGACGCTCGAACGCTCCTTTCTCGCGCAGCCCCCGCCCATCGGGCTCGGGGGAACATCCCCGCAGGGGAGAGGCAAGCCGTCCGACCCAAGGGCCTGCGGAAGAGGCACCCCCTGATCGGAGGCAACGCGGTCCAGCGGAAGGGCGCGCGCCCTGGAGTGCGGCGGACCGGGTTCAAATCCCCGCCCCACGTGAAGGTCACAGGTAGATTGAGTAAGATCTTTAGTCTCTGCGCGTCAGAACCCTGCCTGTAGGATGCGGCTCATGGCTTCTGCGGGCTGCAAAGAGTAAATAATCTTTATCTACTGCACAGGTGGGCATGAAGTCAGGACCCAATCCAGCATTTCCAGTGGGAACACTACCGCTGCTATTTCTGCTCGGGTCTCCCGGGGAGATGCTGAATAGGGAAGCAGGAGGAAATAAAGGGTACACCCCGTTCCCCAAGAGGTCACGCATGCAGAAGGGATTCGAGAACTACACGGCAGTGCTCACAAGGACTGCCAAGAAGAAACCCATAAAAGATGGCGCCACATGACTCTGGAAAACTCAGACGCTCATGCTGGTTGCTCCCAACCCAGGCTCAAGACCTCAGACTCACAACCGGCCCTGCCTCTTTTTCCGTACTCCGGAAGGAGAGTCGGAACCCTGTCCCTGAGGCATTTGCAAACGGGAACGCACGTGTGCTGTCTGCTTGCTTGTTTGTCTCCAGGGGTGGGGGGAGTCACGGAACCATATCTGTCTTGGGATCCGCGTGGGGTGAACCAAGTCTGTCAACCTGGCTGGCAGAGTACAAGAAACGGGGTATTTTTGACCAAATGTCAGGAGTCAACACCTGCATTGGGAGCAGTCACCGACAGTAGCTTTTTTTAATCTTGTCATACAGAGACGGACAGAAGAGAAGACACAGAGGCCTCCAGCCTTACCTCTGAGCTAACGGGGCATGAACGAGCCGGGTGCTCGGGCTACTCGCCAGAGGGCACGCCCGCAGATTCTGGGGTCACTGAGCCTGAAAACGATCCCGCGAAGTCCTCCCCAGGAGTACGCCTCTCTGAGACGGGCCTCTGGGTTACACGCCTCGACCCCCGCCGCACCCCGCCGCGTGCGACAACACGGAACACCTGAGTGCTCTCTCCACGGCCTCTGCCGCATTGATTCCACCTGCCGGGGCCGTTATTAGATAAACGTGCTTCGTGCTGCCACGAGAGGGTCACAACATAAAGGATTGGGGAAGAGGAAGGACAATGAGGAGTCTACGGAGTCACTGGCACCCACTTCTGAGGGACAACGTGTTGTTCTGTGAGGACGGGCACTTCCCGGGACACCTGCCGTCCCTTCTCGGCTCTGCTCCTTCCTGTTTCTGCAACCGAATCCTGGGCGGCCGGTCTGTCTGCACGGCTGACGGAGAAGGAAGGAAGCAGAGGCAGCACCACGGTCCGCGCTCCGCTGCGGGTAACGAAGACCACGTGAGACCAGACAGACCGGGAGGAGGAGACGCCCCGTGCTCGGGCGAAAGTTCTTCTGCACACGAGCAACGGGGGACACGACCTCCTCCTCCTCCTCCTCCACGACCCTCACCCATCCCTCTGGCACTGGGCCACCTGGATCGTCATGGGTCCCAAAGAAGGAGGAGTCCCCGCACAGGGGTGGAAACACAACGGGGGAAAATCCCTGGAGGAAAAGGCAACCGACTTTTGGTTTTAGCAAGAATGAACTAGAAGGTCTCCAAACCAGCGACTTGGAGAAACGTGATCTTTAGGTAACCGCTCCACATTTGCTAAGACTTTAGAGTCCTCGGAAGACAGATCAATGGGACGAGTGACCAAGCCACTCACAGGCCATGTCCACCACGGGGGTACACCGGAGATGCACACGGGGCCGTGCTGGGCTCACCCAACAAGACCTAGGAGTCCGGAGCCCTGGTCTGCATTCCGACCATGCCTATTGCTTCTGTGCTCTGGGACTGCTGTGATGCTGGCCCTTCTCAGGATTTGTGGGTTGGAGGTGAAGCGAAAAAGCACTCCCATCAACTCCAAAAGGAGTTCTGGAGTATATTTATACGTATATAAATGGGTGTATGTCTGGCATACATTTAAAAGTTGAAACACTGGGCGTGACTGTTCAAAAAAAGTTTCCAGAACTTGAGAGAAGGTTATTTTATAACAGAAAAATTACAAGTTAAAAATAATTAAAAACAGGGGTGCCTAGGTGGCTCAGTCAGTTAAGCATCTGACACAAATTGCAACTCGGGCCTTGATCTTAGGGTTGTGAGCTGAAGCCCCCTGTTGGGAAGTCTACTTAACAACGACAAAAAAAAACCTAAAGTATAAAGAATGAGGCTGGCCAGCTGCAGAAGTAGCCCTAGAAACTGCCTGAACTCATGGCTGAAGGATCTAGAGTGACCCCAGTTCAATCCAAGTGACCTAGTGTGATCTCAGGGAGTCAGGATCCCAATGTGATTAGAAGTAAGAAAGCTTAAGTTGGATCCTATCATTCTCTTATCTGCCTAAGCACCCACCTTGCTATATGATCGTCTGTCTTCCATCCAACCAAGCCCCCGTCCACCAATCCGTCCACCCCCCCAACCCCCTACCAATCCATCCACCCATCCATCATCTCCTACACGTCTAACATGTGATACGCACAGACTACTTCGCACCAGTGCACACAGATAAGGCATGGACTCTGCTCTCGGAGAGCCCACTGTCCAGTATGGGAGGCAGTATAATCAGAAAGCCGAATTAAGTGCTGTAAATATAACAACAGAAATCGATGCACGGTACTGGGGATTCGCACAGGATGGAAGGGCCAACTGCCTGAACCTTTTGCTCTCACAGTCCCTGCTCGCCCAGTGACCTTCCGATTACAATTTGGTTTCCTCAGGGATTGTCCTTTGGGGTTAGAGGTGCCCACTGGGGCATGTAAGTCATTCTGCCTGGAGCGGGTGGTGATACTGCTCTTTGTAAACAGAAAGATTGGTGGTGTAATTTAGTGGGCTTCCCTGGAGTCCGATTAGCACGAGCCCCTCTGAGTTTCCAGGCCAGGCTGACCCGATCGTGTAGCTGCCCCTCCAGGAGCCTGCAAGCAAGCCGCCATCCATGTTCCCACCATGCTGTTCTGTAACCACACGGGTGGGGGGTTGGCGCTCGTACAGGAGCTTGCTCTGTCCTTCTGCTTTCAAAAATCACGTGTCCCAGTCTTTCCAGTAAGCCAGTGACGGCTACGTCTTCACTTCCTTCACGCTGTCCCACCGCAAGCCTGACGCCGGCTTCCTGCACGTGAGGCCGCGGGGGTCTCTGGTCAAGGCTTTCCTAATGCACAGATCCAAGGGCCCTTTCTGTCTCTCCTACTCAACTCGCTGGCTGCCACTCCCTTCTTCACCGGGGCTCCATGACGGCGAGTGATTCTTATCCTCTTGCTTTGCTTTTCCTTTAATAGTGGGATTTTTTCAAGGTCCCCTTCAATGTCCAGAAAGAAGGATGTAGGAGGCTCTTCCCCATTCCCCAACTTCTATCCTAATCTCTGAGCAGATGGTGCTCAAGTCTCCAGCCCTACACTTCTCCTGCATTCCAGACCCATATTTCCAACTCATCTGTTGGACAGTGGCACTGACTGTCTCATCGGCACTTCAAAAATCAGTTTCCGGAAGGGAACTCATAGGCATTTCCTCTTGATTGCCAATGGTGTGGATGAGGACACCCCCCCCCCCCTCAGTTCACCGAATCCTCTGGACACCTTCCTCCCTTTCACCCTCATGGTCCTGGCTTTCGTGCAAGTCCTCAGCCGGCTGGGGTAGTGGTACTGATCGTCTCTTCCCAGTCTGGTGTTCTGCTCTCTCTTTTCACCCTTGTAAAGGCTCCAAACACGACAGGCCTGAGGACGGAGGTCTGTGCCAAACCATCGGATTCTTCCTTCCAGGTTGACAAATACCGGCTGTCAGATCTCGCCTCGGCCCCACCAATCTTGTCCCCAGATCTTGGACAAGGTACTTAGCCCCTTTGAACAAAGCTTCCTCGTCTGTCATAGTGGGTTGGTGACTTGCTACGCCCTAGGAGGAAACTGGGTCCACCCCATCCAGTGCAAAGGAGAGCCTAGACATTTGCAGCGATCTTGGCTGAAAGGAAGGGAAACCGGAAAATGAAATCATTTGATTTGCCTGGCTTGGCCCGTGGTGCCCAGCCCTATACACCGTACATGGTAGGAACTCAAGTATCTGTACTGCCTTTGAAATAAGGAACTTCTGTTAGCACGTCCCAAGGAGAGGAAGAGTAGCACAAAGGGCTAGGGCCGTCCTTTCAAGGGATGATTTTCCTTTCATCGAGCAGTTACCAGGATTGACAATCTTTCCCTTTGACCCTCAAACCTGAATCATTTCACCAGCCTGCAGAATGGCTGCCCGCTGCACCCCCAGCCGAGGGGCAGGATGACCCAGGGAGGCTAGAGTCTTCTCTGCGTGAGCCGGATCTGTCTTGTGATTCTCTACCGAGGCCCCTCCAGGGTGGCGGCAATGGCTCTGCGGTCACTGGCTGGGCATAAAACTCCTAGGTCAAAATTTGTAAACTAGGCTTGGGGTTGCAAGGGTAGAGGAGGAGCGGCAGTTAAAGGAAATGGGGTTGTTCGTTCTAGTCTCCTCAGGGCAACTCCGTAACTGCCCCTGGAAAGCTGAACAACTATAGAGAAGGTGCCCTTGCTCGTGGAGGTCATGGTGAAGCACGGACGTGGTGTGCTCTGGCTGCCCTGGGCTGAGCCTGGACACAGGGGAGGGACCCAGTTCCCCTCCTAGGTCCCTTCCAGCTCACAATCCCATGAAACCTTGTCTACCACGGGCTGCGCAGCCCAGAATCAAGTACTCTGGGTCGATGGGTCCGAAGGCTTCACTCTGCCTTGATGGTGTGACTAGACAGCAAGAATTTGTCCCCGCTTCTCTTCCTCCCTCGGTGACGGTGGTGACACGTCTTATTCTCCGTCACCTTCACATTCCCAGACTTCTTCCTCAACACGTGCTGTTTTCTGGCACGCGCGCACGAGGACCAGGGCTTACACACGCTCGGAATCTGCTCCAGTTTGATGAAGACGGAGCGGAGACAGAGGACCTAATGACAACCCCGTCCCACCCCGGCTCTCCGTGTGCAAGAAAAGGCAATTAAAACAGGGTCTGATTAAAAATACCATAAAAAAGGAATCAAATAAAATATTAAAAAGCCGTGTGCCATCATTAAATCAGTGTCTGCGACAGGAGGTCCTTCCACAGTAACCAACAGCCCAGGGAGGGCAGGAAATCATCCCCGGGGCGGGGCGAACACACTCGACGCACACTACAGGGAGTGCCACTTTGTTCTTCAGCACAAAACCCGTGTCTTACTGAAAAGTAAAAAAAAAAAACGAGGTCCCCCTTGGCCATCCTACAAGCACGTACAAGCGTGCGACCTGTACTCACTCCACATTCCCAGTTCTTCCCCACCCCAGCCCCTGCCTGCTTGGCCTCCGGGAGGCGCATCTCCCACTAAGCCCCACGAGGAGCGCGGCGGGTCTCTCCGAACCCGCGAACTGCGGTCACTCCTCCGCCCAGCGCTGTGCGGACGCGTCCCCAGAACCAAGTCAGAAGCCCACGGGAGTAACCGTGAGCTCTTCACCCGGCCAGCTCAACACTGAAAGGCCACACAAGGAAGTGTCCGATTCTAACTTTAACGTAGACTCTGAAAAGGAAAAAACCCGTGTGCAGGCCGGTAAGATGGACAAAGTGGAGGGATTCGGGAGGCCAGGGTTTTAGTCCTAGTGGTGTGACCCTGGCCGAGTCACGTTAGCCTGTCTTGGAGCCTCTGAGCTGTCCCCACAAGCTGAGGCGGCGGCGCGGGCTACACCAGCTCCCTTTCAGCTCGAAAATCCTCCGCTCCTGTGTCTCTGCGAACACAGCGATCGGGTTTTTCCGATGTTTAAGCCCTTCTGTACCTCTGCAGGGTAGACGAGAGCCAGGGAAACAAGAGCCTTAGAAGCACGGAGTCGGCATAACCAGAAGGGATGTAATTAAAAACGGGTTCTGTTCCCACAAACACACTCAAGGATCTTCCCATAAAAACACGACGGTAATTAACGACCTGGAAACCCCACGCCGCCGCCCTCGGGGCCCCGCTGGGCTTCCACGGGCCTGACTCAGAGCCCAGGCAGGCACCCTCACCCCTCAGACAGCAGGCCCCGCCCCCACTGCTGCTCGGGCCTGTTCTCGCCCATGGTCTCCGGGAGAGAGAAGCATTTCCAAGCCATGCAGGGGCACGAATGCATTTCTGGAATTTTAAAAATCATTAAAATGATGAAAAGGAAATAGAAGGGGCCTGCTGGAATCACCCTATTCCCACATCTGTCCTGAAGCCTCCTCTTTTCTCTCTTTGCCTCCAAGAGACAGCCACGGAGCAGGTGCCAAATTGGTTCCTTGGGAACCTGGCTCTGGGAGGAGCCCTCCTCTCCCCTGAGCTGCTCCCCGGCCCCGGCCCCCGGGGACACGTGTTTCGCTGCCCAAATCCTCCAAGGCTGAGGCATCCCATGGGCTAAGCCAGTCCCTGGCACTGTTCAGACAAGGGCGAAATCTATTTTCAGATTTCTCCTCCGCTTTTAACGCTCTATGTCACGCGTTCACCCAGACTGGCCTCACAGCCCAGATAGTGCATTCGTCCTGTGAACTGGCTGGCCCGATAAACTTCACAGGGCCCCAGCCAGGGAACCCGAGGCCACTCGGGGACAGTCGGGGAGGTCTGCCTTAGCAGAACACGTCCGTCCGGATCTCTAGATCGCACCGAGGGAAGCTGTCCTCAGTCACACTGCAAACGAGGCCCAGCAGGAGAAGCCCGAGACAGATAATGAGTTCTCAGGTGTTTCGAGAGTAAATTCATGGAGAGCAAGAGCCATGTTTGGTGATTAATGTCATTTCCGTGGGGTTCCCGCAGGGGCCCGGCTCTCTTGGAGGGTCCTGTCCACCTGCTGATCTAACTCGACAGCTGAACGCCGACTTCAGCATCTCTGCACAACCTCTGTCCTCCAAGCGCGTCGCCACCTCGGGGCGCAGTAGAAATGCAGGGTCTCGGGGCTCATTCCGGACCTGCTCTGGCATCATCTGCATTTTCGTGAGACGCCCCCCTCACCCCCCATGACTGCAGTGTGCCCAGAGGTTTGCAAAGGGCTCCCCAGCACACCGACAGGGGGCAGAGACGGGGGGCGCGTCCCACCAGCCACAGCGGGGCGTTGGGAACTAGCCAAAGAGGAAGAAAGGCAGGTGGGCTCTGGCCGGCGCTCAGGCTTCCAAATCTGATCACGCGCGCTTCAAAAGCCCCCACTGAAGCAGAAGCCCAAAGGTGCCGCGAACAGGTGTCTTCATTTGCCGACCCGGCCATCTGCGCTCAGTCAGCAGAATTTCACCTCCAGTCGGGAAGCTGGATTCCGGTCTTCGCAACGTTTCGAAGACGCCTCCGCAACGAGCCGACGAGCTCTTGCCCTGTCCCTTGGTGACCCGCCAGGGGACCGGTTTTAGATTCCCGCGTGTGCCTGCTGGAAGCCTGCTTGGCTTTTCCGCCCAGCGTTTGCTAGAGAAAGGCTCAAAAGGAGAAAAGAAACGCCAAGGTGATGTTTCCCGGGACCGCGTGGCGATCTTCCACAGGGAAGCTCGAGGCTTCCACACCAGCCCAGTGAGGGACATTTCCCACTGGTTTTGCTTTTTAGGACGGATTAATAAATCCCGGCTTCTTTCTCTTCTCAGGTGTATTTCTCATTCGCTGATGATGGTAGAAAGCGTCCTGCTCACATCTGGATTATAATAAATGCATTATAAATGAGTAAGTAGGAAACAGTAAGGAAATGATGTTTTACTTTTAAATGCTAATTACGAAGCCCCGGTACAGTTAATGTGCAGGGTGTTCTGTCAATTTTTAATGTTTATGCCAAGTGTAGTCTTCAATTTAACATGAGCTTTTAATCCTTTGAGTACTAAATTGCCTTTTAATGCTTGCAGAACAACATTGTGTTTGCACAAAGTCAGTTCTGAAAAATGTATTTAGTACAAGGTGTGTTGTGGGAAGGCAGCGTCGGGGGTGGGGGGAGGGGGACTTTCTTCCCCCCCAAGAAGACGGTACGGAGCACGGCAACAGCGAGTAGCTCCCCGCTCCCTCCAAGGGCGTCATTTCCTATTCTTTCTGAGGTTCCTGGGAGCGTTGCTCTCCTGTTGCTGATCTAACCCTCTGGTGAGAGCTTCCAGCTCCCAGGAACACAATCAGCCCCAGGGCACACCTGTACCATCAAGAAGACCACAGCAGGAGGGCCGCAGACGAGGAGCTGTGCGCTGTGCTCTGACCACCCTCCCGGACACACCGGACCGGCCCGGAGAAGTGCTCTAGGCATCCTTGGGGGTGCCCGGACATCTTCCGCAGCCATTCGTGTATTTTAAGAAAGCATAACGAGAAAACCTGTACGTTTCCTACAAACAAAAGGACTAGAGATTTTAGGATAGGAAGAGGGAGCGGAAGAAAGCACAGACCAGGCAGGTGAAGGGCCAGCCTGTGGGTTTCCTCTGGCCGGGGGCGGGGAACGGGGACCACACCCAGTCTCTGTCCTGGGAGCTCAGCCTCACCTTCCAGAACTTACTTCTCCTCCACTCGCAACGCGTCAGACTAAACTCACTGCCTGTCAAACACAGCATCCCTGAGTTCTGCATCCAAATCGCACTGTAGGGGCGCCTGGGTGGCTCAGTGGGTTAAGCCTCTGATCCTCAGGGTCCTGGGATTGAGCCCTACATCGGGCTCTCTGCTCAGCAGGCAGCCTTGTCCCCGCGACCCCCACCTGCCTCTCTGCCTACTTGTGATCTCTGGCTGTCTAATAAACAAACAAACAAACAGTTGAGGGATCGCTGAGTCCAGGGCCGAGCTCTTGGCTGAGCACTTTATGGAAGCAAATCTTTAAGCCTGTCAACAAACTCTACCAACACCATTATTACCCCCATTTTGCAGATGAAGAAACTGGTGCGCCCGGAAGCTTGAAGACAGCCCAAGCTCCCAGAGCCGGCAAGAGAGAGGCAGATCTAGGATTCGCAGCCCGGTGCAGGGTCCCGGGCTCGTGACCAGCTACAATGCTGGCTGCCCGGTGTCTGCTGGGACGTTCCTCCTGGCACCTTCTGCCAACCGGGGCATCCCCCACCTGCCCTCTGAAGAGCGCCGCTGGCTGGTGACCCTGTCCTCCTGCAGCCACACGGGGTCAGGCTCACTGGTCCCGGGGCACGGAGCGCGGGTCTGTTTTCACGCTCATCAGGCACTTTCGCAGCAGGACCCGACGCCACCCTGTCTGTGAGCTGTGACCCTGCCAACTCCAAGGAACCCCTACATGACCCGGTCAGAGGTGGGAAAAACGGAGCCCTCGAGCCCCACGGACAAAAGCCTTCCTAGAAACCCAGTTTAGAGTGAGTCCAAATCCACCGGAATTACTGTTCTGAAGGACAAAAGCAGCTGAAAATCAGCAATTGCCTGTCGCTCCGTATACCCTTGGCTGGGCCCCCCGCATGGGGTCAGGCCGAGCAGTCCAGTCCGGGTCCCCCTCCGGGCCATGGGGGGGCAAAATGCTCGGACACCCAGGTGTGTCCCTCACCCCGTACCCCGGAAACCACAGTTCCTGGAAGAAAGTGTTTGTTTCCCAACGTTTCCCTTTGGTGATTAGGCATTCAGGAAGAACAATGGCCCCAAATACACACTTCCTAAACTGCCTAATGATTAAATAATATATTACGGAAATTTGAATATAAAAAGGCCATCTTTACATGCAAAAGCTAATGGGCGGGCCGACAAACTTCAGTACAGCTGCTCAGACCGGGAGGGAGTAAACCCGGACAGACGGGAGGTCTCCGGGCTGTCTCAGCTGGGCAGCAACACAGGACAGCGCCGGCAGCCCCGCAGCGGTCACCCCTCCGGGGCTGGGGCAGCCCGAACCATCCCACGAACCCACCGTAAACACACCTCCCCACGAATCCACCCATGACACAGTCGGCCGCACAATCACGCACAAAGCTGTGGTTTGCTTTACAGGATGAGCCAAGGGACCAGGGCGGGTCTGGAATTGGGAAAAGACAGCAAGCACCAGGGGGGCTTCGCCGTCTTGCAAACAGAAGGGCGGTTGTTCAGCTCTGTCCGCTGCGAGGACCTAGTGTGTCCGTCAGGACAGAACGTCCGTCTGTCCGTCTCCCCTCTGCTGGCTTCGGTCTGTCCACGTGCCCTCAACCCAACAATTCCGTTTCTCCCTTTTGTGTCGCCAAAAACAAGCAAAAACTCCAAAAGGATGGCCCGATTATTTGGGTCCGGGTCCAGACCCCACGGCTGGGAATGCGACTTAAGCCAAGACCATGTCTCTGCGGGGAACATGGTGAAACTCGCTGAGACGCGGCATCGGATAATCACCCACAACGTAGACACCAAACTCACGAGCCGCCGCCTTCTTCTTTTTTTTTTCTTTTTTTAAAGATTTTATTCATATTTAGAGAGAGAGCTGGGAGGGGCGGAGGGAGAGGGAGAAAGAGCCTGGAGCAGACCCCCATGGAGCGCGGACCCGGACTGGGCTCGATGGCACGACTGTGAGGTCACGGCCTGCGCTGAAGCCAGGAGTCCGGCGCTCCGCTGACTGGCACAGGTGCCCCTCCCTCCCTCCCTCCTTTTTTTAAGGTTTTATTTATTCATTTTCAGAGAGAGAGAGAGCCAGACTCCTGAGCACGGAGTTGTCCCAGGTAAGCAACTGCCCAGCAAAGGAACCATCTCCTCCCAAGCCCTCGGCAACTAGTTCAGGCCCCACGCCCAGCTCTGGGCAGTGACCGTAAGCGGAGGAGGTGAGCGTCCCGTCTGGTCTCCTTGCCCCGAGCTGGCTGGGTCAGGGTATGTCAACGCCGCAAGATCGAGCGAGCGGGGTCCCTGAACTCCTGCTGGGCCGCGATTCCCGGGCCAACCAGGAGCCCCCACGCCAAGGCTGAGGCACGAGAGACGCGCATCGATCACTTTCACGCCTCCGTCCACTCCAGGGGCCCCTTGCAACTCACCGCCCTCTATCTGCAGAATGGGGACACGTGTGGGAAAGGGACGGCAGACGACCCGAGAAGAGCGGCAGAGACCAGCAAACAGAAGTAGCAACACCAGAGGACCCCGGCTGCCCTGTCTTCTACAACTTGGCTCAAACGTTAGGAAAAACCCGCTGTCAGTGACATCACTTTACTTTCTGCAAAACAAACTGACAACGTTGAGGGACCAAGTCTAAGTCCCTGGCCACCGTGCCCTCTGACTGCTGAAACCCCAGGCCACTGCGTCAGGGCAAGGGGAGGGGAGGGGCGGGAGGGAGCAGAGAACTTCCTTATGCCGACCTTGTAACAAGGTCCGGCCTGGGAAGATTCTTTCAAACACCTGCCTACCCTCCATCATGGACCCTTCCCCCAGGAAAAGGCTGCTGGGAAACGACATTATTATTTCCTCATTTGGGATAAATTGCTACAGGTTAGGCCTGCAGCAACAGTGCCAGAGCCGTGATTTATGAAGTCCTGGGTCTCCCTCCTGGACCCCGGGATGCGGTTCTAACTCTGCTTTAACATGCGGGACTGCGGTGTCCTAAGGAATCACGGCCCCCACGCTGCCGGCCAGGTGACCTGCTGGGTTTGGAAATGAGGGTGGTTTCCCGGGTGCTAATTAGGATTTCCCTTTCCTTCCCGCAAGACTTTTCTGCTCTCTGGGACTCACGTCCACGGCCTGGCCCGGGGAGAGGCTGGTCCGGGTGCCTGACCAGGGTCACATGGAACTCAGAGTCTGCCCCTGTGGTGAGGAGGCCGTGTCCACCGCCCTGGGCCACCAGGACCGCGCCGCCCGCAGGCGATGAACAGAAAGCATTCTGCTGTGTGCTGGGAGAGTCCCGTGGCCCTTCCCACTCGGGACCAACTTCCAAACGGACAGCTGTGTCAGCAGAGCTGCCTGGGCCTGTGGGAAGGGCCGGCAGCCCCGCCCGGCCCCCGCCTCCGGCTTCGGGAGTCCGTCTCCCACTGTCCACTCTCGCTCGCACTCTGGCTCACCAGGCAAGGGCTCTGTGCAATGACAAGAAGAAGTTCCCACTTTCTTTCCGGCCAATGAAGGTGCTGTTTGGCAGAGATGGGCCTGGCTGTCTGGGTGGCTGTTAGCGTTCGAAGTTTTATTCATGTCAGAAAAACGTCAAAGGCCAGTAACCGAGAGCCATTCCGGTATCTCATCTGAGTCAAGGCCTCGGCCCCAGAGCCAAGGGCCTGCCTGTGCCATGGAGCCCGGGGGCACCTGCCCAGCCTGGGGATTGGCCATTGGGCTCAACGCCAGCACTTACGGAACACCCGATGTGTGGACACAGAGGCGCACCGCATTCTCCCCGAAGTGGAGACTGCATCGTACCCATTTTAAAGATGAACTCAAGGACGTTGCTCAAGGCCACAAACTCTCGGTGGTGCAACTGCAGCTCAAAGCGAGGTCTGAGCCCTCCCCAAGGGCGCGCGTACCCCACGCCACCGCCTCCTGCGGCTGCCTCCTTCCTTCCCAAGCGCCGGCAAAGGAAACTCTGCCCAAGTCACTCCCAAGCCCTCCAGGGCCTTCCCTGATGCGGTCCCCAGTGCGTTCCTCCCTGCGTCTCTGCAACTAGTTCTGCCCCGCGAAGCCCGCCCACAGGGCAGAGTTCCTCTGAGGCAGGTGCGGCAGGGGCCTCTCGGGCAGAGTCTGCGGTTGCCTCCTGTTCACCCGATCCCCTGCCTGCCATCTCCCCTCCCTCCGCCCTTGCCTTAGATGCCCTGTCATCAGGGGCCGGCCTGCCAGAGCGCCGGCTGACCGGGCTTCCGTACAGCTGTGACGAGAGCAGCGAGACCCCACTCGTGGCACCTGCACTGTCGGGGAGGATGAGAAACCGAAGTCCATAAGGAGGGGCGCCGGGGGGCTCTGTCTATTACGTGTCCAACCCTTGATTTTGGCTCAGGTCAGGGTCTCTGGGTCATGAGTTCGAGTCCCGTGTCGGGTTCCACGGTGGGTGTGGAGCCTGCTTGGGATTCTCTCTCTCTTTCTCTGTCCTTCTGCCCCTCCCCCCACAAGCACGCACACGTGGGAGCACACGCATTCTCTCCCTCTCTCAAAAATAAAGAAGAAAATAAGGTAATTGCAGACTTGACAGGTGTCAGGACAGCCAAACCGACTCATACAGGGGCTGGCCAAGAAGGCTGAGAAGGCTCCACCGGCAGAAGACGGAGAACGAGCCAGGTCTCCACACCCGGGGAGAACGAGCCATAGGGGCAGCTCTGTAGGCAGCGCACGTGGCCGAGGGCAAGGGCCCAGGCACAGAGGGAAGGAGCCGAGCCTGTGGCGGGACGAGGAGGGAGACAGGTGCCGTGGGGTGGAGATGGGCAGGGCCGGGAGGAGTTTACAGAGGCAAGAGCAGGGGCCTCCTGGCCAGAGTCTGGATTGATTCAAGGTCACGGGGAAGCCTCTGGACATTTCAAGCAGGGGGATGCCACGACCCGATTTCTCTTTTGCATCTGAGATCACGCTGGGTGCTGTGCAGAGAGGGCGTGGGGCCGGACCGGAAGCCCGAGTGTTATGGGGACCGATGACTTCATGGTGCCGCGTGAGTCCTTGGCGGGCTGTAGGCCTCTGACACGCAGGGTGGTCCTTCAGGGAGGGAGAATAACGCAGTCTGGCAGGAAAGACGTCCCGACGTCTCCACGTACCTGCCGTGTAGCCTGGTGCGGCCACGAGCGAACTATAGCCCAGCAAAGCCCCAGCTCCCTCTAATGGAAGACAGAGACGAACACCTGATACCCACTTCACCGAGTGAGGGTACAACCAGAGGTTCCACACAACACACTTGGCCGGGGCCTGCCCCACACGGCATGTCCTCCCCGGGGCAGCCGTCCAGCTCGGTAGAGGACACGGTCAGAGCTATGGGGCAGGAGACAGGGAAGGGGCTATGCTTTCTCCTCTTTGGCTGCACTACGATTTAAACAGCCCTGGCATGGCACAAGGGTTGCGCACGTACATGCTGCGCTGGGGCTCAGCTGGTTACTCGACTGCTCCCTCATCCCTCTGAATCTCTGCTCACTCAGAACCTGCCTGGAGCTCGGGGCCCGGGTTCAGCACGCGTCTGCCATCCTTCCCCGGGCCGTCTGTGTCTTTGCGGCGCTCACCTCTGTTTGACAGGACAGTAGGTCTTGGGTCTCCATCGTCTCCACAAAGGGGAAGGGGGGGGTCTCTGGTCATCCCCACCCCCTCCCCCAGCTGAAGCCCAATTCCTGTGACAGTGCCCGGCCTATAGGAGCCTCCCAACGAATACAAAGGGACTGAAGCCTCACAATAACCCCTAGGAGGTAGGCGCCGTGAGCACCATAGCTATGCCATGACTGTACAGACCACAAAGCTGGCTCAGCGAGCATGGCCAAGGTCACCAACCCCGTTTGGTGGCTGGAAGCAATGAGGGTACAGCTGTCAACCTGAGCTGCGCACAGAATCACCTCGCTGCGGGTCGAAGTTAAAAGCCTCCATGCCCAGGCCACACTGGGACCGGGGGAATCAGAATGTGAGTAGGAGGAACCAGGAGTTAGGACTTTCCAAACCTCCCATTCATTGTGCAAAGCAGGTGGAGAGTCACCTCTCTTAGGAGGGACGTCCAGCAAGTGCTCAGGACTGGAGGAGAGCACGCCGATTGTGAGAGAGCAAAAACTCCAAGACAGCCACTGCCAAAGCTCACGGTGACCCCTGCTCTGGGTCCACGATGACCTCCCACCGATAACGCCCGAGAAGGCTGTCCTTTCCCGTCAGAGCTCAGGTAAGCCTCCCAGCAAGGCTGCTGGTCTCCCCTGAAAACAGGGGGCTGCCGAGCTGCCCTAAGCAGCTTTCTGCATGTATCACACCCTCCGACAAGCCCTGCGGACCGCCAGGGAGGGGGCTGGAAAACCAGGTTAGGTTCGCACGGCCGCCGGTATTAAAAGCGCCGAGCGCTCCGAGGCCCATGTGGCCATGCGTGTTAGGGCCTGTGAATAATAAAAGGGGAGCCTGTAATTCTACTAAAAAATGAAATTTCCCCATTTCTGCAGAATAAACAAAAACAAAATAATACATTAGCTCTGCAATATGTCTGCGCTTCGGGGCCGCGGATTGTCATTAAAGTTGGATTTTATCCATGACAGATTTCTCCACTCCGCCTCTACCCTAAAGAAGAAAACAACGGCCTTACGCTGAATTCCTCTTCTTTTTCTATTTTCCACCCGCATGTGGTTTCTCTGAACTAAACTGCAGAGGAAGCCGCCCGGACCCTGGGCTCCTGTTCGTGATTCTCTGCTTTTCAGCCCCCAAGCACCTCCCTGGGATGATGTTGAAATAAGCATCCCTCATAACATCGGGAAGATAAAAGGAAGCCCCACCCCCGACTCCAGCTACCCTTGGTTGTGCAAAGGAACTCAAAGTTAGAGAGGGGCTGCTGCCCTGGGTTCAGAGCAATCAGCCTTCAGGAGGGGCTGGATTTAGCACAGACACGGATCCAAGGCTCTGGGAGGTGGCCGCACAGCTCTGAACCCGCTTACCAGAGAGCCCCAGAACCCACCTCCTCTGTGAACCAGCACGTGTGCACGGGTGTGTGCTGGGGAGGGGGGACGGAGGGAGCTCTGGCATCCCCAGTGCCCCAGACCGATCTTCAGGGGCTCTATAATGGGACAGCTAGCCCCAGGGCAGCGGCTGAGGCAGTCCAGTCCAGGACCTGCCACCCCATTTTCCAAAGGAGCTCTGTCCTGTCCCTGGGTGGTACCGACCAGGCCAGACTTGGGCTTCAACGGTCCTGGACCATCGGGGGACCAGCACAGCGAGGCAGATGGGAGATGCTCACTACAGCCAAATCTTCTCATCTGCTTTAGCGAAAGCCGGTAACTAAGGAAGCAGCAACTTCATGGTTTCTCTGGTCTCTCATGCCCTTGAAGTGGGCAGAGGAAGTGCAAAATCTCAGACATACCAGGGCTAAGGGGGTGAAAAGAAAGCCAGAAAGGACTGGGTGTACCACGCACTGGAAAATAAGTCCATGGCAAAATCTGGGGCTCTACAGAAACAATCCTCCGAGGGCTTCAAGGCGGTCAAGTTTGCCAGTTCTTTCCTGCTGTCCCCGGAAACCCAGAGGCGGATCGCTAGCATGTGGTCAAGTATGACCAGGGTGACTGGGATGACCCCGGGGCGGCATCCCCTGCCACTACGGGGATGGAAAAAAGGCCTGATGACAGCGGCGGGTTGGGTTACACAGCCCAGGCCCCTGAGCCGGGACACGGTGCGAGGGGAAAAAAACAGCAGCCAATTAGACACTGGTAGTATTCCGGAGACAGCTCCACAAGTGGCCCGGGCTGACAGAACAACTCACATCTAGCGTTGATGTCTTGATAGGTTTTTAACAAATTCTCCTTCAGTTATCCAGCTGCTTAGCTAATCAGATATTATTACCTCCTTTGTGCTTCCTCGCCCTGCTCCCTCTGTTTATCAGGCCTGCCTTGCTGTAAAAAGAGCTCCATAATGATCCCGATCTAAATATTTCACTTCTAATACAAAGGTCTGTGTTTTGCATGCCAGAGAGACTCTACAACTCAGCCTGCTACGAAGGAGCTCCCCTGCCTCTTTGGAAGAAAGCAGCGGATTCTAGTTCGCCACGTCGCTGGGATCTTCCTGTCTAAGGAGTCCTTGCACGTGGAGCCGGGGAAGCGGGCGGCGAGTGTGGGTTGACTGCAGCCCACACACGCAGAGGACATCTGCAACGAATGCCGCCGGGCAACCACATCCTGCTCATCCTTGGGCTTTGTCCTGACATTACAAAACCAGAAGGGACAGTCGGGCAAACCACGGAATGCCATCAGAAAGCCACAGAGAAACCGTCAGAGGCAGATGAGCAAAGCACCTGAGGAGTCTCAGGAAGAGTCACTGGCAGGACTCGGCATTTGGTCTCGATGGTCTTCGTCCCTGAGAACATTCCTGGAATCTTTCTGGGATTCTGAATGTAGATAGGACTGAGTCCCAGCATGAACCACCTGCTTCTAGCATGTGTGTGAAATCTGGGTCTTGAAACTCAACACACAGTGGACGATGCTTGTTAACTGCATGGCTGTCTCAGAGCAATGTCTCCCTGTGGTGTAGGTTCAAGGTCGATTATAACTTATTTTAATGCAAGAACGAAGCAAGGTCACTGGCAGGAAGGCAAGGGCCAAATACCCCCACAGAAGTAAGGACCTTCCTTGATGAGCCCAACAGATCTGTGACATTGGGTTGCCTACGAGCTGGGATAGCCAAACATAACCCCATCAGGCCCCCAATAAAAGCCATCTGACAGCTTCCTAGAACACTGAGAGTGAATCCCAACCTCCTTACTATGGTTCATTAGGCCCTGTGGGGTCTACCCTTGGCGACCTCTACGACTTTGCCTCTGACCATGCTCCCGTGTGTCCTGCTGCTCCAACCACACATCTGCCTCTGCATATCCACAGGTCTTGGACACACCAAGTGTAGTTGTACTTCAGGGCCTTTTCACCTACTCTTCCCCCTGCCTAGAACATCTCTCACTCCAGATCTTTCTACGGATCACTTGTCCACATCCTTCCGCTGTTCAGCTGTCACCCCTGGGAGAATCCTTCCTTGACTATTCAAAGAACAACTCCTCCTCCCCAAGTATGTCCTCAGTATCTACAACAGTGGCTGATATATACTGAGTATTTAATAAGTATGTGTTGAATGAACGAATGAATAAACAGAAATTTCAGGCATCTTTCACAAAAGATACCAGTAATAGCTTCCTAATGGAATGGTTTCCTAATGGCCATCCAGGCTACATTTGCTGCTTTTCTGCACTTTCTGCAAGCTCTTGTAGTAGTCTCCTAATCGCTCCTACCTCTCTTCCATGGTACTAGAATTTTAATCCCCTGTAGTCATCCAAAACAGAAACACATTTCCCAGTCTTCCATGAAGCTAGGACAGGCCCTGTGGTAGACTTCCGGCAGCTTCTAGGACCCTGACCCTTGATCCTTGCCCCAGCCCTCTTCCTTTTTGTCCATCTCCCCTCCACCTGCCCTGCTGCTTGGAAGGTTGGTGGCTGGCTGAGGGTCCATTTTGAACCATGAGAAGAAGGCCATATGGAGCATAAAGCTGGAAGAAGACTCAGTCCCAGAGGGATCAGAGGGACAGGGCTCTGCAATGCCTACATCCAGACTTTTCCATGTGAAAAAAACTTCTCTTTCAAGCCACTATTATTTTAAGGTCTTGGTCACCTATGACTGAACCTGTGATAGCCACTTCGCTTGCATTTGCTATTTCTTAGTGGAAACTGCACCAAGGAGAGAAAGGAAATCTTGGAAGAAGTCTGGGCAGAGTAGCAGAGGTCGAGATGAGCAGAGAGCATGGCTGGGCTATCCGCGGACATGAATGGCCTTCTTTACTCCTACTGTACATGGCCATGGGACCTCTAGGGTAGAAAGAGGAAAGGGCCTCAGAAGTGGGCTCAGAAGGGCCAGTTGCAGCACCAACTACGTGAAGACTGCTAGGACCCATCCAAGTTACCTTAATTTTTACAGCCTCACCTCTTCATCTGTAAAATGGGGACAGCAGGTATGGAAACTATTAAAAAAAAAAAAACAGGGATGAAAGAGATTTGCAAACTCTCAATCTCTCTAAAACTACAGAGTATTTAAGAGTTTGGGACACCTGGGTGGCTCAGTTGGTTAAGCAGCTGCCTTCGGCTCAGGTCATGATCCCAGCGTCCTGGGATCGAGTCCCACATCAGGCTCCTTGCTCGGCAGGGAGCCTGCTTCTCCCTCTGCCTGCCATTCTGTCTGCCTGTGCTCCCTCTCTCCCCCTCTCTCTCTCTGATAAATAAATAAAATCTTAAAAAAGAAAAAAAGAGTTAGTTCTACTGGGCCTCTCGGAAGAGGAAATGGAACCTTATAGTTCCTAAACAATTTCTTACCATCTTATGCATGTAATCTCAAAAAATCAAGAGCCAGTCGTTTAAATCACAGAATTACATTACATTTTAAACTATAGCATGAAATTAGGATGGGCAGGGAAGAACCCCTTCAACTTATTTGAATTTTCAAATTATTTTCTATTACTTAGAATAGCCCATCAAAGTAATGCCAAGGCACGTTATCTGTGCCACCACGGAAAAAATGCAGACGTTTTATGATTTGCACTATGAAAGGTGAAATTACTTTTTAAAATGCATCAAGGGTCCCAAAGTGGCTGATCTATACCCCAGAAGGGCTAGATCAAGGTGCAGAGCACCAACCAGAGTCTGCCAGGAGGGTAAGACATCATATCCAAAAGACCCAGCAAGCTCAGATCCTAATAGGCATCCTAAGTCTTGCCAGGTAGAAAAATCACGGATGGGGAATCCAGATGTCTGCTAATGATCAGGAAAGACCGCTGGCAGTAATTCCAGAGAACTATCCACAGACAGTAGACTCTTGGCCAGGCTTTAATTTGTGGGTCAAAGCAAAAGGTGCTCTAGCCACCAACTGGGGGGCGGGGGGTTAGGTCAGGGGCAGCAGACACATTTGGCGGCTTACCCAAAGCCATTCCCTTTTCTTCTCTGTCAACAGAACCCTAATTATGGTACATGTCCAGCACCAGGGGAGCTATGACTTGTCCAAGCTGATTGTGGCCATCTCATTCCCCTACGCTAGAAGCCAAGTGATGCTTTTCTAGCCAGTACACTCGAAAAGGAGGACACCGGAGGCTTCTGGAACACTCTCCGTGCTGAAGTGGAAAGCGTAAAGAGCCCTATTTTATCCCCGCTCCTTCCTTGCTGCGTGGCGTGGGGCCGCGTGGGGAGGTGACATTCTGCTCCTCTGGGGAGGAGTTTCTGCAGCCATCTTGCTTCTGTGAGGGATGTCATTCCCCAAATATCAAGATGGCAGGGTAGAAAGATGAGGAGAGGCCACGCCCTCCGTGATGACACTGAGCCTCTACGACAGGCTTGTCATGGGAGATCAGGATCTCTATTTTTTTTTTTTTTTTAAGATTTTATTTATTTGACAGAAAGAGAGAGGCAGCGAGAGAGGAAATACAGGCAGGGGGAGTGGGAGCGGGAGAAGCAGGCTCCTGGTTGAGCAGGGAGCCCAATGTGGGGCTCGATCCCAGAACCCTGGGATCATGACCTGAGCTGAAGGCAGAGGCGTTAACCAACTGAGCCACCCAGGCGCCCCCCAGGATCTCTTTTCTCAAAGTCATATTTAGTGCGATTTTCTGTAACGTGCCGAGATGACAGGGCTCTAGTCCTAGTCGGTTCAAGGGGCCAAAGGAGATAACCAGGTGCTCAAGCTGTGTGTCAGCATGAAAGGGGACGGCTGTGACATAAGGAACATGTGGGGCACCAGCCCATGACTGACAGCACAGAGACTTGGCACGTGACTCAGAAGAGCCTCTGGAGCAGGGCACGGTCTTGGCCGGGGACGGGGAGGGTCATATCCCCAGTGCTCTGGGGGAACATTCTTCCTGTCCCAGGGGGCCCTGGAGAGGGCCTGAGTTTTGAGGGCAAGGAAGTGGGCCACGGCCAGACTTACAGGCACCGTCCAGATAATCTGACAGCACGGATGTCCCCAGTGCGTGGGACCCTGCCATGGTGACGGTTTCCCACCACAGACGGTGACAAAACCATTTCGAATTTGGGTTCTAAGACATCCATGGTGGGCGTCCAGACTCCGGGGACTAATTATGTCAAGTTCACGTGCAGCGCGCTTGGGACCCCGTCTTCAGAGTTTATTTCACGTGGTCACATTGGTTGGCCTCTTGACTGTCAAGAAGAAAGGCGATGCCTCCATGCGGTCGTTTAAAAAGAGAAGTGACGGTTTTTCAAGTAATTATCAGCAAAAATGCCAAACAGGAAGGCAGAGCCCGAGTATCCCACTGAGAGAAACCACCAAGCCAGAAAATAACACGCCGCGGGTAAAGCCACAAGCAAACTTCTTGGCAGGTAAGAAGGTTTATCAGGCCATCCTCACCTTCCTCTGAAGAAGTGTCCTCCGTGGCAGCATTCAACCCATGAACAGAATTCAGTCTTTGTTCCTACGCTGAGAAGGTCTAGAGACTGTTGACGCCGAGATATAGAATACTGGATGTTCTTGCTAATAAGGAAGCAAGTTCCCCACCTATTGTTTTCCTCACTTTGCAGGGATGCAGCCATTACTGAGCAGCAGAACGCACATGATTAGCACAATTTTTAAGACATAACCAGGAGCACTGACACGCCTCTGTGTGCTCTGTGGCTCTGAACAGAACTGTGGCTCAACACCTGCTTTTGTAAATAAAGTTTTATTGGGACACAGTAAGGTCCAATAGTTTATGTGTTGTCTTTGGCTGCTTTTGTGCGACACCAGCAGGGTTGGGGAGCTGTTGAGAGACTGCGTGGCCACCACAGCCCCAAATATTTACTGTCTAGACCTTTTCAGGAAATGCTTGCTGACCCTGGTTTAAAAATAATGGTTATTCCTTCCCTAAATTGACAGATAATGTTCATTCTGACCATGCTCCCACATCTTGCAGAGTAGTAAAGCACTGCAGTAATTCCATAGTTCTGTAACCATTAACAATGATTTCTGGCTTATTATGGGTTGTGGCACAGAAAAGATAGGCTGCGGATTACATATAATTTCCTGGGTCCTGACTCTAATTCTGCTTTCTCTCCAATTCAAGAAACAAATCACAGTGCAAGGGGGAGAGTCCTGTTGAAGTATTAACACAGGAGGATGATAATATTATTATCATAATTAAAGGATATTACTGAAGAGAATCACTGTAATTTATAAAAACAGGAAATAGTTTGCAAATTTCCAAGTCCTCACCATCACGGATAACCGATTACTACAATACACTTACAATTGATTCCAATGCCCCAGTGGGACCAACACCTTGGTAGAGAACCGCGGTCTGAATTCGTGATTTTAAAGAAACAAATCCAGTCCATGATCTCAGGACTGACTGATCTAGTCATCCTTTCAACATGTGAGTCCTTACTGTGGAAAATTCTGGAACACAGAGATAACTGAAGGTTCCAGACACAACCTTGATTCTCAAGGAGCACGCACTTCAGGAGGGCAGGAAGCAATGCCAACGGATATTGCCAGTTCGGGGGAAGTGAAGAGGAAGCAATATTGAGGAGAGCTTCCGGAAGCAGCGTTTGAAACGAGCCTTCAGAGAGGGGTAGGATTTGAACTGCAATGGTGGGAGGGCACGTGGCAGGACAGAAGTCTAGAGGGACCTGAGAATCATAGAGGTTAACGTACTTCACCCAAGTTCACAGACTGACCTATCGGAAGTAGTAAGAGAACCAGGTATCCAGCGGGAAGCATCTGCTGGAAGCCATTTGAAATATATTGAGTAGTTGGATTTCCAGGGAAGAAACAGAAAAGCATGAGAGATGGTGTGATTTTAAAATTTTTAAGCATTTTAGTTAGATGAGACAGGAGCGTTGTAATGTCAACTATACTACGACAGGATATCTACATTAGAAAAAGGAATCTGGGTATCAGGCTGGACATAGCCAACCAGCTGGCAAAATAGTCTACCACTGTCAAAATCTAGATCAGGACGGAACTAGATATCCAGGAGTAAATGAGAGGTCACCAATGTAGATACCACCAATAAAACCAATCTTTAAATTCGGGGCCACTCTAGGTTTGTATAACGTGGCTCATTTTCTAATTGGGCCTATCTTGAGGATGTCTGTCTTAGTGTTCTTTCGTATGACCTTGGGGACTCCGTCTTCAGCAGGGTACCCTTATAATCAATACATTCTGAATTCCTCATGTTTAGATAATAACAACCCTCTTCTCTCTACCTGTCAAGTAAATTCCATTTTAAGGATTTTATGTATTTATTTGAGAGAGAGAAATAGCGTGCATGCAAGAGAGAGCATGAGCAGACGGAGAGGGAGAAGCAGGCTTCGTGGTCAGCGGGGAGCCCCACGCGGGTCTCCATCCCAGGATCCTGGGATTATGACCCGAGTCGAAGGCAGAGGCTTAACCGACTGAGCCACCCAGGCGTCCGGTAAATCCCATTTTAATATCTCAAGTGGTCTAAATTGTTTAACTCTAAAAACGAAAACAAACAAACAAAAACCAGGGAGGGTGAAGGCAGGGTCTTGCACTATGACTTAATTCCCCGGAGCACAAAGCGCATGTTGCAGTTAACTACAGGCCTCTAGCTTTCACCTCAAAACGTGAGGCAGTGTGTTGGTTACTGTGATCTTGAGTTGAATCCTACTTAGAGAAACAGGGGATGTGTAGAAGCCATTGACCACCACTTAGTCAATCATAAGTAAATGGGCACTGACAGTTTCCCACAGACACCCCATCACAGGCACACACATGGGATCAGGGCAACACGCAGTTATGATGGCTTCTGAGACATACCATGTGATCATAATGATTGGCGGCGTCTTCACTGCTCATGGGTACACATAAACATCTCTTCCTCCCAAAACGGAAGAATAAAAGTATGAGGGAGAAGCCCCGTTTATCAGTCATGCTTATGTCCTCTCTGTGGACATATGTGTTCATCAGTGTTTTTCTGGGACCCAGACGGCCGGACCAAGTTCCAGGCACTACTGAGTTTAGTGAAAATTTTGCCTACCTAATCTCCCACGACATCTTACTATATATATAAATATAAAGACTCCCTTCAGCTAAATCAATATAGAGAAGTCCCCTCACAAAGCCCCGACCTTCCCTATGTCACGAGTTTGCCTACGTGAAGCCAGGACGAGCGTACATGAGCGTAAGCGGAGACCGAGCCCCGGTCCTCGAGCCCCGCTCTTCTACTTACTGACTTACTGACCTTCGTAAGTTAGCTAACTCTCCATCTCGTTCTCTTTAGACGCAAGGTCTATGTGTGTGTGTGTGTGTGTGTGTGTGTGTGTGTGTGTGTGGTTATGTATATAAGATTTTACTTACTTTAGAAAGAGCGCATGTGAGGAGAGAAGGGGAGGAAGAGGGAAGGAGAGAGAGAAGCCCAAGCAGACTCCATGCAGAGCGCGGTGTCCAACTTGGGGCTCCATTCCAGGACCCCAAGATCACAACCTAAGCCGAAACCAAGTTCAAATGATTAAGCCACCCAAGTGACCTTTTCTTTTTTTTTTAATTAATAAACTGCATCTTGGGGGTCTGTGTGAGGATGAAATAAGTTACAACATGTGGAGAACTTTGTCTTGGAAACAGTAAGTGCTTAACAGAGGCTGTGGTCATTACTATCATCATCATCATCGTCTCATTCAAACTTCCTCCTCTCTTCTCTCTGTTAACTGAACTCCTCTCCTCTGTCCTCAGCCCTGACCGGAACCCAGGACACCTATCAATCAGCCGGCACTACGAACCTGTGTGTTGCTGTCTTGGGTCCAGGATGCGCCTTCTCATCTAGACTGAAAACTTCTTGAGGACAAGGACTTCCAAGAGTATGTCTGCCTTGTGCGTAGCATGAATCTGATGAAACAGCTGTTTAATGGTCAGAGAAGCCGGAAGAGGGAGTCTAGCTGGGAATGATAGACAACATTCTCGGTAGAGATCCGCAAGGCCGTTGTTAGTGGTAGCGGTATTCATTGAAACGTGCGATCGTTATATGTTCAATGTGAAGCACTTGAAATGGAAACTCATGCCAGAAGGAACCCAGCGTGGGGATGACAGTGAGAAGAAGGAGGTTCTAGTCACAGGTCTGCTACTAATCACTTCACATGCTTTGAGGTTCATAGAGGTTCTATTCCTAATCTCCAAAGCGGTTGGTCAGAATCAATGACCCTTAAGGTCCTAGGCTGACCCTGGTGGTCGTTCCAGTAAAATGCCATTGAGTTCAAGGAACCCCAATTGTGAGTACCAGATGGCACTGCGTAGCCTTCCCCCATGATTCGGCAGAGACCGACCTCGGGAATCCGATCCGCCTTTGCCAGCGCTTGCTTTAGGAGCAGGGACTGGACCCAGTTCTAGTCGATGAGACCTTAGAAGACGTTTGCTGGGGGGACTTCTGCAAAATAAAGTCTTTCTCATAAAAATGTAGAGACTGATGAGGAAAAGCACCTTCCTCCTGCCTCCTGTCCTTCTTGAGTGTGGCTTCTCCAGAAAATGGCGACTGGCAACTGCAGCGTCATCGTGGAGCCACGACGAGAAAGCTAAAAGAACAGGAGCCGACCCAGGGCCCCAATATACATACCCAGCTGAATGAAACAGCCCCGTATGGGACTATCAATTCTCCACCTGTTTAAGCCATTTTAGTTCTGTTACTTGTGCCTGAGACGTTCCTGATTGCCAACGTGCTAAGAACCCAGGCACCAGAGGGCTGAGGCACACTGTCAAGCTACGGGAAATCTGACACACAGGTCACCTCTAATGACCACCCCGCGCCCCCCTAACCCCTACCCAGGATATTCTCAGACTAAATAACACACTGGCCGGGCCCTGCGACCCCAGAGACCCCATGCATGCTTCTGCGTATGCTTTGCATTTGGCATGTTTGCTGCTCACTTTGGCATGTTTGCTGCTTTTTGTAAGCTCACGTGGACATAAGCAAAATCTGAGATTTAGACCAACAGGGAAAGGTACGTCCCTAAGCTGAACTCTCCACATTCCTCCAGAGAGGTCTTCTAATCCATCACACAGAGGGATTATCTTAATAAGCTCACGTCAGCACACTGGCCTATCGATTCCTTCCAAATGTTCCTTCCATTCCTCTCCCCGACTTCCTGGTTTGTGCGTCACGTCTCTCCATCAGAACATGCGACAGTGCTCATGCGTCACGATCTGAGTATATAAACTCCATTCAAGACCACAAAACCCGATGTGGAGCACACACAGACGACAGACCTGTGAGCCCATCGCAGACCAGAAAGCACTGTTGCCAGACTCAGCCACTGCCTTCTCGCTCTCATGCTGCAGATGAGGAACCTGAGATCTGGGGAGGCCGAGTGCCTCCGTGGAGGTGACTCGGTGGGCCAGTGGCACCACGGGGTGCAGGAAACGGAGGTCATACGGTGGGGGTGATTACAAGGACACCAACTGTAACAATAGCAACTCACATCCATCCTGGGCTAAGGGCAGAGCAGGAACTACCTGGGTTCTGAACTAGGATCTAAATCACATGGATCTAGACTCCTTTAACTCTTACCAGAACCCCGGGGGAAGCAGGTACTATCATTACTGCCATCAGAGAAGTGAGAAAACGGGAGACAAAGGAAGGCCAAGTACTTCCCTGGACTCCCCAACGCTCAACACACAAGCCATCATGGTTCGGCCATCTACCCACTTCACTGGGCCACGGCATGCCCCCCCCGAACGGCTACTGTTGGCCAGACAATGGCTGGAATCACCATGAAACTAAGAAGCACAGAGGCTTCCCAGTGTCCTGGTGTCTTCCACTACGCTGTCTGCAGCTAGAGCACAGAGAACGTTCTGGGCTCCAGAGAGAGGCCAATGTTCCATTCTAACGCACAGGTCCCACGTGTCTGCAGCATAGCTCTTGCGTCTCCCGTCCCCTCGTTCCCTGGCAGGCTCACAGCAGGGACTACGGAGGCGGAAGGAGAGGGCGGGTGCGCAGGTGAGCGAGAGGTCAGGCGGCAGCTATGATCGTGAAAACCCGTCTCTCTCCCAGTTGGTTGTCCCTGCCTGCTCACTGAAGCGCAGGTCCCAGGAAACTCGGCACAGGAGAGACACTGTGAGCCCAGATGCCCTGTCCTGGGTTTGCACAGTCACAGAGAGGGAATAACAAAGAGCATCAATTTCCAGGAGGCACCCCTCTTTCTCACTTGCAAGCAGAGCCGACCAAGCTGGGCTGTTTTTCTGGGTTTTTATTTTATTTCAGAGCCAACTCGTCCAAGCGTAGTCAACGGTACCAGGGAGAAGAAAGCCAAGGCCCGGCGAAGTCTAGGGGCCTGATCCCAGCTTGGACGGCCCACAGAGCCACCAGGAGCTTCCACAGCTCCCCTGCCAGGTGGTGAGAATGAGAAGGGAGTCTGGAAGTGGAAGGGAGTTTTGGGATGGGCAATTACTGGGGTCTGGCCTCCTCTACATAAGCTTCGGGGACCCACCACAGAGCCCCAGTCCAATGCCGCCCATTGGCTGCCAAAGCACGTGGCCTCTCTGCTCCGTCTCGGCTGACCGCTGCTGGGAGAGCGTCCAGGAACAGGCCTCTCGAGGGCCAGGCTCAAGACCCAGAGGTGGCGGGATCGGCCCCGAGCCCCAGATTAGTCAGCCAGCCGACAGCCTGACATGCAGACGGCATCCAGAACGGGCAAAGGTGGGGAACTGGCAAGGCCTCCCGTGATCAGATTGTTCGACAGCCTCCAAGCTGGCTGGCCTGGCCCAGCCCCAGCGCCACCACCCCGAGCCAGGGCCCTGGTGCTCCCGCAGGCCTGGAGGCGCAGCCTTGCTCGGCCTGGATCTCCTGGCAGCGTCTCTAAGTCAATCTTGCCTACAGCTGTCCGCGACGCAGTCTGTTTGCGGCCGCACGCATGGCAACGGTTCAGTCGTGCCGGGGAGGTTTCCAGGACGGCGTTCTCGGGCAGGGGGAGAAAGAGAATCCCCTTGGGGGGCCGGAGGGGACAGGCCACCCTGCCAGCAGGCTGGCTCGTCTTCACCCAAACACCCTCAGAAGCCCGCCAGGGTGTTTCTGGAGCACGCTGGCGGTTGGCCCGCCCCGACACTGGACTCAGGCCTGTCTAGGTGACCTGTGAAGTGAGATGTGCCCTTGACGGCTGACCTCAGTGCACGTGATGGCAAGCTCACGGCTGCCTGAGAGAATAAAAATTCTTCCCGATGTGATTTCGGCAGAGAGGGGAACGGCCCCCTCGGTGAGACCCCGCGGCCTCTGCCTTCACCTCACCGTGGAGGGGCGCCGCGGCGAGGCTGGGATCTGCCCGCGATCTTCCCTGGGAAGTAATTCGTTTCCATTTGGAGGGATGACAAATCGATCCGGCGGCGGTCGCACTGAGCTCCGCACCGAAGGTAAACCGTGATGGCGGTGGCCCTGGCGAGTCAGGTTGGTGGGTCTGTCGATGCATTTTACAGTTTCAAAATTCAATCACCCAACAGCAGGAGAGGCAAGTCGGCGCTCTGCAAGAAGGACCGAAGCCTGGCTTCCTCCCGCAAGTTCATTCCCGCCTCGCTAAAGCATGACGGCGGTGCGAAACGGGCTCGACGCAAGGGTGCCTCTGTTCACGGCCAAAGGAAGAAAAGTCGCACATCATTAGGAATGGAATAAACGATACCGAGTCACAGAGCAGAAATGATTTGATTAGTAATTTCCAGTTTTGAAAAGACCTGGAAAAGTACCAAATGACTGTACAGAAGGTGTGATGGAGTTCTTAATTGCTATAAGTGCTCTGGGAGACTTGATGATTTGTGACATAGAATAGAGCGCAGTACGCGAACGCTAATAACCGTTAATTAAATGCAGCAATGATATACTCTCAAAATGCACATACAAGTTACCATAATTTCTAGATTAAAAGCTGCACCGTCAGAAGCCAAAGGCAAAGAAAGGTGGAGGGAGCAAGAGACATCTCCCTCGCCTTCACGAGCGGGCCCCGCGGTCTCCCCAGAACAGAGCGGCCAGAAAACACTATGGGGGGAAGAACCCACACTTAGCTGGAAAATGTGAAACGGTTCCTGAATGAAGCTGGCCCTCTGGAGGGAGAGTTATTAATTCCGAAAGGCTGTTGCTGCACCAGGCCATCTGGCGGTGTGTGGCGAGTTCAGTGGCTGGTGCGGCTTCCGGTTGGATCTGCCTCGCCCCCCCCCCCCCTTGACATTCCCCACCCGAGCTGTTGTCATGCCCGGTCCGAGTTGTTTAGAGGGAAAGTGGGAAGGGGGGAACCCGGTGAGGTCGTGAGGCTCTGGGAGTTTGAGGTGCTGTCCTTTCTACGTCTGGCCCCTAACAAAGCAGGGGAGATTAGGAGGGCCGGGTTTGGGGGGGGGGGCTCGAGGGTGATTCACATGAAAGCCTCATTTGAATGGAAGATAAAAGAAGTCAATTAATCTCCCTCCCTTTGGGTGAAAAAACGCTTGTGAGCCTGAAGGAAGGAAGATGAAGGAAATGTTGCTACTTCCAACTCAATTATCTCGGTGATGGCACACAGAGGAGGCTGGGCCAGATAGAGAATTCCAGAAACGACTTCAGTATCCCAGCTGGGCCACAGCCTTTACTTTCCCCTTTAGCGATGGCGGAAGCCGCCAGCATGTCGGAAACCCAAGAGACCCGCTCCCTGGAGAAGTCAAGGAGCAAGAGAAATGTTTTCGCCCCTCGTTCGCCCAATGTCTCCTGTATCCTCCCTGGAATATGGCTTTGAGACAGGCAAGGGACATCCAACCACGGCACGTCATGAGGTTAGGGAGCACTTCTGGGATCAACGTTGCTGGCACGAGAAGGAAGAGGACGCTGGTACACGGGAGAACTGGGGAAAGGTTCACGGAGGACGTGATACTGGAAGAAGGTGGTCCTGGAACTGGACCCAAGGCAAATGAGGGAAAAGGTGTTCTGGGCGAGGAACAACAGGAAAACGCCCCTGTCACCGCCCTGATATGGCAGGAAAGGCCAGGAGAGGGAGCCAGGAGGGGTCAGGTCAGGCTGGTTGTGAAAGGGACAAGGGGATGGCAAGCGTGACACAGCTGGTGGCGAGCCCAGGATGGCAGTCAGACGTGGCCGCCTTTATTCTGTCAGGGGAGCGGCACGTGAGGACAGCGTCTCCGGAAGATTAATGAGAAGAATCTGCAGCTCCCTCTGTTTGATGCTCTCCCCTTCAGGTGCCGGCTGCCATCTTGCTCGCACAGTAAGCCTTCCCTCAACACCTCTCCCTATCATCACTCTCCTACCCCTGCAGCCTCCCTGTTTTCTCTTGGCAGTTATCACTCTAGCCATCATGTTACCCATTAATTTGTTCATTGTCTGTCCCCCCCGCCCCCAAGAGTGACTTCGTTTTGTTCCACGCTGAATTCCAGCACTGGGATCGGTGCCCAGACACGGAGCTCAGTAACGACGTGCTGAATGAGCCCGCGGATGGACGGCAGATGGGCTGAGGTCATGGTTCTCAAAGTGCCGTCCTGACCAGCATCTCCAGCATCACCCCAGCTCCCAGGAGAAGTGAACTGGGTAGGAAGGCAGATCCTCGGGCTCTACTCAAGATTTGCCAGGTCAGAAGCTCTGGGGTGAAGGTCCACGCTCTGTGATGAAAAAAAAAAAAAAAAAAAACTCTGCGGGCAGGCCTGCTGCACACTTAGGTCTGAGAAGCACCAAGTTAGAGGACAGGGGAGAATGACAACAGAGGCTGCTTTGATGCAGAGGAAGGGGCAGACTGGGAGTCTTTCGAGAGATAAAATATGTAGCACTTGGCAAAGGAAGAGTCTGGGACATTTGTTGATTTCTGGCTTTGGTAGCTGGCTGAGTTGTGAGTACAGGAATATAGGAGCAGGAAAAGGTTGGGGGAAAGAGAGAAAACAGAGATGATGGTATATTCAATGGCTCCTTGGTAATCAAGTTAACTCCTTGGATTTTAAAGTCCAGCTAGAAAAATTCCCAACAGCCCATCTGAGGACACTGGTGTGTCATTTAGAAAACCAGAGAATCGGCAGAGGACGCATAGACTGGAAAGAAGTTCAGTTCAGTTTGGCCTATTTTTAATTTTCGGTGCTCTTGAGACACCAGTGGTGGTGGTGGTGGCGGGGGTGGGAGAGATGCCATGTTGGCTGCAGGACATAGATCGGATGCTCCAGGGAGAGGCCTGGGATGGATACACCGTCACGTGGGCTGTAGGACATGATGGATCTGACCGGTGCTCCAGCACCAACACCATCCCCAACGTGGTTGTGAAAACCATGGGTATGGGTGAAGTATCCCCGAGCAAGTGAGAATAAAGCCTTGGAAGGCAAGGTCACTGAAAGAGATCTGGGAGTTGAGAGCTAAGAAGAAGATGAGGAGAGAATGTTACAAAGCATAACAAAAAAAATCAGAAGGGCATTTGTAAAGTTCCAGTGGGACCACTGAGACCTCCTTGGGCAGAGGCAGGCCAGCTTCAAGGCAAGGATGACAAGTGTGTGGGGCTCGGAGACAAGGGGCCTGAGGACAAAGATCCAGGAACAGAGGTGGAACGACTTTTCCATAGGGCATCGGGAGACATGAGAGCGCACTACATGCTGAGAGGCAGACTGAGCTCCCAAGAACGGAGAGGTCACCGGGGAGGAAGGAGGAGGTGGGATGTGGAACTCCGTGCACAAAGTCCTGAGTCTGCCAGGAGGAGTGACGCGTCTTCTGCTGAGAAAGGAGGGAAGGACCGGAGTCTGTGTGGGCAGAGCTAAGTGGGCCAGCCAGGCTGAGGCTAGGCAAAGCCGGGGCTTTGACGGTTTTGCGTCCAAGATTTGCCTCCAAATCTGACAGAGGCCATGGATGGAGATAAAACTCAAGACAAGCTCTGGGGAAGGTGGAAAAGTTTTATGGGATGGGTTAAAGACCTGAAAATGGAAAAAAAAAAAAAATACATGAAGGTTTTCATAAAAGAAAACATAAAATGAGTCTGAGAAAACATAAAATTGAGAGCAAGACCTCCCAAGCCAGATCTAAATGTGAGCCCGCAAGAGTGCGTGTATCTCACTGGAGAATGGAGAAGATCTTAATAAAGGTCGCTCCAGACAGTTAATGGAGATACATTGGGAAGAAGAGATTTGAGCATCTAAAAATCACAAGTGACATAGAGAGGACACACAAAAACTCCCACAAATCAACAAGAAGTCGGAAACTCAGAAGAACGGTCAACCAGCAATAGTCTCATCCCATCAGGCAGCAAAAACTAGAAAGGCGGGTAACAGTAAGTATTGGCGAGGACACCTGGAGACAAGGACGCTCACATGCTACGGGTAGACGGTGACATTCACCGCAATTCAGAAAGCAATCTGCAGTAGTTACTGAAAATAATTTATGTTTTACGCCCCCACAAAATCTCCTGCCATGTGTCTCGGCGAACCTACTGGAGAGTTCTGTAAACGGACACACTTTGAGGAGGATTATGGTGGTCGTGGTTGTCCTGGAGGGACGTACAGGCAACCTTGGCTATCCTTCACAGGGGATCTCATACCATGGGGTTCCAGGCAGCACTGAGAAGTGACAGAGTATATGTGCGTCCAGCGGCATGCGCAGATCTTAAAATTTTGTGTGAAATCCAAGAACTGCCATTGACGGCACATCACCGCTTCCGTGAGCACAACACTCTCACGGAGTAACACCACCCAGTAACACCATGTGAGGCTGGAGGTCTGGGTGGGATGAGCAGACTCAGAGAACGGCCCCCTGGTGATGCTGGATAACCAGCGCGCTCTGAGGAGCAGGATTAATTCAATTATCCAGTCCGAAAGCTCGTATTGATGTGTATTTATAAAATTTTAAAGTGTGCGGAGAGCTGCACTTCAAGCAGGGGTCTGTGACGTCTTTGGGGGAGGTGGTGGGGTTCGTGTTGGGTCCGGAAGGACGGGGAGAGGCCCTCCTGTAGGTGAGTGTTCCGAGGCAGAGCAGTGGCCTGAATGGAGATGGGAACAGACTGGGTGTGACAGGGACCCCGACTGACCAGGGTGGCCAGAGGCTGGAGCGAGCAGTGGAAGGGGGTTCAGGAATCCCGCGAGTGAAGGAGATAAACAAAACAGTTGCGAGTGACTTTGGAGGGTAAGCCTGGGAGCCGAGGAAAGACCCGGGCACACCGGCCGTGGCGTGGAAGCGGGGAGAGAGGAAGCCCAGGAGGCCGGGCGCGCGGACACTAGGTCCTGGAGAGGAAGGGCTGAACGCGACGCCGGTTCGGGCCCCCGCAGTGGGGCCGAGCTCACGGGGCCTGCTGGGCGGCCTCCATGAAATCCCGAGGTAGCGGCGATGCCTGCGGCCCACATGGGAGTCTCATGATGACTTTCTGCAAAAACAAATTGTCATTGTGGCCATGGCAAAGCGTCTCACTGTTCGAGGCCCCCACCCCCGTCCGACGAAACCAAGCCTTCTTTCATGCCACAAGCACCGCGGGTGGCGATGAAAGCCTTTCTGTCTCAGTGCATCGGTCTGTCCGACACACACACACACACACACACACACACACACACACGACAAGTCCTGTACGGACCACAGAAGCAAACGGTGTTTCCCTCCAGAGCATCACGCGATTTGTGGACCTACTCCCCGCTTCTACGAGGCAGGCCTGCCGGCCTCCTTGGTTTTTGTTGTTGTTTCCCCAAGTTTATTTTCCAGAGGTTGGTTCTTCTTCACGATTCGAGGGCTGGGGCTCTAGCTTTTTTCCCTCGAGGGCATTACGACTGCTGGGAAAAACTTCCCGCTTCATCCCACCGTCCGGGCCACCGTCGACCATTTATTTTTCTACAGGCACCAAGAAAAATGATTTCAAGCATATTTTCTAAAGAAGTGAATGTCATGAGGCATCACAACCTTGTCCTATTTCCATCACAGCCCCCTGGGGAAGAGGTCACAATGCTCCTTTAGCCACCAGAACGCCTCCCATGGGATCACATCTGCTCTGAGTCTGAGTATAAATATCTTTTTTTCTTCTTCTTTGGCCCGACAGCCTTGATCCCTTTAAAAAGGCTCGGCCGTCATTACAAAAGAGGACACACCGTCATGTTTTCAAGTTTTGCTCTAAAACACAAGAGCACCGATCAGAAGGAAGAACAACACAAGGGCAACTCAACAACCTCTGCCAGAAGCAACCCCAGAGGGGACCGAGCCCAGACTTGCAGAGCCATCGGGAACGGAACGGCGGGGCCCGACGGGGAAACTGAGGCAGGTAACTGGTGGGCCAGTCATCAAGGCTGCTACGACTGACCCGACGGCCCGTGTGCACGCCGTCCCGGTGGGGGCTGGCGGATTCCCTGTTTCTCTTCGAGCTGGTCTGCCAGGGACACGGGGAGAAAGGCTGACCACCCTCCTGGGGTGAGCTCGCAGACTCCGAACCAAAAGCGATGACACAGTCCCCTTCTCCATGCCGAGATGATGATATTTCACTGGGTTTTATCTGAACAACAGATTTTTTATTCTCTCTCCTCTAGCGCGAGGGGCTATAAAAGAAACCAGAATTTTGAAACCAGAATTTTGGTGTGGCGGTGGGCGGCGGCGGGGAGCGGGAGTTGCAGGGGTGGGTGGTGGTGGCGAGATGCGTGAAAAACGATCCTTTGACATATATTATGCGCTTAATCTTTTGTGGCAACTTTTTTACATTTGTAAGAGTTATGGATTTTAAAAGTCAGGGCTAAGATGGCTTAATGAGCGTTCACCCCCCTGGAAGTGGAAGTAGGGCTGATGTGTGTTAGTCAGCTGTTAGCTTTATGGCCTCTCTTCTGTGCTAAAAGTGACAAGTCGAACACATTATACCGAGCTCAGATGCGTTATGCAGATGAAGCCCGCAGCGATATCTGCCTGCTCTCTATTATTTATGATGTCTATATACTACAATGGACTGAGATTTAAGCCATTGTGATGCAGTTTGTTTTCTAGGGCGCTCAAAGTACAGCACATTTTACAGAGAATTGCGTCTCTGTTACATATTAATCAAATCCATCTAACATGCAGCTTTTACACTGTAAACTAAAGGGAAAAAAAGATTAAAGCGCTTGGCTTTTCCTCAGCTGTCAAGGACTGGCAATAAAATAATAATAAGGGCTTCTAAATAACGTGTGTGTGACAGGCCTGGGCTCGCCCGCGCGGTCCTTTATGGAGGTTAACTACAAAATAAGTTCCAGTGAGTGATCGGGAACAGGCGTGTGTGTAATACCGTAATGCCAACGACGGCATCACTCTTGAAAAGTTCATTTGCAGAAAAGTCTCTGGCTTGATGAGGCAGAGTTGGGCCTCCTGAATCATTCCGCCGCGCCGGGCGGCCTGCGCCGCGCCGGTTCTCAAGTTGACGGCGCTCGCACTTTTGAACTTGGCGGCGGCTGCGGTCCATGACCGACCCGCAGCTCCAGCCCCCGGTACCCGAGCGGGGGGCTGACTGTTCGGGGAGGCATGGGAAAGCGGTTGTATGGGGGGGACACATACCCAGGCCGCAGGGTTCTGGGGTCTGGGGGGTTATTTCTGTGCGCGGTTTGGTTTCTGTTTTTGTTTTTGTTTTTTTAAAAAAACAAACAAACATGAAGGTGACCAGGTTCACTGTGACTCTGGGTCTTGGGAGGAGGTTGGAGAATCTTGGTTGGAGAATCGCGAGCGTCTGGCTCTCTGGCGGTTCCGAGGGTGGGGAGGGTCCTTCCAGACCCTTCCCAGCCCCTCATGGCAATCATGAGATTTTCAGGCCTCTCACTCCACAGACCCTCGAGGAAAGAACGCGGCTACAAGTGTCAGAGCTGTTACTTCGGTTTCTTCCCCAACCCCCCCGGCCCACCCCCCGGCAACAGAAAATATCTGCGTGCCAACCTGGGCCGGCGCACTTTTCAGCTCAAGGTAATTTCTAAAGAAAGGAGAGAACGGAAATTGCCCTTGGAAGCACTCACTCAGTCTGCAGGAGAGTTAACAAAGAGCCTGCATTTGCTCCTTTGTCATAATCAGCAGATACAACACAATAGTTTCAGAATCTGCCTTTCTACCCCAAAGCTCAAAGTACAAAATTTACATTATTATCCCCCTGCCCACGTCTCTATAAACCAACCCCCAAAATATGCCTACTTAGGGAAATTGCTTAGCCTCCCTGGGGGCTGCTTTCCTCCCTCTCACGTGGGGAGAGGGACGCCTACCTCTCCCTACCTCCTACCGGCCTCACGAGGAGGGGCTCGCGCGTCGTGGGGACCGTTAGACGCCACTGGTTTCCTGGAGTCGCCAACTTTGCTCAAATGAACACCTGTTATCTGAATTATTAAAACCGTGGTAAATGCTCCTTTTCAAATACTTAATTCAAAGTCTTAACTCACAAATCAAATACGCGTTGACCTCGCACCCACGTTTGCGAAGCCGCGTGGCATTTCACTATCTCTCGTGTCTCTGACTTTGCAGCCACTGTTCTGGGACCTAAGGGTGGTGGGATCTATACAGCTTGTCTGTGTGTGAATGACGCATGCCCGGGGCTTTCTAAAAGGGACACTCGTGGCCAAGCTTCGCCTGAACCCAGCGGACTCAGAAGCTCAGTATTTTTGGAAGCTCTGCAGGGGCATGGTACAGCCCGGGCTGAGAACCCGCAGGAAGCCCCATCGTGAAGAACACAGACTCCCAGTGAAACTTCAAAGCCGCCGTGGAATCAGGCTGAACGGGGTTGGATGTCCTGCTCTGCCAAGTTACATAAGCTCAGCCTCAGCGTTCTCCTGAGTAAAACTGGGGTAATAAGAGAGGCTGCCTGACAGAGTACACAGCGGTCACTTTATTGTGGTCTGAAAAACGCTTGGTGCTCAGTAACTAGAGGCCATCATTGGTCTCCCCAGAACGTTCTGGAAGTTGGGAATGGCATCACCTTATACAGGTAACACCACAGGATAACAAGGTACTTTCACAAGCATCAGAAGAAATTCATTCCCATAAAAGCCATGGAGAGCATGTCTGATTATTCCCATTTTATAGATGAGGAAACTAGCCCAGAACGACTCCGTGCTTTCCCAAGGTCCTACAAGAGGTAAATGGAAGAAGAGAACCTGACGCCAACGGCTTCCACCTCAGGCCGCCAGAGCCCACCGGGCATTTTACCGAGATCCCCTTGGGGGACGTCCAACTGCTAGTGGAGGACCACACTTAGAAGACACTGTCTTTGCGTCTGTGTAAGGGGGTGACGCCACCACCGCACAGCCACCCCCTTGTCCCAGGGCCTCATCCCCGCGTCTCCGCGAGAGTGCTGCCTACGGGCCGAGGCCGTATGTCATCACGTGGTCTCTGCAGGAGTCTGAGTCCGAGGACCCGCAGGGGCGGAAAGGGTTGAGCCCCCCCGGCCACAACCCCTCCCTTGGCGCGGTCCCAGTGTCTGCTCCGGAGGCAGAGGAGGGAGGGAGGCGGCCCGGCCTCCACAGCTCTGCTTCCGGGGAGGCCCAGGCAGGCGAAGGCCGCTTTGCGTCACACGTGCCATGACCCAGCCCGTCACTGACCCCTCCTCAGAAGTCTCTCCTAGGGTCCCTCCTGGGCTTACAGCCACCCGACAGCACGGACAGGTCCGTCTACCCCTAGTCACGTCAGGCCGGGAAATTCAAACCTGCCAACGCTGAAAGAACGCGGATCACCGTTTCCAGAACAGTCTGCAGCATGAGTCCCCTGAGAGGCTCTTCCCGCCTCCCTCCCCCCGACCACCGATCGCCTCCTCCCCCAAGGGCACGGGGAGGTGTAGGACACTCCGGGGAGGAGCCTGTAAGACCGATTTCATCTCCCGCCCGGTCACGTATTTTCGGTAAGGCACACACAGCTTAGGCTCCCGAGCCCGTGGTCCCGAGAAGAAATGCCCGTGAAGGCTCGAGACACAGGCAGCGGGACGGGGCCGGCGTCTCCCCAGGGCCCTGAGGACACGCAGGAGCTCACCTCCCTCCTCTGAAAGGCCGGCACTTTCCCAAGAAGCTCCAGCTCCAGGAAACCCTCTGCCTTTCCGGCGTTTAGAGTCTCAGCAGCCGCCCAGAAGGTAAGTCACAAGGATGGGGGGGACCCACAGAAGAGGCGCATCTGACCGTCACAATTTGGCCCGGGTCCCAGGGGCACAGACGTGAACGGAGCCCACCCGAGCTGTCTGGTCAAGCACGGCCGGGCCGCCCGCAGCAGAGGCCGGCGTCTGGCCCAGCAGCAAAGACGCCGCAGCCCTCTTCGTGTCTGGGCAAGTGGAAATCGCCAGGTCCTCCACATGCTCCACCTCGGAATCGCGCTCCTCCTGAGCCAGAGGAGGCCGCCGAGGTCACCCACAGCCACCTCCCTCCTTACGGACGAGGCGGGGTTCGGTGACCTCTCAAGGGCTCGGCACCTTGGCACTCGGGGGCCCAGGGATGCGGAGGGTCTAACAGCAAACGGCCTTTCTGGGACGGGCAGGTCAGTCTGCCCGCACGTTTACTTCTTAACCCTCGGAACCGCTTCGGGACAAATGTACATTCGGTCCCATCTCACGGATGAGGACGACCGAGTCTCGGAAAGGCCAAGTGGTCAGCTCGGGGCCCCAAGATCACCGAAGCTGAGTGAGGTCGGTTGACGGACCCGCAGGGCCCAGGCCCACAGGCCTTATTCCTGGCTGCTGCTCCTTCCCTCGTGGTTACCCCCTCGACGTGGGGGCAGAGAAGACGGTGTGTGTGGACACAGCGACACGCTGGATGACAGGGTCCCCCCTGGCACTGGAGGTCATCACCAAGGCTGCGCTCACCCCGCGGCGCGTCGGGGGTGGAGGGGGCCGGAGGCGGACGTGCGGCCGGCGGGACGAGAGGGGTGCTCCGCGCTCCTTGTCACGGTGTCTACTCGGCGGCGGAGCAGGCAGGCGGGGACCCGGGACCGTGTGTGGGCCGTCCCCTCGTCTCCTCAGCCTCACCTCACAGGTCCCCTTCTCAGGTCCCCTGGGCCCCTGTTGAAGGCAGGACCCCTCCCAGGCCAGGGCCCCCAGTTCCCGTCCCCGGCCCGCTAGCGGTACGGCTGCTCCCGATGACGCCTGGGGTCTCCCCACCATCCACGGACACGACTCCAGGAGGGCAGGGACCCTTTGCCGCTTCTTCCAACTGACCACATGCCTCGTGCCCAGGACAACCTGGCACGTAGCAGACGCCCATCAATACCCTTCGCCATATATTTGATTTTGAAAATGTGTCAAACCGACAGAAAAACAAAGTATGCGGTGATTTCCCACCGTCCCTCACCTATACTCCACAGCTACGAGCACTTCGCCACATCTGCTTTATTTCCTTTTTCTTTCTTTCTTTTTTTTTTTTTTTTAATATTTCATTTATCAGAGACAGAGAGTGAGAGAGAAAGAGACACCGCAGGCGGGGGAGCGGCAGGCAGAGGGAGAAACAGGCTCTCCACTGAGCAGGGAGCCCAACGTGGGACTCGAACCCGGGACCCTGGGATCATGACTCAAACTGAAGGCAGACGCTTAACTGACTGAGCCACCCAGGGGCCCCACATCTGCTTTATTTCTCTGTGTGTGTATATGTGTGTATGTGTGTGTGTGTGTATGTATAACATGTACTTCTTTTCACTAAACACTGAAATTAAGGAAAGATAGTATTTCCCAAGAACGCGAACCTCATTCAGAAATTTCAGAGGGTTCTGGGGAGTGCTGTGAAGTGTGTAAGCCTGGCGGTTCACAGACCTGTCACCCTGGGGCAAATAACACATTATACATTAATAAAAAAAGGAAATTTCAGTGGGTACATTATCTCATATACGGTCCGCACCGAAAGGTCCCCCATCGTCCACAGACACCCTTTGCGATGACTTTTAAAACTGTTACACGGGGGCCCAGTCAGGGATCAGGCACTGCCTGTCTGCGGGTCAAGGGCAGCTCAGTGGACACATAGCGAGGGAATGAATGAGTGACCGACCGCGCAGAGACTGAGTCCTCCGGACAGCGGGCGGCAGAGCCAGCGGGGTGTTGGGGGGACCTTCACCCCGAACGTGCTCCACGCCTCTCTTCTGCATGAGGTCCCCCAACACATTCTCCCAGGCCATGCCTCACTGCCCACCCTCACAAGCGCCCCAGACTGTCATGTTCTTGCCACCCATCCCGTGGTGGGGGGATGCCCTTCCCAAGACGCTCCCCCCTGTGAGTCTCCATTACCCTCCAGCACGGACTTTCCTTTCTCACGGTACAGGCTCTCTTCACCGCGCTGGCTTGTAGGTTTTATACAAACACAGAGGGCCGAAGGTGTGGCGTGGCTGGTGGAAACCTCAAAGGACCAGCCTGAAGTGCCTGCAGGGCAGGGGGGCCCTGGCTGCTTGAAGGAGGTGTGTTCTGGGTCACCAGTGGACTCTGTGTCCTTGGGAGCCCACAGAAGGCTGCCGGCCCCATAAAAGCCAACCGTGGCTATTACGACGCTATTACTGGCCTGAGCTGTGGGACGCTCCAAACACAGGAAAAGTGAGCTCCGGGAGAGGGCAGGAGGAAGCGCCCAGGAGAGACATAAAAAGGCAATAGGATTTAGAGAGCACTCCTCAGAGCCAGGAGGGGTGATGGATGGTGCGGAGCGGGGGCAGGGGAGGCGGGGGAGACACACGAGTGGAGAGAACAAGCTAGACTTGGGGACAGGGCAGGAGGGCGTCGGAAGCCGAGACGGACTGGGAAGGCTGGCTCCAGGGGGGGCACACGCCCGAAGACAGGAGGGTCGGGACAAGACCGGGGCAGACAGCAGGCTCAGGAAACCAGGCTGTGCGCCGTCCCCAGGTCCCAGGGCGCCTTGGCAGAGGCAAAGGGGCTTCATGAGAAACCAGCAGGGCTTCTCGCTCTCTCTTTTGTGAAGACTCTGCCTGTGGTTACGGACCACGAGGCGGCCAAGTCCCCCAGCTGCCCATCACCAGGACCTCTTCCCGCCTTCTGTTCCGCTGCGCGCGCCGCACTAATGGCGGCCTGGCCCCCCGGCCTGACGGTGGATGCTGCTGACTGCCCCCCAGGACGGCCGCACATCTGGATCCTGTTTACCTAGCAACTGCTCCGGGCCCCCGCTGCCCCGTCCCGGGATCGCCGGCGCAGGGGTGGGTTACAACCTCCACCGTGGACACTGACCATCTAATTTCCCAGTCTCCCAGGGGCTCTAAATCCAGCCCCCTCTGACCTGCCGGCGGGAGAGGCGACCTCACATTTGTCCTGCTTATCACTGGTAATAACCATTAGGGACAATGGCAGGCGCTCACACCTGCTGCCCACTAGGCCGGCAGATCGGGTCTCCACAGGAGGCCAGAGAGGCAAATCTCCTCCCCTTTTCATCAAAGCGAGACTCCCAGGCTGTCCCAGGAGGACGGGGCACCACCAAAGCACAGGAGGGATTCGGGAGAGAAGGAAGCCAAAGCCACAGAGCGCGGCTGTGCACCGCCCCCGCCCCCCGCCCCGCCAGCCAGTTAGCAAACACAGTCCGGGGTTTACAAGATGCTGTCAGGCAGCAGTCTGGATGGAAGGAAGGACATTCTCTGCTGTCCCCCTCGCCGTGGCCCAGCCACGCGCACAAAGGCCGAGGCTCAGGACGTGGGACGAAGCGGTGCCGGCCACGCGCCCCACACAACCGTCCCTTTGTGAGAGGTGGTTTTCTGCAGCTCGGGCGTTTTCGTGGCTGCCCCCGCGGTCCCCGCACTGGGGCCATGAACACCGGGGACCGAACCCGTGGCTCCGGGGCCACCGCCCACACGGCCGCGTCCACCCCACGTTCCGGGGGGCGCCACCACCCTCCGTGCCTACCCTGCTCCCACGGAGGAGAGACCACGGGAGGCCCCCCCAACCCCGAGTCCTCCAGGAGACTCCTCCTGCAACCCAAGGCCCTCCTCCCCACGCAGCCCGGCGTGCCCACTGGCTCCAGGCGGGCGACGGGCGACAGGCGTGCGTGGTGGCCAGGCCCCGCCCTTGCATTCTTTCCAGGCGAGCCAGCGGCCGAGGCAGCCAGCAGCACGCCGGGCCCCAGCCCTGCTGTAAAGTATTAACTCATACTGAACACAGTTTGTCTCCGAGGACCCTCTTGGCCCCTTCGTCATCCTGTGCTGACATTTTAATCGTGCTTTTGTGGGAGCTGGCTGGCGGTTTGTCATCAGGAATGGCGCGGCGAGGGGCCAGAGCGGGCTGCTGGCGGTGGCTGCTGCCGAGGGAAGCAGCCCATTCTGACAGACTGAGCAATAATCTGAACTTACTGCGCCGAGCCTGTGGGACGGCAGCCGGGCCGCTTTATCTTCTTCATTAAAGTGCGCTCAGAAAAAAAATCCATTTTCCTTTAAAGTCTCAGGAACAGATGGAGTAAAATTAATTGCGCCATTAAGTCCCGATAGACAATACCAGAGTGGTTTTCTTTCAACGGTGCATGTGTGTTACAAAGTGCTCTTCGTAAAAGGCAATTACTGCAACATTTGCCATAAAATAAAGGTTGCTTTAATGGGCAATAAACACAGGCTTCAAATTTTGTATGAAATGGGTCTCCAAAGGGCGCTGTTAGAGGCAGCTCAAAGGCACGACTGACTTTAGTAGTTCTGCTCGGGCTCCAGCTCAGCCAGACCCGAGAACAATGATTCCCCACCCTTGGACGTATTCTGATAGAATTATGGATGTGATGTTCACTCACTGCACGGGCCTCTCCAGCCAGATTTCTCTGGTCAACAAACAGGCAGCAGGCAGAGGAGGGGAGGGCGAGGGAGGGCGGGCCAGTGCACCACCGCGTCCTGGGGGCGGGCGGCGCCCACTGCCGGAGGAAGGAGCCCGGGCGGCGACAGGCCCGGGTGGGGGGCTGGAGAACGCGATTCACTAGTTTTCTGTCTCATAGGTCTAGTGAGGGTTTCCAGCTGATTCCTGGAAGCAGGGCTCAGTGAGAAATCTATATTTATGTACATCCAGAGCCCGTCAGGGCAGAGATTTGGCAAAGGGGGAAACAGGCTGCGCCTTCCCACCGAGACAGAAAGGATGATGGAGATCTGTCAGCGAAATGAGGACCCGACGCTCCTGCCGGAGCCCGGCTTCCTGCTCCTCGAGGACCCCCGTACGGCACGGTTTAGGGGAACCCAGAGAACATGGCGGGCTACGAGTCTCCAGCAGCACGAGGGGTGGGAGCCGTCTTCTCGGAGCCCCTGCCCGTTTCCTTTGAAAACCCCACATATAAATGTTCCCCTTCCAGGGACCCGAGCTGCTCAGACATGGTTGGACGGGGGCAGGAATGCAGAGACCAGGAACTCATTTCAATCCACTATATTTCTACATTTCAGTAATTACAAAGTTAGCATGACATATAAATGATCCATTAATTGAAATATGGACTCCACCGACTCCAATATTTATGGTATAAATCCATATTTCATTACACAGATCCAATAAGCAAATATATCAAGGCGAACATGAGAGCTGTTTTATTTAAGTGTGAGCTCCTGAGCTAAAAGGACCATTTTCTGGCCAAAATACAGACCTACAGCTTCAAAAACCCAGCCAACCAACCGACCAAACAAGAGTCCTTCACAGACTGGGAATTTGGGAGGGCTGGTCAGACGGAGAAGCTCATGGTGGTGACAATTAACTTCCAATGAGTCCAGGGTCAGCTCATGGGCAGGGCCCCAGGAGCCCCAGCAGCCAGCGGCTGCCATGACGGGAGTGGCCGTGGTCTCCGCTCAGACTCCTGAGGGGCTGGGAAGAGCCACACGGTAGGCGGGCAGGCTTCTAGCTGTGTTGTAAAGTAAGGTCTGGTTTGCATGGACCAGCCAGCCCGACACCTCTTCGCATCAGGGAGCGCCCGTCGGGGGTCAAGTTGGTGCTCACGGAGGAGTGGTCTCTGGGAGGGACAGGCCTGACTGACTCAGGCAAGGCCGACGGATTGCCTCAGGACAGAGCTGAACCTGCCATCACTCTACCTCAGCACTGAGCTAACTCCTCCTCTGCGGGCTGCCCACAGGCCCTTCCTTGGAGCTCATGGAATCCACCTGTCCCCCAACACTTGTTGGCCGGGTCAGTGGGAGACGCCGCCGCCTACCTGCCGCCCAGCTAGAAACCCGGGCCTTGGTCTCCGACTCCTCCTGCGCCTTCATCCCAGCTCCCAGCCTGAACACCCGCCTCCTGTTCTCCGCCTTTCCGCCCGGGTCTCAGTTCAGACCCCGGTCACCCCGTCTGGAAGGGACGGCGCCGTGACAGGTCCCCCGCTCCAGCTCTGCCCTCCCACCACGGGCACCTCAGCTCTCTGTGCTGGGAGCTGTCTCTGCGGCCACACGGCTGAAGGCACCAGGTGGGTCGGAACCGTCGGTGAACATGGAACCCATCAGGCGCCTCCCGCAGGAACACGGGGAGGAAGATGGAGACCAGCCGCCCCGCAAGGGTACTCGCTCCTTCTGTGGCAAAACAGAGACGAAAGGACGTGAGGTGGGCATGGGGCACTGGGGTTCCCGCGTGGAAACGGGAGCTGCTGGCGCCCGGGCCCACGACACCACGTCCGCTGTCCCTGTAACACGAGCCATCGGAGGCCAAGGGGATGGAAAGACCCGGAGAAGCGCCGCCCTCCGAAACACCGCCAGCGTATAACATAAATGGGCTAATCTAGGTCACAATTTCTTTTTTAAAGGAGAGTTTTCATGTGCTAGTGTCTGCCCAGAGAAGTTCTGGTTATTGGATTTTGCAGGCGTGGGGGGTAACTGTGACCTAATATGCCCCTTTGCTCTCCAAGTGTCCCTTGGAGATAAGTGATGGTCCTAGTGACAACTCCTAGAAATGAGTTCAAGGGCTTCTTTGAGAACTCCCTGAATTCCTGAATTCCAGGAAAACTTAGAGGCTGTTCAGCTCAGATCCAGGTTCTGTAGGGCTCTGAGCTTGTATCATCGGAGTGGGGGGAGGGGCTTACATAATACAAAATACAAAACTATTATGGAAATTTATCGGATATATTGTTTAAGATTTTATTTATTTACCTGACACAGAGAGAGACAGAGAGAGAGAGCACAAGCAGGGGAAGCAGCAGGCAGAGGGAGAGGGAGAAGCAGGCTCCCCACAGAGCAGGGATCCCAATGCGGGGCTCGATCCTAGGACCCTGAGATCAGGACCTGAGCTGAAGCCCACTGAGCCACCCAGGTACCCCAAAATTTATCTCATATTTAAAGTAAAATTTACCTTATATTGAAATTTGCTAATTTGAAGCAAGGAACAAAACCCAATAAAACGCAGCGTGGGGTCACGTGAAGACACGGCCGGCGTGCAGGCGGGGGTCTGAGAGGGGCCAGGGGTGGTGAGGGGTCCTGCGGCTCTGCCTCACCTCGGGGAGAATCCACCCCCACCTGGAACGCCAGCAAGTCCTCTGTGATCTGGCCTCGTCCTAAGGCTTCAGGCTCCCGCCCGTGGTGATGTCCTGCCCCACCCCAGGGCGCCTCCCCACAACCCCGTGCTGCGCTCCGGCCAGCACGACCGCGTGGGCTGAGATCCGTGTGCTACCTTCTCTCAGCCCTCCGTGTCTGTGCCCGCGCCCCTCATCAGGCAGGCAAAGGGTGGCGGCAAGTGCCCCCAGCCCCGTAGCCAGGCGACCCCTAGAACGCCGTCCCCTCATCCTCTCTCCCGGGGAGGCTCTTCCAGCAACTTCGGGCAGTGGGCAAGACCGTCCTTGGAAGCTCCCAGGACCCCCTGACCACTTTCATCCCAGTCTGGACTGCGCAATGCAGAACGGAACCGCCTCCTGCCCCCCAGGCACACGGGAGATGCGAACTACATGGCTGATGAATGAGGAAGCCGATCGGGGACCAAAGCATCCCTTTGTCCAGGGTCGTGGGGGAGTCCCGCTAAGGCTGGACACTTAGGCTGGACACGGGGCCGGGAATGGGCTAGGGAAGTGACAGGACCTGGAGCCATGCCCACATCCCCCGAATTCCAACTCTGGTCTCTCTGCACTGGGGGAGTCACCAAACTAGAACGAGTCGGGAGTCAGTGTTGGCGGGACAGGACAATGAGTGGGTCCTGATTCGTACGTGCAGACGGGGTCAGTCGTTCTCAACGACGTTTGCACATCAAAACACACCTGAAGCGTTACAAAAATGTCTTTCACTCCCCGGTGCCTAGACTCAGAGAGGACTTTTTTTCCTCTGGTGGGATCCAGTCACCAGGACTTTTAAGAAGCTCCCCAGATCATTCTAGAGTAGAAAACCCACGACCTCCCCAATCCCATGTTTATCTTAAACTACCAGTTAGAATATTTCTACTCACTTGTGGATATGGTCAGTTACCAACAGATCTGTCACCAAGACTGCACAAGGTCCTCGTCCTCATGATGGGAAAGTACCTGTTGTTAAATGTCTGTGTAGGGACCTGACCACTGGGCACTTCCCCACCCCTCACTGGCTCAGGCCACAAATGTTTCCTGAGCCTTGGATACAAATAATTCCCTGGAAATACGTAAAAGTAAGACTTCACACTTATTCTCAAGAAGCTTACAATATTTTGGTCAGGTCACCATCAAAGCTGATAGTTGAAGAGCGTTCGCCAACCTCTAGCTACTCAAGTGCCACATGAGCGCAAATGATAAGTGCCTTATGTCGGGGTGTCCCTCCGTGGCGGAGCCGTCCCTGTCAACCACTCCTTGAATCCCAAGATGGTAAATTCGTGGAGGAAACAGCAACTCCAACAGCTTTCAGTCAGGAAACAACTCGAAAGTCAACTTGGATACTCACTCACTTCATCTATTTCTTAAAACAAAAGGCATCCCATGCTTACGATGTGCGAACCGTGATGGGGGGTGCCAGAAGACAGAGACGTGGTCGGAACGAGACTCTGACTCGTCGTGCATCAGGTCCTCCACCGCCCCCGTGGTTAGTGCTGTCAAAGTGAAGGTCCGGGGTCCCAGACGTGAGAGATGCTCGTAGGTCAAGGACCACCGGGACTCACGTCCCACGAACACCGGAGGTCATGTGCTCGACTCCAGCGGTACCCCCAGCCGCTCGCTGTGAAGGGGGGTGTCAGGAACAGTCTGGAAAGGAGGCTGGTGAGCAGGGGAGAGCTCAGGCTTCTCCTCCCCGCTGGACAGAATTCTCCCTCACGGGCACAGGAGTGACCTGCAGGGACCTCCACGGGACCATGTGCAGATGGGGTTTAATGAATGTGGTGATGATAATGAGGATAATTATTCAAATTCTTCCCTATCTCTGTGCCCCAGGGAGGCCAGGGCTGCTGTCATCTGACTGAATCTGAGAGGTGACCCTCCTTCCTGAGTTGATTCTGTCCTGTTTTCTCAAGCACAGCGCGGCGTTTCCCTGCCTTTACATGGCTCCGATCAGCATATGCTCAGCAGCGTGCTACACACTCGGGAGGGAACAGAAGAAAAATGAGATTGTCAGGAGGCCCCTGGGCCCTTCTGACACCGATGTCAGGGGCAGAGGCAGGGGCTTGCACAGGGAATGCCTCAAAACGGGAGACAGCGAGTGGGAGGGCGAGATAATGAAGCGTTTGTGTTCGTTTGTGGTCCTTGGCCTCTCTCAGAAAAGAATTTGAGGAGAGCTAAAATAACATAAACAGACAGACATACAAAGTTATTAAAGTTGAAACAGAAAATCAAATACCCGATTAAGGAAGAGAAAACAAGAGATACAACTATAGAGACTAATAAAGGCAGTATGACGGAGCGCTGCATTTAACTCCGGCGTTTCCAGAAGACGGGGCCAGAGAGAAAGAACGGGTCATGTCGTTTGGTTTCTCCAACGGAAGAAAGCTTCCCGGTTCTAAGGGAGAGACACCCAACAGCCCAAGGACCATGCGATCTGCACAGACGGCACCTTCAGTTACGAACTGTTTTCATAGTCTATGCAAGGTATTTTCCCGCTGTGTTTTTTCAGTTATCAAGAAACCCAAGGTACAAACACTAGAGTACGAGCTATCAGACATAACTCAACTGAGGAAGAGAAGCCCATGACCTTCACGGATGTGGTTCCCTGGTTGTGAGGAAAGGACAGAGGGGCATTACATGGGGAGTGAGTGCCCCCAAGTAGATCTTCAGGGAACAGTCACCTTTCTCCCCTGACTTCTGGGAAGGGCTGTGGGCAGTAGTACGAGAAGCCACCGTGAGAACCTAGGCATCCCTGACGGTCCTCCAAGGCTGACCCTCAGCATTCGGATGCCCAGGGTGGCTGACATTCTGACCAGAGGCAAAGCTCAGAGGCCTTGCTGGACTGAACACGATCCTTCTCCATGGAGCTGAGTCACTGGAGTACCGTCAGGGACAAGACCTCCCTCAAGGAGTGGCTTTCGATCCAGTGACCTCCCCACCCCTCCCACCCCACCCCGGGGCAAGTGATGTTTGAGACTCTAGAACACGACCAGTGTCCGACAGACTCCTCTGTGATGATGAAAACAGTCTCTGTGTTGCCCCATACACGAGCCACGTGTGGTTATCAAGTCCTTAAAAACGTGTGTCGCTGAGGAACGGTCATTTGGATTTTATTTCATGTTAATCATTTTAATGTAGATCTCAAAAGCCACATGTGGCCAGTGGTTACCCTACTGGACAGAGAAACCCTCAAGATCCACGTCTTGGGAGCGAGCAAAGGCGTCCCTGCTTGGCAAAGTCTCAGAACACGCGTTACTCGTAACCTACCCGAGCTGTTGACAAAGCTCAGTGACGCTCCTGACGGCCTCCCAGAGTCAAGTCCGGGTCCGAACACTCCTCCCACGCCCTTGAGTAAACCGTCCTGCTAAATGAGACCATTTAGTTGTGACCAAACAGATTTTGGAGAGTGTTTGCCAAACACAACATTTGAGGTTTTGACAAATCTGGGGTTGGGCCATCCTGGTGTTGGGTAACTAGGAGGCCCAAATGCTTCCCCAGCCCATTCCTAATTCCCATATAATCCAAGGCCATAAAACACCCTCCAGCACACAGGCAGCCACTCTCTTCCTAATTGCCCTGGCAGGAGGGCAGGCGGAGAGCTCCTATGAATGCCGTAATTAACTCCCACCTTAATGGTCTAGAATAAAACACATCTCTGTTTTCAACACTTGCGATTAAGATCTGACGTGTCTGGATATCGTTTTGCCCTACCCCTAACTCTTGCAGTGGTAATAAAACACGGCCTTCACGAGAGGATCAATGGCCAACGATTCTGGTTACGTCTGGCCCTTCGCTGACTTCCGTCCACAAAGAAAAAGGCCAGTGAAAGATGCACGAAAGCCGCCAAGAATTCTGGATCCGTTTTCCGTAAGTCGCAAAAGAGCACCACCGTTACATAAAATGTTTAGAAACGCGGGTTAAGTTTTGTCATAACGTATTAAAGCTGATTTCAGGAAAGAAAAATTACAAACCCTTTTCTAGTCTGACGTCTAGTAACAATACGACTTTGGATGACCGAAGAACGTTCTTGGCAAGAGCGGTAAGAGATCGTGGAAGGGAAGCCTGGGTGATTTGACTGGAGTGAGTTCTGATTCCAAGGAAGTCGGAGCTGGCGGGGGGGGGGGGGGGCGCGACTGAGGGCCTGAGCGTCCCCGTGGGGCTGAGCAGCTCTGGGGGCTGCACACGGCACTGCTGTTGCCCCGAGAACCGCCCCAGCACTGACCCGTGCGAATGCCAGGTTCGCTTGGCAGCTCGGGCTGAGATGTCAGGAACAGAGGACGACCACAGACCCCTGAGGCATGAGGGGACGCAGGTCAAAGTTGCAGAAGAACTCGGGAGAAAGAGGGTTTTGTGAGAGACCACCCAGAAAGGCAGTGGCCTGGCCATCTCGGCTCTGAGAGGAGCTTGGCCTAGACTTCTCTTTATTTACTATCAATCAAGTATAATTAATACACGGTGTTATATTAGGTTCGGGAGTACAATATACTGGTTGCACAACTTGCCTCTAGAACGTCCACACTCAGTGAGCCTGAAAACCCACTGCATTAGAGGGCACCTGGCCATGTCTGAAGCGGCCCACGGTGCGGCCACTGTTGTGCGAGGCTCCCCACCCCCCCAATCTTGGCTCGTGCTCTGGTCCGATTCTGACAAAAAGAACTGGAGCTAAGAAGTTTTGCAGATCTGGGCTTCTCGATCTGATGCCCCCATCAGGAGCGGTCCCGCTTCCCCCACTTCTGAAAAACGAGTCTGGCAAAAGATGGAAAGCACCGTCAGAAGCACCGGAACCAAGCTGGACTCGGGGTTACACTTTGGGTTAAGGCAGAGATGCCTGTGAGCAAAGAGAACATCGCCGGGAACAATCTGGAAGGGTTTAGAATGGTGCGGGGGGCAAGAGTCCCGCCGCGGGAGGCTCACTTTGCAGGGAAAACTCTAAAACTGCCCAGGTTCCCTCCTTGCCCTTTTGTCTAGTCCTGAGCAGCAGCAAAACCCCAAAACCCAACCAAGAGGCGGTGAAACAGCCAGCGGGAGCGGGGGGTGGGGGGCAGGCAGTGGAGCTCTTCTCCCTAAAGGAAAATTAAAGACAGATGCATCTAGCTTGCTCCAGGTTCTGCCCGGGGCCTCGAGGACATGAATGAAAGGGGTGCAAAAATCCCAGTGAAATCGCCAGCCCAGACGGCACCGTGACCCAAGGGCATGGACACTGAGGGTTCAGGACAATGTCGTGGGAAGTGGCAGGGCTGGCCACACCCCTTGGAGCAGGGGGCCTTGCCCAGCTCCCCACCCCCCCGCCCCGGGGTCTGCACACACTGCTGCACGCATGCGCACCAGTGTCCTCTCTGGCCGTGGACTCCCGCAGCAGGTAGGTCAGGGCCAGACACGAGCTATGGCAAAGGATTTCTCCCTTCACAGAAGGGGCCGTGAGCCCCGCTCCCCACACCAGCAAGTCAACAGGACAGCAGGATGTTCTGGCTCGATGCCGTCCGGGATTCCGCCTGCCCCAAACTCCATCCACGCGCCTTCTCAGGAGGGCGGCTTTCCCATAAACCGAGGCACACCCACACTGTGCTCCCAAGTAAGGAGAAGACAGGAGCAACAAGGAAAGCTGGCCTTCCTGCCCTTGGCCCCGGGGTGCTCCCAGTCTGAGGGATGGGGGGCGGAGGGAGATGGGTAATGGGCCCCCAGGGGAAGCCCGCTATCTCAGGAGGCTCTAGAAGGTTCCTCCCTTAGGCACGGACTCAGAGAAAAGGAAGGGGAGAAAGAGACCTGACAGGAGGACGTGTCACGTGGACGGACACTGTCCCTGTTCCACACTGTCAGGGGTCAACCCCCCCCCCCCAGCCCCCGCAAGGCCGTTCCCCCAACCTCCCTGCAGACACGGCGTGGACGCGAGTCACTCCTGAAGGGTCCAGCGGCAGCCAGGACAACAACGTCTTAAAAATCCAAATGCCAGGGTTAGTGACACAATGTATTTTTTCCCCACTTGGTTGGGTTTTTTTTTCCCCACCTCGACCAGTACTTCTAATTATTTTAGAGGGAAGACAGGGAATCAAAAGATCTGGTTCAAAACACAGATCTCTCTTCCTCCTCCTGGGGTGGGCTTGTCTCCTGTGAGATAATAAGCATGAAGTGGACGGCGGGCTGCGCGCACTCCCCAGACAATGGCCGGGGACAAAAAGGAAACAGCTAGAACGCGGGAGGCAGGCAACCTGCTGTCAGCAAAGGGTTAAAGCCCGCAGCCTCCTCCAGGGCCCTGTCTGCCTTTCCATAAAGAATTCAAAGCTCAGTGGGGCAGGGAGGAAACTCCCACCGGGGTCCCTATTAAAACAGATCAAGTCACACATGTCGATAGCCCCATTTCATAGATGCTGTAATTTGTTTGACAGGAGTGAGTCCTGCTGATCCGAGTCAGGGCAAGGAGGAAAAAAAAACAAAAAAAAACGGTCTGTTAGAAAGGAGCCCGGGGGGGAGCCCGGTGGTGCTCTGTCGCTCGCCTTTATGAGCCAGACTCGGGGGCCTCCTGGTCCGCGAGGGCTTTGAAAACAGGGTGTGTCCCCAGTAGCCCCGCCGGTCCGCAGGCGCGTGCACACACACACACACACACACACACACACGGTGTGTATGTACACGCGCACGCGCACACGCACACACACCGTGTATTGTTCTGATCTAACTGTGAGATGTTAAAAAAGGTACAATAAAGCCTTTTCCTTTCCCAGTGGAGAAGAGGATCAAACCCCGCTCACCCTCCGGTAATCCTGATAAATGCAGAGCCGGTGTTCCGACAAAACGCCAGGCTGCGGCCGGCGCCGCTCTCGCTCTTGTTCTCCGTTTGTGTCTTCCTTTTTTCCTTGCTCTCTCTCCCCGTCTTTCCCTCTCGCTGCCGGTCTCTGGCCCTTGCCAAAGGCATTGAAAAAGAGATGAGAACCACTCCACCGCGCACGGGGGAGACTCGTGCACGGGCCCCGCTCTGCTGGGAAAGCAGGTTTTGAACAAGGCCCCGGCACGCATGAGATGAGCTTGTGACGGCCGCGTAATTCTTATTAGGGCACAGCGTGCTCTGCGGACGGGAAAGACGCAGTATCGGGAACCGAGTCCTGTTTGGAATTGGTTTTTCCTCTGGGTTCATGAGGGTCAGGGGAACGAAGGCAGAAGCGGAGACGCTAAGCAGGACCCAGGAGGCTGACCCCCGGGGGGACACGCTGCTGGGGAGAGGCGGGGGCCACGTTCGCTTTTTCCTTGGAAAAAGTTTCCAAGTTATGTTGTTCCCGGGAGGAGATGTGCTGGAAGTGTGAGGCGGACGGACAGTCACCTGACGTGGGGAAACTGGACAGAAGCAGCGGCTTATACGGAGGAGAATCCCTTCTGCTACGTGCAGCGGCTCAGTGTCTCTTGGGGAGGGAGTGGAGACGGGGAGGTACATTTCATCAAAAGTAGACTTCACGAATCTGGGTGCTCCAACTTCACGAGCTTCTGGGAACTCGGGGGTGAGTAACTGACGTTTCCCCCACCCTCCACGGAGTCTCTCAGGGATCCCCGCAAACTTCTTCCACTGCCCCCCAAAGCAAGAAGCCCAGCAGAGGCCAAGACCCCGCTGGTCCTTGCGCTCCCCTGTAGCCGCTCTGCCTGGCCGTGACCGTGTCGCCGCAGCCCTGCGGGCCAGCACCACCCAGAGCCGGCGTCTCACGCCCTCGGCACCCTTGCTCACTACCCCAGTAGGGGCGGAAGGCTCCCTCTCCCGTCCTCCTCGCGACTCTGGCCGGCCACAGCCATCCCACAGAGGTCGGAGGAATGCGGCCACTTTCACGATAAAAAAGGATAGGACGGACCTTTCTCTGACTCGAATGCAGGCGCGACGCCAGAAATGACAGCGCCCAGAGCGTGGCTGTGAGGGGTGGGCCAAGAACGCCTCAAAGGTACCTGTCCTCACCCCTGAGCCACCAAACGGTGACCGCTGTCGCCTGCCTGCGCCCTCCTCACAACCGCGGGAGAGACGGACACCCGTAACGACTCCCCACACCGCTGCTCACGCCGGCTATGGCCTGCCTCCGGAAGCTCTCCTCATTGACACGAAGCCCAAGACTACGGACGGGATCCTCGATTTTCCCTCCGCCTTCACCTCTGGTCTCCAAGGAGGAAGTGCCCTCTTTCTGCTAATGAGAATTCTTCTCTGCCCTTGACCCGGTCCCTTAAGATCCCCTCCGGGACCTCGTTCCATCAATAATCCCCTATTCCCTCCACAATAATTCCTACTGTTCAAGTTTCTCCAACCTTAAGATTTCCATTTTATACTGTACTTAGGAAAAGAGCTTGGATTTGGAAAGCATGTTTACTCGGAGGACACGCCATTTCAAGCCCTACTGTTCATGTCCTTTTCCCTCCAACAACCATGTCCTGCACACAGACGGACGCTGGGGACTTGGCCGCACATAGACGTAGACATGACCTTGCACTTGAGGAGCTCAAAGTCATCAGATCATCCCACTGTAGATGCAAAATTCGAGCTGCCGTCCACAGTGGGGCATGACGGTGTCAGCTGTGAGAGCCACACGGTAAGATCCTGGGTCCTCAGGACCAAGACAGGGCTCTGGGCGCCGGTGTCCTCACCTGCCCAACAGGGCTGGTGCCCATACCGCCCACACCTCACTACCTCCAGCAAGACACGCCGCCATGTCGAGGGCTCAGCACGGTGCCTGGCACAGAGAATGTGCCCTGCCCATCTTAGCAATCACTGCGGACTCTAAGGGAAGAGAGGAAGTTTGAAGAAGAGACACAAAAGTCATTTCATTCAGGTCTTTAAATTCTTTCTCTCTGGAGAAATTCCTCCATTAAATACCTTCTGATAAAGTAAGACTTTGCAGCAGAACGCACCGCCCTTTGGCCTTGTTGCCGGTCTTCTATCAGGACAACGAACAAATGCTTTTCCAATGTTCTTCCTAGAAAAGCCACCCACCCTACAGGCGTATTTTCTATAGGCTGAGCAGCAAAATCCTAAGCCCGAGAATCCCTAAAAATGTGGACAAAACCATAGACCGCTCATGACCCTTACCAAGTCAGGGCACAGACTGACGGAGCTGTTCCCCTGAGGGACCTCCTCCTCCCTTGTTAAAAGATCTGGTCCAAGTGAGGGAATTGTTGCTTTTTAATTTTTTCCCCATCCGTCCTCCACCCACTGCCCCTCTGGCGACCATCAGTTTGCTCTCCGTTCTTGTTTGTTTTAGTTTTTAGATTTCACACACACTAAGTGGACTTATATGGGACTTGTCTTTTTCTACCTGACTTGAAGACATGACAAGCCTAATCCCCTCTGGGTCCACTCATGTCGTCACATATGGCAAGATCTCATTCTTTTTTAATGGCTGAGGAACAGTCCATGGTGTACATAGCCACATCTCTACCCATTCACCTACTGATGGACCCGTGGGATGGCCCCATGATTTGGCCACTGTAAACAATGCTGCAATAAACTTGGGGCGCATGTGTCTTTTCGAATTAGTGTTTAGTTTTCTTTGGGTCAAGAGCTAGTAATGAAATCACTGGGTCATATACGGTAGTTTGATTTTGAGTTTTTTGAAGAACCTCCATCCTGTTTTCCACAGTGGCTGTACCAGTCTGCATTCCTACCAACAGTGCACAACAGTCCACGTTTCTCCAAATCTTCATCAACCCTTATTATCTGTCTTTTTGACACTAGTCATTCTGACCGGTGTGAGGTGGGATCTGACTGTAGTTTTGATCTGTGGTTCCCTGATGATGAGTGATGTGGAGCATCTTTTCATGTGTCTGTTGGCCATCTGTAGGTCTTTGGAAAAATACCTATTTGGGCCCTCAACCCATTTTAAAAACAGATTACTTGTTGCTTTGTATCCCCCTTCCCGACCTGGCAGATAGTTTCTTTGGTCTTATATTGTCTAAATTCTTTGTAAATTTTGCATATTAACCCCTTGTTGGATATATCATTTACATATATCTTTTCCTATTCAATAGGCTGCCTTTTCATGTTGTTGACGGTTTCCTTTGCTGTGCAAATGCTTTTTATTTTGGTGTAGTCCCAATAATTTATTTTTGATTTTGTTTCCCTCACCCGAAGAGACATATCCACAAATCTCCTGCTAAGGGTGATGTCTAAGAGATTACCGCCTATGCTTTCTTTTAGGAATTCTCTGGTTTCAGGTATCACATCTAGATCCTTAATTCATTTTGAATTTTTTGTGTGTGTGCACGGTATAAGTGGCTCCGTTTCATTCCTTTGCACATTGCTGTACAGTTTTCCCAGCACCAATTTAAAAGACAGTACTTTTCCCATTGTACATTCTTGCCATCTCTGTCATAGATTGACTATATTAGTCTGGTTTTATTTCTGGACTATCATGTTCCATTGATTTATATGTCTATCTTTGTGCGAGTACCACACTGTTTTGATTAGTATAGCTTTGCAGCATTTCTTGAATCTGGGATTATGATACTTCCAGCTTTGTTCTATCTCAGGATTGCTTTGCCTTTCACAGGTCTTTTGTGTTTCCATTAAATTATAAAATTATTTGTTCTGGTTCCATGAAAAATACTACTGGTAATTGGATAGGTATTATATTGAATCTGTAGATTGCTCTGATAAGTATTGAACCGAATCTGTAAAATGCTTTGGGCATTTTAACAACATTAATTCTTCCAATCCATGAGCATGGTATATCTTCCCATTTGTTTCTGTCATCTTTAATTTCTTACATCAGTGTCACATAGTTTTTGTTATTTAAATTTAATTAGCCAACATATCATTAGTTTCAGATGCAGTGTTTAATGATTCATCAGTTGCCTATAACACCCAGTGCTCATCACATCACATGCCCTCCTTAATACCAATCACCCAGTTACCGCGTCCCCCACCCACCACCCCTCCCACAATCCTCAGCTTGCTTCCTAGAGTTGAGTCTCTTGTGATTTTTCTTCCTCTGATGACTTCCTACTCCGTTTTCCCTCCCTTCCCCTATGATCCTCTGCACTGTTTCTTATATTCTACGGATAAGTGAAACCATATGGTAATTGTCTCTTTCTGACTGACTTATTTCGCTTAGTCTAATACCCTCCAGTTCCATCCACGTCGATGTAAATGGTAAGTATTCATCCCTTCTGATGGCCAAGTAATATTCCACTATTTTCTTTATCTATTCCTTTATCTTCTTTATATATTTCTCTGTCGATGGACATCTCAGCTCTTTCCAGAGTTTGGCTATTGTGGACATTGCTGCTCTAAACACTGGGGTGCAGGTGTCCCTCTGGATTGCTACATTTGTATCTTTATGGTAGATAAAGTAGTGTATTTGCTGGGTCATAGGGTAGCTCTATTTTTAATTTCTTGAGGAACCTCCATACTGTGCTCCAGCCTGCCTTCCCACCAACAGTATAAGAGGGTTCCCCTCTCTCTGCATCCTGTCAACAATCCTTGTTGTTTCCCGTCTTGTTAATTTTAGCCATTATGACCAGTGTCAGGTGGTATCTCATTGTGGTTTTGATTTGTATCTCCCTGATGCCAAGTGACGTGAACATTTTTTCATGTGTTTCTTGGCCATTTGGATGTTTTCTTTGGAGAAATGTCCCCTCATGTCTTCTGCCTGTTTCTTGACTGGATTATTTGGTTTTTGGGTGTTGAGTCTGATAAGCTCCCTTTGCAAATATCTTCTCCCATTCCATAGGATGCCTTTTAGGGTTGTCTACTGTTTACTTTGCTGTGCAGAAGTTTTTTTAAATTGATGAAGTCCCAAAAAGTTCCTTTTTACTTTTGTTTCCCTTGGAGGTGTGTCTAGCAAGAAGTTGCTGCGGCTGAGGTTGAAGAGGTTGCTGCCTGTGTTCTCCTCTAGGGTTTTGATGGATTCCTGTCTCACATTGAGGTCTTTCATCCATTTTGAGTTTATCTTTGTGGGTGGTGTAAGAAAGTGGTCCAGTTTCATTCTTCTGCACGTGGCTGTCTAATTTTCCCAGCGCCATTTATAGAAGAGACAGTCCATTTTCCATTGGACATTCTTTCCTGCTTTGTTGAAGATTAGTTGACCATAGAGTTGAGTGCCCATTTCTGGGTTCTCTATTCTGTTCCACCGATCTATGTGTCTGTTTCTGTACCAGTAGCATGCTGTCTTGATGATGACAGCTTTGTAACATAACTCAAAGGCTGGCATTGCGATGCCCCCAGCTGTGGTTTTCTTTTTCAAGATTCCTCCGGCTATTCAGTCTTTCCTGGTTCCATATAAATTTTAGGATTTGTTGCAGCTCTGTCAAAAATGTCAATGGTATTTTGATACGGATTACAATGAATATATAGATTGCTCTGGGCAGAACAGACATTTTAACAATATTTATTCTTCCAAACCATGAGCATGAAATGCTTTTCCATTTCTTTGTGTCTTCCTCAATTTCTTTCATGAGTGTTCTGTAGTTTTTAGAGGACAGAGAATTTACCCTATTGGTTAGGTTTACTCCTAGGCATCTATGGTTTTTGGTGCAATTGTAAATGGGACTGATTCCTTAATTTCCCTTCCTTCAGTCACACTCTTAGTGTACAGAAATGCAGCTGATTTCTGTGCACTGATTTTATATCCTGCCACATTGCTGAATTCCTGTAGGAGTTCTAGCAGTTCTGGGGTGGAATCCTTTGGCTTTTCCACATAAAGTGTCATGTCAACTGCAAAGAGTGAGAGTTTGACTTCTTCTTTGTCGACCTGAATGCCTTTTACTTGTTTTTGTTGTCTGATTGCTGAGGCTAGGACTTCTAGTACTATGCTTAACAAGAGTGGTCAGAGTGGCCATCCCTGTCGTGTTCCTGATCAGAGCAGAAAAGCTCTCAGATTTTCCCCATGAGAATGGTATTTGCTGTGGGCTTTTTTGTAGATGGCTTTTATGATATCGAGGTACGCTCCCTCCATCCTTAGACCGATGAGAGTTTTAATCACGAAAGGATGCTGTATTTTGTCAAATGCTTTTTGTGAATCAATTGAGAGGGTCATATGGTTCTTATCCTTTCTTTTATGAATGCAATGTCATACAGTTTGGAGAATAAGCTTATTCCTAGTTTTTTTTTATTCTGTTTGGTACAACTGCAATTGGGATTGTTTTTCTTAGTTTTTCTTTCTGGTACTTCATTATTAGTGCCCAGAAACACAACAGATTTCTGTATTCTAATTTTGTATTACGTAACTCTACAGAACTGATTTCTTTTTTTTTTAATTTTTTTTTTTTTTTATTTGACAGACAGAGATCACAAGTAGGCAGAGAGGCAGGCAGAGAGAGAGAGAGAGGAGGAAGCAGGGTCCCCGCTGAGCAGAGAGCCCGATGCGGGACTCGATCCCAGGACCGTGAGATCATGACCTGAGCGGAAAGCAGCGGCTTACTCCACTGAGCCCCCCAGGCGCCCTACAGAACTGATTTCTTAGTCGAACAGATTTCTGGTAGTCTTCAGGTTGGATATATAGCATCCTGTCATCTGTGAATAGTGCAAGCTTTACCTCTTCCTTACCAATACAGATGCCTTTTATTTCTTTTTCTTATCTGATGGCTGCAGCTAGGACTTCCAGGGTCATGCTGAATAAAAGTGGTAAGAGTGGACATCCTTGTCTTTTTTCTGATCTTAGAGGGAAATCTCTCATTTTTTATCATATTTTATCACTACGTATAACATCAGCTGTGGGTTTTTCACATATGACCTTTATTGTGTTAAGGTATGTTCCTTCTCAACCCACTTGGTTGAGAGTTGTTATCAGGAATGGATGTCGTACACCGTGTCGAAGGCTTTCTCAGCATCTATGACAAGGATCATACGGCTTTTACCCTCTCTCCTGTTAATGTGATGTGGCATACTGATTGACTTGTGAATATTGAACCACCTTGCGTCTGTGGAATAAAGCCCACTGTGGTGAATGATCCTTGTAACGTACCGCTTAATTTTGTTCGCTAATATTTTGTCGAAGACTTTCGCATCTGCGTTCATCAGAGGTACTGGCTATCGTTTTCTTCCTTGGTAGTGTATGTCTCTGGTTTTGGAATCAAGGTAAAGCCAGCCACAGAGAATTAATTTCATAGTTTTCCTTCCTCATTCATTTTTTGGAATGGTTTGAGAAGAAAAGGTATTAACTCTCCTTTAAATGTTTGGTAGAATTCTCCTGTGAAGCCATCTGGTCCTGGACTTATGTTTGTTGGGAGTTTTTGGATTACCAATTCAATTTTGTTCCTAAGTAATCTGTCTGTTCAAGAGGTAATTCTGACTTCGACAATGCAGGTGCTGGGGGGTAGGCTTGGGCAAGAAACCCATGGCATCTGGGATCCAAAAGAGTTTTAGCCTATTCATTTTTTCCCCTCCAGGCATTTTCTTTCCTTTTTTTTTTTTTTTTTAAATGTTATTTATTTATTTGACAGAGACAGAGAGATCACAAGTAGGCAGAGGGGCAGTCCAAGAGAGAGGAGGACCAGGCTCCCCGCGGAGCAGAGAACCCGAAGCGGGACTCGATCCCAGGACCCTGGGATCATGACCTGAGCCGAAGGTAGACGCTCAACCCACTGAGCCCCCCAGGCGCCGCCCACTCCAGGCATTTCCTAAAACGTACATACATCTGTGACGTTCCCAGAGGCTCTTCCACCCCCTCCTCCCTGCCAGCTACTATGCACCCCAGCCTCCAAGGCAGATGTACCAACTGCTTTCCAACTGCAGGAAACCGAACTCATAAGAATTTCCCTTGTACCACTGACCGAGAGCCTGGGAAAACAGAAAGACAAGGAGGGGAAATGGTCTCATATTGGCCCCCCATGTAGCGTGGCCAGCCGGTTCTTCTGCATCCAGCACTCATGCATTTTACTTCTAGGGAGCCGCAGTGGCTGGCTGGAAGGTTCCAGGCAGATGAGATGCAACGTCTCAGCCAGTGTCCAGTCTGGAAGGCAGTGCACAACACTTGTGATCCAGAGCTGGGTGGCCTGGGGTGCTGGGGCAGATTGGCCCTGCAGCCGGCCGGCCTCTGGGCCCCTGCCAGCCTGTCAGCCCGCCAGGGGAAGTGAATGTGCCCAGCACGAGAGTGCCAGCTGGCGGGGCGTTCTCCCCAGGGGGAGGCTGTAAGCACAGATTACTAGTGACTCTGTTCAGTTCTGCTGCCGCGCTCCCCGAGGCGCACTAACCCGGCATCAGCACTAACAGGCCCTGATGTGCCAGACCCAAGCTGAGGGAGCAGCGGGGTAGGGTGGAGTAGCCGACAGCGGGACAAAGGCTATGTGTTCGGAGCCAGCGACTGGCTCAGAACCGGATAAGGAGGTGCTCTCCGCAGAACATTCCAGTCCCTGCGGCTTGAGGAATAATGTCATCAGCTCCCACTCTTTGCCATCCGCACCAAACAGGGACCCTGACGCCTCCACTTCGCCCTATCACGGGAGTGCCCGGGGTCCCCAAAATCACAAACTTTCCCTGCCGCATTTCAGGGGCCTGTGACTGTGAAGTCACGTGAGCCGGCACAGCCAAGCTGTTGTCATGGAGACGGTGGCAGGGGCCTAACTGGGGTGGGTTGCTGCTTCCATATTAAAAAAAAAAAAAAAAAAAAAAAGATGTAATTTGAATTTTTATGTCTAAGACCAGTTCATTAGACAGAGAAATTAAATTGATAATTTCTGATTTTTTTCCTCCCAGCAGATCCTCTGCGGAGAGCTGAAGAGAGGCTTCAGCCCAAGTTTGGCAGATTTCGGCCACGGAACCTCACCCAGCCCGGGGGTGGGGATGTGCCGGCCTCTGCAGCCAGCTGCACCCCTGCCCTGAAACAGTGTCCTTCCAGAGTCAAGGTTGCCTCCTTCCCTGGGGTCGCGTCCCTGTTCCCACGTCCAGCCCGTCCCCCCCACACCCCCGCAGCTATCATGTGGGGTGTGGGGGAGCTCGTCGGAAGCCCGACTGTGGAGACTTTATGAAACTGTTGTCACTTGGCGGCACCCTCTGGGCACTCACCGAAAGTCGGTGTGTAAGAGGATGCGGGTGCGTGTTCATGGAGCCCTTGGCAGGTGCCCAGCAAAGCCCAGTTTACTGCGAAGCTTACGGACCAGTCATGGCGCCCCGACGGGGCACCCCGAGAAGCCCAAGACTCGCATTCGTCCCTCTTCCCGCCCATGTGGCTCTCGGCTTTGTTCCCGTCCCTTCCACCTGCTCCTCTGTGGGGGCTTGCCTGCACCCACTCCCCCTGGCAGCCACATATCTCCTCTGGGCGCAGCAGAGAGGCTCCTCCCCTCTTTATCCATAGGGTCACCACGGCCATGGGGGACTTACTGAGACCAGCCCCTCCGGGCGGCCCTCCCCTCGGCTCCCCTGTGGCTCAGCTCCAAAGGCCCCAGCCTGAGAGCGAGGAGGCCTAAGGCGTTCTCACCGGGGTCGCTCCCTGATGAAACACACCTAACGCAACACCCTCCACAATACCCTCCGCAACTCCTTTCATGACCGCGCGGCGAGCTGTCATCAGTCCACTGCGACACTCCCGGAAAACTTCCTAGTACTTGCACAAGAGCATTCTCTACTCTGCGTGGGAACATCTCTACAGCCCCATTTCAGGGGTTTGATCTGGAAGGGGATGGTGCACTTTCGAGGCCCCCGTCCCGAAACACACACACACACAACACACAGACACACGGACGCTCCCTCCCACCGTATGCGTGCATCTGTATGTACACATATGCCTCGCCAACCTCTCTTCCTCTTGCTATTCTGGGGCCTGCCTTTAATGAGCAGCTCCAAATGACAGCTTTAATCACTGCCTCTGGCCACTGAAAAAGGCCGCTAATGATAGGAAAGAACATAGGGCCATTTGCATCAATCAGCTCCAGTCTAAATCACTTTTTATGATAATGCACCCAAGCGAAGAAGAAAGTCTCTGATGTCGCCAGCATGATGATGTGCACTGTGCCGGCTCCCCAGCTCAGACCTCCACATAAATCTCTTAAAGCGGCACGCACCCCGCCCGGGCCCGCCCAGCACTGCCCTGGGTTTCTGCACCATTAATGAGCCGGCGCCAGAGCAGACCCGTGGGGGGGGCCAAGCAATCTGCTCCTTTAGTTCTCAGTCCTGGGGCTGCACCCCCTGGTAGGAAAAGAAATGAGTCAAAGGTACAGGGGAAGAAATAAATCCTGCCCGGCGTGCAAGACACTTGTTCATGAGGCCATTTCATTTTGTCTTTTTAATCTCTCCAGCGAAAAACGAAGGCGACCACATTGCCAAACTGGGCATTTGCCGGTCATGGAGACGGGAGGCCGTGCTGCATGGTGACAAGAAAGACAGGTGGAGACCTCTGAGCTCTGGGTTCCTGCCTGTGCTGCCCTGGGCTCTGGGTGACCCTGGGAAGGCCCTGTTAGAGTCCTCGGGCCTCAGTTTCTCCAACTTAAAGGGCAGTACCAGAACACCGGCAAGATTCAAATCCAGAAGAAACTCTGCTCCAGACTGAGAAGGTTTCTACGTCCAGAGTCGCATTCTGCTGGGCCCGAGGCTGACCGCTCCTCCTCCCGGCCCAGGGTCCAAGCAGTCCCAGCTCTGGGTGTCAGACTCCGCAGACGGCTCTCTCTCTCTCTCTTTTTTTCCTAAAGATTTTATTTATTTATTTGACAGACAGAGATCACAAGTAGGCAGAGAGGCAGGCAGAGAGAGAGAGAGAGAGGAGGAAGCAGGCTCCCCACTAAGCAGAGAGCCCGATGCAGGACCCTGAGATCATGACCTGTGCCGAAGGCAGAGGCGTAACCCACGGAGCCCCCCAGGCGCCCCAGCAGACAGCTCTCTTTACAATGCAGAAGCCTGGAGACACCTTCTAATACCCTGCCTCAGTAAAGGAATAATTCGGGAGCGACCACACGGTCACTGCTGGCGCTGGTGGGTCCTGAAGCCCACAGTACTTTTCTCTTTTCCCCAAAACTACAGCGGTCTGTTAGCAGCTAGTAACTTTGTGACACAGACAACTGCTGCTACTTTCCATGTAGCGACCAACAGGTACCCACGTATATGCACATGCATGTTCACACACCAGAGAGCCTCCAAGTCACCATCGTTGATTTGGAGAAATCCCAAAAACCCATGTGTAAGGCTCCCTTTGTAGAAAACAGGAATGCCCTAGCGAACTGCTAGCGACACTTTAGTGCCTCAGTCCATCACAGAAGTCACTGCACAAGTCTGGTCTGGTTGCCCACATCTCAGGCTAATTAGTCATTCTTTTATTTGATTATGCTCTAGGCCAGGAGTGGCATTTTGGTAAATGCTTGTTTGAGCACATCCTAGCCAGTGAATATGAGATTTTCATCGCTCTGTTCTCCGGGCACCATCCTGCACCCCACGGTGAAGTATGGGCAGTGACCGACTGTGACTGTGTGACTGTCACACGAAGACTTGCGTAAGAGAGGACTTCCAAACGCGAGGAACTCAGGGAGGTGAGTGACAGATCTTGGTAGAGCCATGTCCCCACTGGCTGGGTAAGAAGTAGGTCTGGCTGAATATCACAGGAGACCTAGACTGTAGTGGCTTAAACAAGAGTCCTATTCCGGCTCTCAAAGCTAAAGTCCCAAGGCAGGCAGTGCAGGGCCGGGAGGGTCTACGTACACTGTTGTTCCTTTATTGTCTTGAGTGTCTTCAGTGCCCAAAGCCACATGATGGCCCAGGACTATGGCTGCAGCCCCAAAGCTATGTCCCTGCTCCAGACTGGCGTGCCGCTGGCCCTTTAAGGACATGCTCCACAAGGAGCACCTAGCCCTTCCAGGGAATCCCCAGTGGCCACCATGTAGTCACATGACCACTTGCTGCGAGGGAGACTAGGAAATGTAGTTTTCACGCTATGTCGTTGGGCCATTCTGTCGGACAATCTGCCCAACCAAAAATCAGAATCTCCATTTCCGAGGAAGAAGGGGAGCGTGGGCGTTAGAAGTCAGCTGACATTCTTAGCCACGCCCCCAGTCCCACTGGGCAACACACCAGAGCACTAATTACCAGTTCCCCAGGACCCAGGCCAGAGATCCCCAGTTCCACATCCATCCCCCCAACGTGGGGAGGGAACCTTTAAGACACTTGTTCCTTTCATCAGGATATCCCAACTGGGGAAGCTTCTGGATGACCTTTAATCTTCCCGGGGGTGGGGGGCGCGTCACTCCGAACAAGTTATCCCAATAAGAAAGCGGAAGACGGAGCGTGTTCTAGAAAAGGCATCACAGACTCCGAGAATCATTTGCGCACCCCGCGGAGCAGCACCAAACCTCCCAGACAAAACGACAGGGCGCTAGCCGTCGTCCGTCACGCGGTCGAGGAGCCACCAACCCAGGAGAAAGCAGTCCGAGTCGGCAAGAAGCCGCGAGAGGGTCCCGGGACGTTGCACGGGGCACGCACGTGTTCTCATTCACGTCTTCACGGAAAGCAACACTTTTGTAAGCATTTGTAGAAAGAAGGGTTTTTAATTTCTTGGCCTAACACATTGACTACCCACATTTCAATGTGGCGTCTCTTCCTGGAGGCGATTCCCTTTTACCTGTAAGTGAACACAGACCCCAGCAGACAGACCTACTGTCCTCCAGACAGTTCCTTTTGTCCTCCCAAATACGAGTGTCTGGTGAAGGAATGAAGACGTCTCCCGAAGGGACAATCGTGTATGTCTTCACACAACCGTCCTCACGGGGACAACACCGAGGGCCAAGTTCATGCCCGCGTCAGGGACGCCCTCACTGTCACGGACGTGCGGGCCTGGCGAACCACCTGTGGGAGGGGCCCAGCGGAGGATGACCAAGTCTGGCACCGTGCTTGAAGGCAGAAACTGCCAGGGAACAGTCACCGCTTTCACGGGTTCATGTCCCAGAGCAGGCTGGCCTCTTGGATTCACGTCAGCTCTGTCCCGAGCTGTGTCTTGGCTCCCTCAGCACCTGGCATCTCACTGCTCCCGACCGTCCGTATCACGCCTTTGCCAGGTCCCATGTCCCCACAGGCTTCCTTCCCACGGATGTTACCCAAAGGCTTCAAATGATCATATCTCTCAACACAGAGACACACACATTTTTAAAAAAGAGCATTCTTGGGGCGCCTGAGTGGCTCAGTCGGTTGAGCGTTGGCCTTTGGTTCAGCTCAAGATCCCCGGGTCTGGGGTCAAGCCTCGCATCCAGCTCCCTGCTCAGTGGAAGGACTGCTTCCCCCTTCCCCGCTCCCCCTGCTTGTGCTCGCTTGCTCTCTTTGTGTCAAATAAATAAATTATATATATATATATATATATATATTTTTTTTTTTTTTTTTTTTTTTAAAGAGCATCTTGTCAGCACTGAAGACTGAATGGTCTTCTTACAACACGGAGAGCGCCACGCAGCTATTAGGGAACTCGGATGCTGGGAGCCCCCTCTGCCTCTCCGAGGAGCAGCGCTGAGAGCAGCACTCCCTTGTCTGAAAAAGTAGGCCAGACGCGGACAGACCCTTGGACCTCTCCAGGAGTGACTGGTTTGCACACAGAAGTATAAATGAATGACATATTGCCCAGACTATGAAGTAACTGAAGATTTTGAAAACATCACGTACGCAGCACAAGTTTGATGAGCGGAGAAGTTGCGTCTGTTTTTCTCACCACTATACTCTCATTCTAATATACTGCCCACACACAGAAGGTTCTCAGGAAATGTTTGTTGACTGAATATACGAACGAAGCTTCAAAACCAAGAACAAAACACGTCACAAATGTCACACAGGCTGCAAACACCATTTTTCTTTTAAGACTCACAGGTGACTGGAGTTGTGGGGGGGTCTCCTAAATCCTGAATCTAGTCCATCCCACAGGCTTCTCGGGGAGCTCAGACCTAGCAGATCGGGATGAGACTCCTTTTTAAAGATCTGGAGGCAATGGAGTTGCCTCTTCTGATAATCTCATCCAGTGCCCGATAAGCTTGCAGGAGACAGCTGACCTCAGGCAAACTCTAATTTTCCACTGTTTACTAGAAACGGTCCAGATATAGGAAATGAAGCGGAGAGCAGTGGGAGTTCTTCTGTTCGCATTAGAGAAGACAAGACAGGAGGGAAGAAGGAAGGGCGGGCGGCGGGAGGAAGACTTAGGTCACAGCGCCCAGCGCCAGGAGCGTCCAGAAGCAGATGTGGCTGGTGACCATGGTGTGTGGTTTGACATCGTTCCCATGGAAGACACCTACTCCAGGACCTGCTGGCTGACTCAGCCTGTGAACACCAGCATCGCACTGTTCCAGTCCTTGGGTCATTCTTCCAACTCGTCTCGTTTGGCAATAGGTGCTTAGCCAGTGTCGAAAACCAACAGGCGACGATTTCCCAGTGATAGTTCCAAGTGATGTCAAAGTGAGCCCAGGGCCATGGCCAAGGCTGTTTTATGCTGTTTCAAAGGGGATGTGTCCCCGCCTGTAAGCTGAGCCGCCTCAGTGACACATGGAAAATGTTATGCTAAGTTCTTCACATGTTGAAAAAGAAGATTCGCAGAGCAGGAGGAGCCCTTCAGAGACGTCCCTGGGCCATGTGTCCGCTCAACAGCACGGTCCCAAGGCATCACCAGAAGGACAGATCACTGGTTCACCCTCAGGCAGTCGCTAGTTCACACCTGGGGGCTGGCGTGGGCACCGGGCTCTCGTGGGGGCCCAGCCCCTCCCCAGCCCAGGGTGGAGAGGGAAACAGGACCCAGCAACAGCCACGTAAGTTTTCCTCTTGTTCCAGGACAAAAAGGGAACTGAGAAGAGTCATTCTGTGGAGACGGGTACAGCAGCTAGGAGGCCTTCGAGAGGAACAAAATTGCCCCGAGAGATTCAACCGTCTGTACACTCGGCCGGTAGTCACCGAGGGCCCCCGGCAGTTCCGGGCCGCACCCCGTGCACCCTGTAACCCGCTCCCCGTGCTGTGCGTCTGCGCACTCGGACCCACCGTGCGAGGCGGTCCGGGCTCACCCCTGCACCGCGTGACCGCATCAGGCTTCCGTGTCCTCACGCACGCCTCTGCCTTGGGGTCTGCGGGCCGATACAGTGAGGTGCTACCACCACTGGTCTCTTAGCTCTTCTCAGCTGGGCTGGGGGCGGGCACTGCGTATCACTCATTCCTCACCAAGAGAAGCGCAGCCATTGAAACTATTGGGAAAATCATCTCTGACAATAAACTCTTTTCTCTCTTGCTCTTTCTCTTTTCCTTTTCCTGGCGGGAGAAGGACCAGGCGCTGGTGGAGGCTGGTGACTAGCTTCTGACAAGGACAGCAGCTGCCCCCCGTGCCCCCCCCAAGCCAGTGACTTGGCATTTCTGCATCCCGGGAGCAGGGGAGCAGAGCAGAGGTGACAGGAGGGCACACCGCAGAGGCCAAGCACCGAACCCCAGAGGAGCTGCAGGGCTGCCACTGGGGCCACCCTGCAGACCCCTGCTGTGTCTATGGGGCTGGCGCAGCCTCTTCAAAGGTCTGGCCGGTCCCATGTCTCATCGGTCAGGATCGGCAACCCCAGGTGAGTGGGTGTCTGGCTTAGGGACATGGGGGAAAGCAGAGGTGAAGAAATTTTCGTTGCAAAACTCTTATCCCAAAGAGTATTGAGAAACTTGAAGGTTTTGGCATTGAAAAAAAAAAAAAGGAAACAAAGAAGAAAGAAAATGGGAAAACGGTGTAAAATGCTACTCTGGCCCATCCTTGTGCCTCCCGTGTGTGTCTGTGACTCCAAAGAGCTTCTACACGTCCAGGTCTTCAACAGCAAAACCGACGAGAACAGAGAAGGGCGTAGGAATGTTCTCTACAGACGTAAGCAGCTCTGAAGACACAAGACGTCAGGTTTCCCACGGGCAGACGGAACGAATGGTGAGAGGTAACATCACTCGTCTCACAACACGGTCCTCTGTTTTACCGGAAGATTCCACCTTCCCTGAGGGTGCAGCCCTCGGGAATTTCAACCGGGGCTCCGATGCCTCAAACCTGACCCTCGCTCGACTTTTTAAGACGCGTCCTTGTCTGAGATGAGGCCCCTCTGCGCGAGCTCAGCTGGGGACGGATGAAGGAGTCAGGCTCCCAGCCGCGGGCCGTTCGCCGCACAGACCCACCTCTGCATTCTGCCTGGGCCAGGGTTCGGGGTTGAGCGTGTTCAAGAAACAGTGACTCAAATACTCTAATTATGATGCAGCCAATCGAAGGGTTTCTGGCCAAAAACCGAGAATCGCAGTGCATTCAGGAAATATCTTTATGCTTCGACCTCTCTGCATGTTTCCGAAACACTTTCCTTCAGGGAGCCCCAGGGTGATCTCACACGCTTGGAACATATTAGTACAACGGAACACACGGTGTCGACAGCAAACAAACACGCACACCCGCTATCAAGAGACCCGGAGCCCCCTGGGAGGAATCCACTGACAGTAGGAACCAAAACATCCCACCGTGATCCTTAGCAACCTGGAAATAAGCACTCCCAGGTAAGGACACCAGGCCGGGTGTGGACGGGCCGGAGGTCAGGTCTCGGTCGTGCCATGTTCTCCTGCAACACCAGTCACGTCTTAGGTGCTCGGGTTTCTTCCCCTCTAGGCTGAGAGCCCTTCAGCAGGGAGATGGCACGGTGCGGGCGAGAGGCAGCTTCGAGGCTCGCCGGAGGACAGCAGGACACGGGACTTACTCCCAACACCTGCACTGAAATCCTGTGGTTCCAGTTCGCCACACTCGAGGTGTGCCGCGACAGTGCAGAGACGCTGCTGAGAAGCCCTGAGGACTCCGCGACCTTGAGAGAGGGAGCCTGCGTGGGGGTTGGGTGAGGCCTGGCACCGCCACCGTGGGACCTGCTCACAGGGAGGCGGAGACTATCCGGGGACACCTGCAAGCTTTTCTCTCCACTCACAGAGCATCAGGACGCATCTCCAGAGCCTCTGATGAGGAGGGAGGCAAGCAGTCCCTTTCCAGACGAGCAAACAGATTGTAAAAAGATGAAGGGGGCTCCTGGTGGGCTCAGTCTGTGTGGCGTGCAACTCTTGGTCTCGGGGTTGTGGGTTTGAGCTCCACGTTGGGTACAGAGATTACTTAGAGATAAAAATCTTAAAAAAATCATTTCACTTTCCGAGGCAGGTAGGGGACATCATCCACAATCCTAACGCCTGCTCTGCCCCGGCACCCCACACGGGGTCCTTCTGTAACACAGAGCGTCACAGGCCTAGCCCTTGACACGTGGACTCTCTCGTCCTCTCCTTCACCGTGCCGCCTCTAATCACAACTTCCTGGCGTTCAAGACCGCGCCCTGGGCTTTCTTTTACAAACCCCAAAGCAGTGTCACCCAGACCGATTCCTTAAAGACGAAAGTGTGTCCTGCGGAGGATCCGAACAACAATTCTCCAAAGCAGATACGGAGGTGGCAAACGAGCATGTGGAAAGACGTCCAGCGCCACCGGTCATTAGAGGCGCGACGTGCACGTGAGAACCACGGCGAGCTGCCGCCGCACACCCTCTAAAAGCGCGCTAATAAAAACATAACAACCCGTGCTGGCGAAGTCGTGGAGAAACTAGAACCCTGCTGCTCTCCAGCTGTCAGTGCAGAACGGCTGCGGCCACCTTGGAAGTTAGGAGAGAGTGCGGCTCGGAGTTACCATAGCAACCCAGCACTTCTGCCTCGGGGTCTTCACCCAAGAAAACTGTCCACACACACCACGTGCATGAACATTCAGATTAGCACCGTTCACGAGAGCCAAAAAGGGGAAACAACATAAACATTCCTCAGCTGATAAAATGTGGTATATCCATTCAAGGCCATGTGACTTGTCTGTTTTAACAAGATGAAGGGGGCCCCTGGCGGGCTCTGTCTGTGGAGTGTGCGACTCTTGACCTTGGGGTTGTGAGTTTGAGCCCCACACTGGGTGTAGAGATGACTTAAAGATAAAAGTCTTAAAAAAATAAAAGGAATGTGAATCATATCTCAGTAAAGCTGTTATTAGGGGCGCCTGGGTGGCTCAGCAGGTTAAGCATCTGCTTTCGGCTCAGGTCACGATCCCGGGGTCCTGGAATCGAGCCCCACGTCAGGCCCCCCGCAGGGAGCCTGCTTCTCCCCTCTCCCTCTGCCTCTCCCCTCACTCATGCTCTCTCTCTCAAATAAACAAAATATTTTCAAAAACTGAAGCCATTATTAAGAAACAAAACAACCAAAAGGCTGCCTTAGAGCAGCGGTTCTCAGACTTGAGCTCGCAGGGGCCACCGGAAGCACTCGCTCAAACACAGGCTGCCGGGCGCCGCCCCTACAGCTCCTGACTCAATGGTCTGGGGAGGGGCTCAGGAACGAGTCCCCGTGCAGAAGGTCCGGCTGATCTGGAACCACATTGTGAGAACCTCTGCCAGAGCAGAGCTTCCTCCACCTCCCGTGTGTGCAGTGGGCACTGTCCGATGACAGACCCGCCGCCCCCCAGGGGACAGCTCTGACGGCCTGTCTAGCTCCGGAGCAACCCCTGTGGTCAGCAGAGCCTGTGCCGGGGGCCTGTCTTCCAGGTGCACCTTCTGCCTCTGCCTACCCGTTCCTTCCTGCGCGCGTTCTCCCGCTCACACAGGTGCAGGCTCCAAGGACACTCCTGAATAACTACTTGCTTTCGGGACTCTGGCTCAGCGTCTTTGTCACGGGAGAAGTCACGACGTGGACTGATCATCTGGGAACCGTGCTAAAGTAGGCAGAGAGGCAACAGAGAGAGAGGGGGAAGCAGGCTCTCCGCCGACCAGAGAGCCTGATGCGGGGCTCGATCCCAGGACCCTGAGATCATGAGATCATGACCTGAGCTGAAGGCAGAGGCTTAACCCACTGAGCCACCCAGGCGCCCCATCCTTTAGCATTTCTAACAAGCTCCTTGAAACACTCTCCTGATTCCATGCTGGGAAGACCCTGGGAGCCAACAAGTCAAATGTGAACAGGGAAAGAGATCTCATTTTATAGGTCCAAAAAGGCAGACATCATCCTGCCCTTGAGATCCAGGCCAAGGAACTGGGTCACAGGTGAGTGTGTTTCAAGCAGGCCTTTCGGGCACTTTGAGGAGCTAATCCCCTGGGCCAGGGGCCAAGACCAACTTGAGTGTTACTTTCTCTCCCTCCGCTCTATTGTGACAGCCCGGCTGCAGGGCGGGACCTGGGCAGAAATGATTAATCCGCATGATGCAACCGGCAGACAAGTGCGGACGGGTACCTGCGACCCAGCCTATGTGCCGAACAGGAGACTGAGTGGGAAGGGCATTAGAAAAATGTAGAGGCAGGGGTCACGTCTGCCACGTTTCCCAATGCTTTTTGTCCCCAAACTAGGTGTAAGAGAGCCTACGGGCCAGTTGGCATCTTGTTTCCAACTTGGATCATTTCATTAGGAGGTGGGACTCTGTTTCTGACCTCCACCTGTTCCTAACTTTCCGGGAGCTCCGAAACTTGCCTTTTGGTTTTCTACCTGTTCAGGCTGATGGTAGAGGGCTGCATGGGTGCCACACTCCCAGCAGGTCACAAAAACAAACAAACAAAAAAGGAATTGGGAATTCGGTCTCACAGATGTTATCGAGCAAGGCAATGTTCACGGCAACAGAGCAGACACCCAGCGGTCAGGAAAAGAAGCTGGGGCTGAGCATTTCTCAGAGAATGGCCATCCGTGACCCTCTACTGCCATCATGGATCTATTCTAACAGCCAGCAACAGGCCGCAGGAACTGCGGATGGTCAGCGAAAACAGACCCCACGATGCTGTGGTCTTTAACAACGAACTCCCAGGAAAGTTTTGAAACTTAGCAGTTTGTAGTTCTTGAATGGTACACGTTGCAGAGTTGCCCCACCCCGCCCCGTGCTGCGTGTTTTTAAGAATCTGCCCGACTGTACAATTCCATGAAAAATAAAAGGGAGTCTGCCGAGCCTTGGGCAGAACGCAAAAAGGCAGCAGCAAGCCACTGGAGCGAGCCAGGAAGTGGTTCCAGAAGATGCCAGTGTAGGTGTTTGCAACAATGACAAAACAGGGCTGGGAGACAAAGGAAAAACCAGAGTAAAGGGAAGGCCTCAAAGCTCCAGGCACGGGGAAGGGCTGAGGCGGAGAGGCACACGTCCAGCAAATGTCTTCCAGACCTGCTTTCCCTCATTAAGGACAGCTCCCAAAGTGCTCTGTGAACTCGGGAACCGACGCAGGACGGAAGAGCCGCTGCTCTCCGTTGTGGCTTGCTGTCTCCTCCGCAGTGCAATGCACCTGTACTGGCACTCCCAGACCCCACTCTGCAGCAGAGGGGCTCCCGGGCGCACGTAGCCCCTGCTCCTCCTGTTGAGAACCCCAGACTGTGCGTCAGCAAGAAAAAGAAGCCAAGGTACAAATAAATATTATTATTTGAAGTGCTCCTTCTTCACCAGTATACGCAAAACCTAGTAATTTCCAAATCTGCTGGAGACTCTTACGGAAATAAACACAGACATCCCATCGCAGGGTTAAAAGGGTTCCCAGAAGCCTACACCCAAAAAATAAGTAAATAAAATAAAACAAACCAGGAGAATGATCCTCTGAGAAGGGATTTCTCTCCAGTTTCACCGCGTCCCACAAGGGGAACAATTCCATGAGAACAGTATAGCCCCGGAAACAACACAGCAGCAAGGAGAAAAGGACATCTTCATAAGAACAGATTCGTTCTCAGACTCCGCGCCGACACACTCACTCTGCGGCGGGCACCTCCGGAGGCTCGGCGGGCACCTCCGGCTCTCACACTGCAACGGCTCACCCGCCCGATCCTGGGACTTTTGAGACGGAAAGCCCAGACAGCAGAACACTCTCAAACCACCGGCTCGTGTCCTTCTCGGGGAATGCGGAAAACACAGCCTCAGAAAGCACGAAACCAGGCTGATCCTACAGGCTGATCCTACAGTGCGGCAGTGCTGGCTTCTGACGACTTTGGAACAACCTGATGTCGTGTGCCCGGCCCGAGGTGACCTCACCGTCTAAGCCGTTCCGATCCGTCTCAGACAGGAATCAGCAGCCAGAACAAAGTCCTGCTTGAGCCAAACTGGCAAGTGCCTTTGTGGGAAACTCATCTAAGGTCACCACACTTGGGCAGGGCGCCCGCCTGTAGGTCAGGTCACCCTCTACCTACCCACTTGGTGGGTTTCTACCCCCCCCCCCCGGGTGACTTCATCCCTGCCCCACGGCTGCCCCGAGAAATAAGCGCGCCACGACGACCGAAACTCGGCGTTCCAGCGCGGAACCGGACCATTACCTGCCCGTGATGGCACCGGACCAGCCGACGGACGTCGGTTCGCGGGGCTCCCGGCCGCTCCCGCTTGCCGGCTAGCGCGGCCCCTCCGACCGCGGGTCCTGCCCCGGACGCGGCGGCTCCGTCGGAGGGAGGCGGACTCCGAGGCGGGGTGGCGGCGGCCGCGGGGCCGGTCCCGGCGCGCGCGGGTCCAGGCGGGGCTTCTCAGGGCCGGTGTCCGCGGGGCGCGCTCCGGGCGCCGGACCCACGGGGCACCCCCCGCAAGGAAGGGCGCGCGCAGGAGCCGGAGGGTCCCGCAGCCCGGGCCGAGCTGGAGCCGAGAACGAGAGCGCGGCGCGGTCTCCAGCCGCCCAGGGTCAGGGCGCGCGCGGCGGGCGCCTCCGGGGTCCGCGGGCGGGCGGCGGCATCGCGGCCGCGGGGGCCGAGCCCACGGTCCTGGGGCGGCGCGCCGGCGTCCGCAGGTGCCGGTTCCGAGGCGGGGCCCGCGCGCCGAGCGGCCGAGCGGGGACGGCGCCCGGGAGCGGTGCTGGAGGGCGGCCCCGCCGCGCTGCGCGCACCCCCGCCCGGCCCGGCCCGGCCCCGCGCACCGCCCGCGAGCTGGGCGCGGCTCGGCCGCGGCTCGGCTAATTAGCCCGGAAGAGTGGAGCCCGCGCGGGGGACACTCGACGATTTATGCCCGGCCCGGGGGAGGCGCCGCCGCGCGCGCCGATTGGCTGCGCCGCGAGCCCGGGCGTGCCGGCGCGGGTCCGGGTCTGGGGGCCGCCGGGGCGGCGCGCGCGCCCATGCGGATGTCCGGGCGGCCCGGCCGGGAGGGACCGGCTGCGGCGGGGCCCGGCGAGCCAGGACGGCCCCGAGGCGGTCGCAGACTTGGGGCGGCGCGGCAGGGCGGTCGTCGGTGCCGGGAGCCACGGGCCCGCCCCACCCGCCCAGACCCGTGGCGCGCGGGAGCCGCGCCTTGCTCGAGGGTGGACACGTCACAGCCGCGTTTGAGTCCCCGGCGGACGACGGGCTCAGGCATCTGCAGCCAGAAGAGATTCCGAGGGAAGCCCTTCCTCTGACCTCCCGGGGCAGGCCGGGCATCGAAGACCGAAGGACACGGTGACTCGGGAGCCCAGCGGGTGGAGAGCGGCTGGGCAGCCGCCCGCCGCCTCCCAAGCATTTCTCAAGAACCCCGGGCCGCCCTGGACGCCGCCTTCCTGCAGAGCGCCCTGACCTTGGGGACGTGCCCAAGGATGCACCTCAGGGCCCGGACGCACGCGGGCCGGGCGCCCACACCAGAGCGCTGAAGCCAGAGCTCAGGATCTCCGGCTTCCGCGTTAGGAACCGAGGCTTGGCAACCTCTTTGGCCCTGGGCCGGTGAGTGACAGGGCGGGCACGGGACCCCAGCCTCCCCCTTACCCTGGTACTGAGTCTCAGCCACAACACCTCCATGGCCTTCACCAAGGACAGGTTTATCCCTCGCCAAAGTGACTGCGCTCACCCTCTCCCCGCACCCATTCTGCTCCTTGTCTCCTGCCTGGGCTTTGCAACCTCCCTCCACAGAAATGGAAGGAAAGCATCAACATGGGGGTAGACAGAAGCCGCAAGCTGGAGAAAGCTTTCCCCGGGGCCCAGGACCAGAGAGCTCTCGCTGAAGCCTCTCTCCGTGGTCCCCGAACGCAGGACGTAAGGAAGGGCTTCAGGCCTGGCCGCCTCGTGTCTGGAACTGGAATGTGCAGAGCTCGGCGTCGGAACCAACCTGCTGTGCTCCCGAGCGAGGATCAAGGCCCGCTCCCCAGGCTGGCTCTCAGAGTCCAGTTCTCCAGGTGGGATCGCTGCACCAGCGCCATCTGGGAACTTGTTAGAAATTCTAATCCTTAGACGCGACCGCAGACCTGCTTAGTCAGAAACTCCAGGGGCGTGGGCCCGCAGTCTGCCAGGGCATTCTGGTGCGCACGTGCTGGAGATGCGGGTCTCAGCCACAGCTGGACCTCTGCTTGGCAGGGTGTGAGGAGACGCGGGCACGCCAGCGTCTTGTTTTGTTTTCCTCATCTAACTGCAAGATCACTGGCCTGACCCCGTCTTCTCCTCATCCCCATGGAAGAGGTCAGAGGAGCGAGGGTTGCTGGGCCCGTCGTGTGCTGTGCCAGCTCTGGGGCCCGTGCTGAGCCAGGCCTTCTGCTCTGAGGCAAAGGCTTGGCTATTCTCCTCCAGAGTCATGGGGAAAGATTTAAAAGCGGCCAGACATTACTGTGGAGAGACCCTGACATGTGGGGCACCAGCCTCCCCTGCCCCCGCCCCCCCCCCCAGGGGCCCTGCAGTCCGATCCCGCCCACGGGACTCGGCTCTCCCACCCACTCAGTGGGAAGGGCAGGTCCTCACTCGCTGTCCTGGGTTTGGTGGGGACTAAACAGCACTTTGTATCTTGGGGAGAAAAACCAGGCGTTGCTGAAAAGACACAGGGCTTGCTGAAGCCCCGCGCCATGACCTCCACTCATGAAGGGATGTGCCCCCGACTGTCCTGGACGTGGGTCTCCGATGCCAGAGTCACCGGGCTAGAATCTGGCCCTGGCGTGAATGGTGAGGCAGGCGGCTCAGCTGGAACATGGCTCCCATGTCGGCGTTCTGGGTGGTGCCTACATCCCTGCCGGGATGAGGGTAGAAGGGGTGGGTCGTGCAGGGGTGATGGTCCAGGCTCAGTGCGTGACTTCATGGAGTCAGGGGTCTTTCACTTGTCAAATACTATGTTCTCATTTAATAAAACACGTTTCAGGAAAAAGAAAGATGACCGACTTAGATCACTCCGTGCTTAGCGCATGCTGGGAAGCACTATTCTTGGTGTTTTTTTGTGTTCGTGCCTTGGAGCACCCCTGCAAAGTGGTACTGTTGCCCCCAGTTCACAGGCGAGACAGTGGAATTAGAAACAGGTCAAGAAGCACGTCCAAGGTCATGGAGTTAACCAGTGGTGGAGGCGGATTTAAGCCCAGGCAGTTTGGCTCCCGGACCACATCCCTCAAGGTAACGCTACGGATGACACTGTGGTTCACATGGAGTAAAAACACAAACATGTAAGCTATCTTGATGGCATTTGTGAATATTTCTTAATACGTGTTGAGTTTTCTAAATTTTATCAATGAGCTATGTCTTACATTTGAAACCTGCATCTTTTTTTTTTTTTATTTTTTTAGATTTTTTTTAGAGTGAGAATGAGAGCAGAGTACGTGAGCAGGGGGACGGGCAGAGGGAAGGAATCGCAAGCAGACTCCCTGCTGAGCACAGAGCCCCGACACAGGGCTCCATCCCACCCCTGAGATCATAACCTGAACTGAAATCAAGAGTCAGACGTTCAGCCGACGGGGCCACCCAGGCGCCCTGAAACCCGCATCAATTTTAGTGGTTCTTATTTTACAGACTAGAATCCCTCTGGAGGGCCCAGCCAGGCAGGGACCCTTGAACCTCCCAGGAGGCCAAGAGGTCTGTTTCTACACGTCTCGCAGCTGCACCGTTTCGAGAGCCGTGCCGGCCGCAGTGCCCACCACACTGAGGGCTGTCGGGTCATTGGCCTGGCAGCCGGGTCGGGGCCAGAGGGGAACAAGGGCAAAGGCACCAGGCACTTCCACAGCACATGGGTCATCCTGTCCCCAGGGAGCAAGGCCTCCTGTAAAGAGTGGGCTGCTGTGGCTCTCGAACTCCCACCCCCCTCCCCACTGGCAAAGGGGCACGGCACGTCCTCTGAAGCGAAGACTTCTAAGCGGGCACCATAGATCAGGTCTGGCATAGCGCATCCAGTGAGCCCGGCAAGAGGTCACATCCAGGGGTGCCCGCTCTTCCTCATTCGCCCTGGGGCTCTTTATCCGGTTCCCCCAGGCAGTGGGGCGGGCAGGGCGGGCGCCAGCATTGCTTTCTTCTGAGTCCTAGAGAAGCAGAAACATCTGCCCCAGCCACGGCGGGAGGCGGGCTGGGACGAGGTAAGCTCGGCGCGCGCCGGCCACACGGTGCAAGTCCACGCGACAAGGGAACCGTAACCACGATTCCCTCTAACTCTGAAGCCAGTTAAATAAAAGCGGTCACGCGGGCCTTCTTCCTTAGTACGAGTGTCGCATGCATACGCAGGTACCTGTACAACGAACTGAGGTCACGGAGCTTTCCAGAAGAGCCGCGGCCGGTCGGGAAAACCACGCGCTGCAGATGGAGTTTGGTTACGGGGAGGGTTTCACATTCACGGCGACGGTGTCTGTGTGTTACAGCCGGGAACTCGGCTCCGCTGGGTTGGCGCTCAGGGACCACAGCACGGCCAGCGCGCCACGCCCAGGGAGGGAATGCCTTCGTGTACTGGGTCATAAGCGCTCTAGAATATTTACGACTTCACAGAAACCTCTTTTCGGTCATACAAATGTACAACTAGGATGACTGGCTCAAAGGTCCGGACAAGCTCGGGGGACGAGGCAACGACCTTATGAGGCCGACAGACAGCGCTGCCGTTCTCTTGAAAACGAATCCGCAGGGGGCTGCGCTCACTGTGGTGTGGCTCGGGAGTCCCTACACGAAAGGCACAGCGTGCTCCCCAGGAAGTGGCACCTGAGGTAGGCAGGAGGCGGTTAGAAAGAGCCCTTCCCACTCGGAGAGACCCAAGTGCTGAGGCTCTCTCAGCCACCGGCCCCATGACCTTGGCTTTGACCTCCCCGGGTTTGGGTGTCCTATGGGGCAAATGCACTCCGCATGCACCCTGCCCCCGTCTTGAGGGCCAGCGCAGTCGTTGACAGAGGCGCTCAAAAGCCACGAAGAACTTCTCCGGGTCCAGGGGCTCCCTGCGTTAGGGACTCTGTGGGTGCAGACACGCACAAGCACGCCCCCGGCCACCGTGCCGTGAGGTCACCGCGCACCCGAGCGCAGCTGGGTGCGACCAAGGTCAGTGCACAGTTTGAACACATCAATTGTGGTGACTCTGCAGACTCACTCTTTCCGGAGAGGCAAAGAGGTTTCTAGGCTCTGTGGGAGGGAATGGTGGAAGGTTCCGGAGGAGAGCCGCGGAGGAGGAAGCCGGAGGGCAAGACGAAGCTGCTTCCTTGAGAGGTTTTGCCCCACAGGCCTGAGAGTCCCTCGGGTCCCTCCCGGGATCCCCCTGGAGCTTGTGGGGGACAAAGAACAGAAGCTGAACAGCAACTCTCAGTCATGGCTCCATGACTTTCTAGGCCATTCTTCACCACCCTCCTAGCCCTGGCTCCCGCAATGTGCTCTTGCAAACAAATGGGCTTTTCTGGATTCCTCTTCCTGCGAGCCCAGGCGACAACCTGGTTCCCAGCGTGCTCAGGAAACGAGCTCCACACGCGGCCCCACCTCTCCTGCTGGGCAAGCTCAGGTCTGCTCTTCCCCACGTGGCAGAAGGGCTGGAAGAATCCACCCCCGGACCCTTTCCCCTCGCGGCGGGAGGAGCGGACAGCCCAGCTGCGCCCGGCAGTGCACGCTTAAAAGGCCATGCTCTACCCCCACCTCCAGAGGCCAGTGCCAGGGACCACCGCGCTGCCTCCATGGGAAACGCCCCAGAGGGATTCTGGGGGACACGGGGTACCTAACACATGTTTCAAAGTGGATGCTTCACTTTCAGGGAACACAAGCTTTTGTAACCCCTGCTACACAGAGTGGAGTCTGGATACGCTTAGATCTCAGAATGGAAGGGCTTCTAAAGAAAAAGTCCAGAAATACCCGAATTCAGATGTAAAAAAACACTGTGCAAGAATCAAGAACAAAGCCAGGGAAAGCAGAGGGAGTGAATAACCTTTCATTTCCAGCCGCTTCCCCCGCTAGAGACAGTCATGATCGGCACTGTACTATTTGATGCAAATGCCTCTCCGAAAAGAGCCAGCAGATAATAGATGAAAAGATTATCTGTGACATTACGAAAAATGAAAGTTTAAAAATGGCTACAAGTCCCTTAAAAAAAAAAAAAAACAACAAAACCCTAAACTTTATTCAGTCTCGCTGAAAGGCACGGGCAGAACCGTGCTTCATCCGGCCCCCGGGGTCCCTGTTCTAACGCCTCCGCCGGCTCATCAGCTCTCCAAAATCTTTCCTGCTGGTTTCTCTTTGCTGGAAACAGAAGGTCCAAGAAGCTATCACAGCCCTGTGTCTTTTTCCTAACTTCGCTCTGATGCTAGAAATTCAAGTGCCGCAGCTTCTGTCCCTCTCTCTTCCCTTCTCTGCCGTCCCCCTCTGTGCTAAACCACCGGCTGCACACTTGATTTAACAGATGAATTACAGATTCGAGGCATGGGTTTCCAGGGCAGGAAAGAGTCTGATTTCTGTCCAGGTCTCTCTTGATTGGCTCAGCATGGGAGTCTTTCATTGAATGGACCAGGTCCCGCTGAGAACACCTCTGCCGGCACCACACCGATTTCTTTCTTTGCTGGAGAGAAGACCAGAGATTGTAAAGAGAGATTTTCCATCTTCAGGTTTCTGGTGTGCTTGCTACATACCGTCCTTTTCAAACCGAGCATCGTGAGTGTAACCCAAGGCTCCGGGAAACATTTGATTCATTGGGCCAGCCGTCTTTGATCTCGAAGCTGGCTGAGGTGCGGAAGGACAGATGTGAACACCTAAGCCATGAAAACCTGCCTTCGTCTTCCACCCAAGGAGGAGGCGGCCTGTGGCAGGGGCGGTGCCAAGGTCCGCGGCCGGACTGCCCGCCTCCCGTCCGGCTCCGTCACCTGCAGCTGGCCTGCCTTTGAGCGAGTTCCCATGTCTGAACTGCGGTGTCCGTGAGACCGATACAGAAGATTATTAATACTGAAGCATGTCAAGTTGCCGGTATCAGACCGCTTTCGACATATAAAAAACAGCAATTTCACATGCTGATCCAAATTATCGCTTTGACAGCTGGCTGTGGGGTAAGAGCTGAAAATGGTATCGAGCGTTGTACCAAAGGGCAGGGGTGCGGGGTGCCCTCCGCAAAGGTGAGCCATTGCCGTCTCCGTGAAGAGGCTGGTATCCATCACTGGCTGTATGCAGGTCACTAGACCAGGTGCCCGGAAGCACAGGGCGCCCTGGTGGCTCAGTCGGTCAAACATCCGCCTCTCAGCTCGGGTCTGGATCTCAGGGCTGTGAGTCCAAGCCCCGTGTAAACGACCAAAAGTAGAATGTCCGAACCAAATCATCACTGACCGGCCAAGAACCAACTGCCCGCGGGAGAGAGTGCCAACAGTTGGCACCGTGGCTATGGGAAGATGTGTCCTTGGGCCCGAGCCCACGTTCTCATGCCTCTCTGTTCTCAGGTCTGATATGTCTAGAAAAATCCATGCCCACGAGGAACGTCCCTGCTCTTTCTGGGGGCCGACTTACTCCCTCTGGCCGCTTTCAGAAGCTTGTCCGTTTGGCTGGAACTATGCCGACACCTGCTTGGGACAGAAATTCTGGGAATACGCTTGAAGATAACACCAACGGTAAAGATGAGAAGTCACGGGGGGAGGGTGAGCAGGTCCTTCCTTGGCCTAGCAGCACAGTGTCTGGAAGCCGGACATGCTGAGATCCGGACGAGATGGTCTTGACGTCATGGTCCCTGCATGTTTGCAGGGACGGTTCAAGCCTGAAAATGCAGTCTCCTGCACACGTGGAACGCTTCCTTGAGATTATGGCAGGTGGATTCCCTCAGATTTCGACACAGTCCTTTGGGCCGGCATGGAGTTCTCCAGCGGATGCTAGCATGTGGCCAGTGGCCGCTGGTCCCCACCCCCTGCCCGCCCCTGGGAGGCTTCGCCCCACTAAGAATGCGCTTTTCCCTTGGTGCACCTCCCTCTGTCGACGGCGAACGGCTGGACAGAAAGGATCGGATCTTTCCAGTGCTGGAGAGAAGGAAATACCACTGTGAAAATCTGCGGGTTAAGTGCTGACCTCGGGGACACGTCATGACTGCACACTGAATGTGCCTGAGCGGCCGAGTCTCCAGAGGCAAACCCACCAGAAGCAAACGGCTTCTCCGTCCCACCGCGGACGCAAGCCCCAGTTTCCAGGGCGCTAGGTCCCGGAGCAGGGGCCTGGGCTGGGCACATCACGCCCCTTCCTGGAGCCCCTGCGTGTCAGTGTCCTCCCTGAGGTCAAAACGCGGAGCCTAATCCCTGCGCGTGGCACCCTCATCTCCAGAAGCCAACAGCGAGTCTTGAAATGCTTGCCCCTGAATATCGTACACCCTTCGCTGCACACACATGCGACCTTACAGGCAGTCATGCCCCCACGGACCTAATCATGACTGTCTTGGAAACTATTAAAGTCATGAAATACTTCTGCCTACAAAAAAAATGAAGGATAATATAAGAACATATGTAAGGAAAACCTGGCCTCCACCCAGCTGAAATACGTATTTTGAAAACCTCTTCATGGAGCGACGCGCTCGCTAATCTAATGATTTGTCACGCATCGTGTGGTACTTCTATCTTTGCTAAAATCGTGCGGTATTGTTCTGCACTTCTCAGAACTTAATTTCAGTGGTTTTGTTCCCTCTGCACCCTATAAGCGCCACGCAAGATTTTGACTCATGGGGCCATTTCAGCCTGTAAATTGCCTTGAAGGAACTGGGTAGGTCGCGGGTGACGGCTAGGGTGACCACATCGTGTCACTTTCACACTGAGTTGTTTCGAGGAGCGGAGGGGGTGCTGTTAACTGTGCCGTGTGGAAGGCAGGACAGCCCCAGGCAAACCGGGACGCAGGGTCCTGTCGGGGCGGCAGATCAGCACCTGCCTTAAGGCATGCGATGAGCACGACCAGTCAGAGGCCTTCGTACGTTTCCGATGGGTGCCTCAGAGTGAGTCAGTTAGCTTCCGCCTTTTCTTTTTTTCTTTTTCTCCTTTTTTAGCAGCAAGCCATTACCGGGACCCCCGGTTTCCTTGTTAATGAAATGCAGAGTCTGGAAGGCGGAGGGGCCTCTGAACACCACTTGTGTTGCCCGTGTTGTGGCGCACATGGCCCTGTGGATAGCAGCCGTCCCACGGGAAGCCATGGAGCCCTGCAGAGGACAGGGCGTCCTTCCCGTGGGTCAGTCTGGCGGTTTGCACACTGGGGCAGGGACAGGCGGCCCCTCACAGGACCACCGAAAGCTGACCGGTCAGGGCTCTCCAAGTGCTTTTTCACACGGCATCGTGACCATCCTCTTCTAGGGAAATCAGCTTTACTGCGATCAGGTTGTCTCTCTGCTCTCAACCAGGTACTACTGGTGCACCCGTCCGATCTGAAATTATGCTGAATTTGGTATTTGCTAAGTAAGTAAGTGGGACCCAAAAAGAGTATCAGAGGAATCAGTCGGTTTACCTTCCCTCTGAAGGAAAAAAAGATCTGACCCCGAGCTTCTTGGACACTTTCAAAAGCAGAGCACGGGGTGCAGGGCTGAGGGTGACGGAACCGAAGGCACGGAAGTCTGCCATCACGTGGCGGCACACATCTGGCTCTCTGGATTGGCTGAGTGGGACGTGGGACCTGGCCGAGACCAGGGCTCACAAACCCAAACAGTGACATGTCATTCGTAGAGGGGCTCTGCGTAGAGCCCCCAGCCTGGCCTTCCCAGGGCCTGTCTCCATACAGCCTCCCAGCCTGGCTCGCTGGAGCTCCCTGCTTTGGCCGAGGGCTCCGCGCGCATCCCCCAAGATGCCTTCCTCATCCCGGCTCCGTGTCTAGGCATTAAGACGCACGGCCGGTTTATCAAGGCTCGTTCCCTCCCAAATTGCATTTGACCAGTTTCATTTCTGCCTGAAATTAAAACACGGGATTTATCAATCCCAAACTGTCACAGCGTGAATGAAACCCTAGAAATAAATCCAGTCTAATGACAGAGCGATCCCGAGACCTCCGTGGGAAACAAGATACTTTGTTTAATAATTATCAGCCTCTTTCAGGGCTGGTCTGCCAACCCGGCGGTGTCAGAAGCAGCAGAGAGAAGAATTTTTCCCCCAGATTTCATCCTGAGAAAGACTGAAGCCATTTAAAACCAGGCTGGACGCTGCTGATTTACATTTCTGATATTAAAAGCAGAGCGGCTGTCTGCATTTATGCTACACGGCATTGCTTCAGAGCAAAGAAACAGGGGAGTGGCAGGGATCCAGTTTACTAATGAACAAGCTTATCTGGAGGAAAACAGCTTTTCACACCGTAACAAACAATGAACACCTCTTAGATAACAAATTCAATAGCAAAAATATCGCACTGTACATGTCACAGTCCTAGAATTTAATGGACGCACTTGCAGCATTCGAGGTTTACATTAATTTTTAAAATTAATTTTGTTTGGCCCGCAGGGAAAATATTTTCTTTTTTTTGTGCCTGATATCCTGCAGCTCATTAACACCGCTTACTGCCACTCTACAGTCCTATCCATAATCGGCCACTTGGTAGCCAGAGGCCATTTTTTAAAGACAGACAGAGAGCTGGGAGAGGGGCCGAACGCAGGCTGTTCTGCTTCCCTCTACAAAGAATGACTCTCCCAGCTTGACAAAGCTTCTGGGCAGCCAGGAAAGCAGGGCCCTCTGGAGGCCTCTGAACTACGCAGGTAAAGGTGGCCGCGGTTGTGGTAGCTAGAGGACAGGTCCCTTCGGCCTCTATTCACCGTCACTCCCCACCCAGAGCCGTGGCTCCCGGATCTGACGATGCCCATCTGGGCCCTTTTCCCAAAGACAGATGTCACCAGGCCCCATCTCCTACCCAGGAATCATACCCCTGCCTGTCACCTCTCCCACGCAAGGGTTAACCACTGGCCACCTCGAAAACAGGCCCCCTCTCCGTCTGCCTGGGGCACGGAGATCAGGGAATTCACTGCTAATCACTGTGGTTGTGATTCCTGATTTCAACTGGCAGCAGAGAGAATTGGACCAGAGTCCCCTGAGAGCAGGCCGCTCCACAAGGCCGACCTCGGGCTTGTTAAACTGTGGTGCTGTCATGCGATTATCAATTTTAAATTAATCTCCCCAGTCTCTTTAAAGCGGTTGCTAAAAATATAATCTCTGGGATATCTTACCATAAGACTTAACTAAAGGGAAAAATTTGGATAATAATTAAGTGCTTCCCTCCATCGAAGCTTCCTGGAAAACACTTCTGGAGACTTGGCTGAGCCGCTGGCAGCAAGAAGACCAGCCAGGGACAGTCTCGGGGTCTGAGTGAGCTGCTTTCTATGTTACGCACTTTCCCTAAATAAAACTTCCAACAGGCAGTATGCGTTTGGACAAAAGGTTAAAGATACAGTACTACACTGTATTAAAACAAATCCTTCCCTATTTTTAACCCAAAGAGGTTTGGGAGGGAAAGCCAGAAAAAATTGTCTAGACATACTTTTGCTAAGCTCACGAGGGAGTCGTTATAAATTCACTTTATGGGGACCTAATCAAGGTTATATATACAACACTTTTTTTTTTTTTTTTTTTTTTTTGGTAAGGCAGCAACATGGTGGGACAATTTGAACGGAGGTAAACAGAGTTCCTGGTCATAGGGAAGGGGCTCGCTGTGCAAACACCTCTAGCCCTGCAGCGGGTCGAGTCAAAACAGAGGGGGTTTCTGAGAGCCTCGAGGAACCATAAAGAAGGCAGGCCAACAGGGATCCGGTAACAAAACCCGCCATTCTACACGCGCCGCAGCTCTCCGCCCGATGAAAAGGCGTCTACAACCTGGAGTCCTGGGAAGTGGCAAGTCTCGAGTTGCCCCCCCGGGGGGAACACCAGCGGTATTTTTCCTTTCCCCTTTTGCTGACCTTCCTGTGTCTTGGGGCAGCGCAGTGGGAAGACTGGGTCATTTAAAGCCAGAGCACGCACTTGAACCTGTGTGTTTTCCACGTGCGGTTGACCAGCTTGGGAATGCGGGCCTGGAGGACCCTGGAGGAAGCCCTCTGCAGCTCCCTCTATACTCTGCTTGATGAGGCCCGGGTGGGTGGGGGAAGGGGGAGCCCAGGCAAGAAGAGGTGGGGGAGGGGTACGGGTCTCAAAAAGGCCGAAAAGATGGGCCTTTCCTGCCACTTCCCCATCACGACACTGTGCCTTCCTCTAGTGATGACCGTGAAGAAAACCCCCACCTTTGTCAAATCCCATTCACTCGGGACCTTCCTTCCTTGGATGAAAACAGAGAACGACATAATGTGTTCCCTCTGCTGACAACCAGACGCGCGACTTGGAGAAAACTACTCCATGCGTGTCGTGGGCCTCCGCGGTCCAAGGAGCGGGTTGGGGTTGGGCACGACAAGCCCCAGAACTCTGGTTGCATCATTCTGGGTGAAAGCAAATGTTGCCATGCACCCGCCAAAGCTCACTTTGGGCCCCGCCTTGACCAAGGGATTAAAAAAAAAAAAAAAAAAACGGAACAGGGGACTTTAAGACAGACATGTTTGAACCGCAGGAACAATGTAAGATACAAGGGCTTAAAAAAAAAAAAGAGCCAGCTGTACCATAGCAGAAGATTGCCAGAACGGAGATGCAAGAGAACTGACTGTCCAGTCTTTTTTACACCCGTGGAAGGTTCGGTTCCTCAGATCTTCGCTGGATGAATACAGCTCCCTGGGAGTCAGGGTCGACCTGCATTAGAGCTCTGGTGAGGTGGGGACGGGGTCGGGACGGGGACCGTCTCCGGGGTGGACTGCAAACCGGGTGCGACTTAAAGATAATTTGTGCAGATTTCGTCTTTGCCGGCCCGGAGAAACTTGACTTCCGTTGTTGTTGTCACAGATCTACTTGCAAGTCTGAGAAGGCTGCGGACCGTCTTCGGAGGCTAGGGTACAGGTGCCCCAATAAACACAACTTGAAACCCACAGTCACGGGAGCTCAGGGCTCCTGGGAGCTTGCCCACAGATTCGGCAGCAGCACGTTCGTCAGAGACAAAACCCCCGGTTTTAGGCCCAGACCCTGGAACATCTGTTTGCTCTCCCGCTGCCTTGGAGGTTTTCGGGTTCCCATTTTCTCAAGCAGAAATGTATTCTTCAATGAAAACACAAGCAATTCTATAGGGAGTCTGGTGTATTTGGCCAGAGAGCAGAAGATCAGCAAACAGAAGACCTGGGTGGTTGGGGGGGTAGCCCTAACGGCCTGAGCACCTTGACGGGTAGGGCCTGGAGCCTAAGCCTTCATTCGGAACCCTTGTTTCCAGGAGAGAATTCCTCCCAGCAAATAAGTAGGCGTCCCGCTCTCCATGAGAGACTGCCCTCTTTCTGACCTACTCTGTCCACCTTTCTGACCTGCCTTCCTTCCCAAAGAGCTAATAGGAGATGCCGCGCCAGGCAGGGGGAGGACGGGCGGGAAGCACCTCCAGGAATGTCAATGACGCCGGGGCGCACGCACCTACCCCATTCCCATTCAGCAGGCAGCCGAGCTCCTGCGCAGGGCACATCTGCATAGCTTAAGGTCAATACGAGACCAGCCCGCTTCCAGGGCCGAAACTGCACTGCTCAGGGCTTACAAGAACAAAACTGTCAAGTGTGTTCACTCTAATTGGCACTGGGCTGCTGGCAGCTAAAAGACGGGATTTTCTTTGAGGCCCGGATGTTAGAGAGAAGTCTGGCTCCAACAAGCCCGCGCTGGTGCAATGTGGAGGCGCTGTGTTCTAGAGAGCCACGCCGCTGAAATGACTGGATCCCTGGGGATCCGGTCCCAAGATCCAGGAGGAAAGCCTCTCAGAGGCTTGTCCCATTCATGTCACGGAAGACAACCTCTGCTTCCTCCTTCCCGGCGGATTAGGAATCACGCCGGAGGAGCGGAGAAACGGTGGCTTAGGCCAGGGTCTCCCCCACTTCCCACTCCAGCCAGTTCGCCACCCAAGTGGGTGCAAAAACGTCTCCTCGACAAAGTGACAAACGAGACACGAAATCAGTGGGACCGTGAGTTCAATCACTTAAGCCTGAGTGGAGAAAGCCCTGCAAGATGGATTCCATCACATTAAATAGCTTGACTCATGTCAGGGGAAAGCAGTCTACAGACCACCGGAGGCAACGCTTGAAAAGGTGATGTATTAACTGCAAGCATTCCGTCCTATCTCTGGACACTTGAAACTCATGTCCCCAGCACTTACGAGGCTGTGGCGGCATGTTTCTTCAGGGAAGATGTGACCGAGACTGCTACCCTGGTTTCTGGGGCCGTAAGGCAAACAGGAAGAAACAAGACGGCACCAATGTGTTATGAGCAAACTGCTTAGGGAAAGGAACTGTATTGTTTCAAGGAAAAAAAAAAATCAACCCTCACGAGTGAAAGTGTTCATCGCAATGATGGTTGGATTATTATTTGGAAAGATTAATATTTGCTAATGTGAGATTATCAGCATTGCATTTTGAGACAGGAAAATCGCTGAATCTGATTTAGCGATTAGTCCCCCCCCCCCCCCCCAAGGAAGGCGAATATACCTTAGGAGTCTTAAATCTGTTAGTCTAGTTTTAGCTAACAGCATCCTTGACCAAGAAAGTACTCAGAGGGAGATAACTTACCGGAGGGTATGTTTCAATGCAACAGAGAGACTTTATTTAAAAAAAAAAAAAAAAGGCATGACGATAACATGGCTAACTGTGGACCAGGACAGCCTGGTAAGGTCTACATAAAGGCCTTATTTCTTAACTCTATCAGAACTCGGAAAAAGGAGGGAAGAGGAGGGTGCTGTGTTTTATTTTATACTTAACTCAACAGCCCAGTTTGTGCAGTGCTCTGGCTGACTTTCTGTATGGTTGGAAGAAAAAGAATTATCTTGGCAAGATGAGGTAAGAAGCGTCTCAGACTCAGAGTGAGGACGCTTGATCTCTAAGGCCATCTTCATCCCAGGTAACTGCATCTGTCAAAAGAGAGACCGTGGGGACGGACAGTGTGTAGAGCTCATCCTTGCCCTGCACGGCGCCCATCACCGGTCCATCCGGGCTTGCGTTCCCTCTGGCCCCGGGGCGCTCAACACAGCCCTCCCGGCAGCCACCTAACGGACGAGCAACAGCACACTTGAAACCTATCAGCCAGCCCTCGCCTGGATGAACTTGAAGGCCCTCTCTAGCTTTAAATTTGTAGGGAATCTTCTATAAATTATTTTCGTATCCCACTAGGAGTCTACCGGGGATAAAACATATATGGACAAAAGACCATTTTACGAGCTTGTCCGAGATGGGGAAAAAATGGAAAACGTGGCTTAGTGAATTGTTTTCATGGCTCCAATGATTGGAGAAATAGAAAAACAAGGACTGCCATGCCTCAGAGTCTCCAGGGGCCAGAAACACTGTATGCCCGTGAGCTAAGTAACTAACTCTTGCCACAGCTGGGGTGGTACGTCAAGTGTGTCGCAACCTTGTCGATAAGCCCAAAGTGCCCATGGCCTCAGACAAGTCAATACCTGTGTAGTTAGGCAGCTGGAGTGGGAAGAGGTACTGTGGTGTATCATCTGGCCTGCCTTGGACCAAAAAGTTGTTCAGGCAGCTTTGGAGATAATGAAAAGAAACACCTTTGGAAAATTGCTGGTAGATGAGAAACAAAGACAAAGACACAGGGCAGGTAGGTATCGTACTGGTAAGAACGGGATTTGTGTGCCAGCCACCTGCCACTTACTTAGAGGGCCCCAAAGCTGGCTCTAGGCTCCCAACAGCCACTTGGAAGAAGGAAATCGACACAGTCGTGCAGTGCCCGGGCGCCACCAGATACGGAGAAAGCAACTATTCCTGACTCTACAACCAGAGGGCTGCTTCTCCCAAGGGTCTACACAAAGAAAACAGCACACAAGGTGCAATATAATCTTTTGCCCCGTTCGTCTGGAGGTGCCGGCAGTGAGTCCCACGTGGCCGCTGCAGTCTCTGCAGAGCTCACGGCCCCAGGTGCCATCCCCAGGCAGAATGCTGTGAAGGTTAACGCTCTGGTTCTTGGGTGCCTGGGCTTACTCCAGCGGACGTGAAGAAGTAGTATTTCCCAAACTACACAGGGCAAGGGATGCATGAGACGTTAGCAGATATTCTAAGGTCCAACCTGGTTGGTAAACACAGCACACTATGACCACGCCCGCCCCCGCCCCCAAACCGCCACCTTTCCAAATAAGTTTGCTTAATTTGATTTAACTCAGTAATTCTACAGATTTTATTTTTAAGTACTCTCTACACCCAACGTGGGGCTTAAACTTAAAACTGTGAGCTCAAGACTCGAACAGTCCACCGACTGGGCCGGTCAAGATTCTTAACAAAATCCTCCATCTTTGGGACACCTATTGGCGTCTTACGGCAAATTCTCCCAGGCAACGCTTCAGAAAAATGCCAATCTAGAGGAAAAGGACTGCGTATCTCTACAGAATCTTTCCACAGCGTGATTTCTCTCAGCGAAGTTTCGAGAGAAATTTTCTTTCTCGAAGTTTTGAGCCTAAGAGGCGTCTCGCGGTGTACGGGGAAGGCTCCGGTTCTCCGTGGCCAGCTGGAAGGGGAAGCCCCAACGGTAGCCACACTGGATACATGGACAAACCAAGACTCTAACAGCCGTAAGCCCAACCTTCTAATGAACAAGCGGTCGGGTTCCATAACGTCCCCTCTACATTCCCCCAGCGGAAACGCTACGATGGGCCAAGGACAAGATGGCGTCTTCAAGGTCGGATGGAAGGGTCCCTGTGGTACAGGAAGGAATGAGTGGTTACAAGAGAGCTGAGCCAGGGCAGCTCCTGGATCCCTCCCTTTGACCTATTTCTTTTCTTCTTCTTTTTTCTTTTTCAATCTCAGGGGGCCTGGAGGAGAGCAGGCCACTAGGGCCGGTGCCAGTCTGGGGCAACGGGAGCCACCGAAACTTACTCAGACAGGCCAGTGGGGATTAGACTCGAATTTGGGACCAAAGACTCAGCTGGTAAAAATATAACCCACGTCTACCTACCATCCCCTTTGGAAGCCAAGGGGGCCGATTCGGGATCTGGATCCCAAGACACAGTTTCTCTCGAAAACCCAACGCACAGGGTCTTCCGAATCCAGGAAGCACTGACCATAGACCCGAAGAACGACGATCTCCCGGCTAAGCGGGGACAGCGATGCTTTCTTTCTCCGGGAGTAATGACGACCCCTAACCTGAAATGTTAAAATAAAGTATCTCCCAAACATCAGAAGACCAAACCCTTAATGAGAGGCAAGGCAGGGCTGTCAGCAAGCGTGCTGGGTGGTAGGGAGCCAGCGTGCAATGGCCCCGCAGTATATTACGGGCGGTTATTTCTGAAGTTCCCATGATACGCCCCTAATGGGTGTAGGGATGTGCTGACTTCCAAAGTGGGACTGACAGGCCCGCAGTTAACTGTCATTTCCATCACAGACTTAATAGCTTTGCCAGGCATCCTCCCAGCAAACGAGGAGAAGAAAGGTCTTGCTATATGACAGCATTCAAAAAGAATGCATGTGGATGCCATTACGGTATTGAAAGTGTCAGGTGCCGGCAGAAGGGCCCTGATCAGACAGACAAGCATCGGGCTGCGTGCTTTAAGGTTATTTGAAGCCTGTCATTTCCATTAGCTAGCTAACCACAAGTGGAGTCATTCATTAGCTGGCTTTCTTTAGTACCAAGGTGGGGCTGAGTCTGGGGGGTGCGGGCGGGAGAAGCCGGAGAGGCCCGGGCTTGGCACTTTTGGTTCCTACCCTATTAGCAACTCATGATGGCTGGCGAAGGGAGGGGGTGCACGCGGGCGGCAGTGCCCCATGTGCCTGCTCATTAGTGCCTGGCAGTAAAGCGCAGAAACGAGTGGACATTGGCACAGGCTGGCTCTCTGCTCCTGGAGAAGGCCAAAAATAATCTCAGTAGATTTAATTAAAACTGCGGCGAACAGATGGGGAAGATGGAAAGAACTCCAGCCGGAGACACTCGTCGGTCCGGGTCTCCGCGAGCGCTTTAATGAAGCCTTCGCTGTCTGCGGTCCCCGGACTGACACCTCCCTTTCTGGTTATGCAACGGAGCGGAACGATTACCCAGCAGCTCCGCTTCAAGTGGCAGGGGGCTGCTTCCCCAGGACGCGCATGGCCTGACCCGGCGCGGCTACTGCAGCAGGAAAGCAACGAGCAGACGAACAGGCCCTCCTCTCTGTCTTGATCTAACCCCAGAGAGAGAACGGGCGGTCAGGTGCCAGGGGAACGTCTTCTCTGTAGACGGAGGTGGTGGTGGCGGGGGCAGGGGGCAGGGGAGAGGGGAACCCCGCAACCGACTGGAGATTTAAGCCCCCGGGTCCAGCTAAAACAAAGCAGCTCTGTCCAAATCGGGTCAGCGGTCTGCCCTAGTTAGGGGCTCCTTTTATCGTTCTCTGCAGCACCGCAAGCCAATGGAGAATGGCAGGAGGCAGTCCTAACGCACCGGCCAAGTTAAAGCCCTGCCTGTGTGAAAGCGGAAAACCCAGCACGCGTGCGCACTTCCCAGACTGACCTGCTGGCAGATTTTAACGGAGAAGCCCAAATTTCTGGTGCTAACAGCAAAACAGGGGTTCAAAATCTACCTGCACCCAGAAATCTAAGTACAGAGACGGCAAAACCCGCCTGTGAATACGCCGGGAGCCACGGATACAGCGCCTGAAGCCAGAGAGAAGCTTGCCGTCATCAAGGGCAAGGAGAGCTTCAGGAGGCGTCTTTGGGGCGGGAACTCCGAGGGAGTCTGGGAAAAGATTATTGGCACATGGAGCCCAGAGCTCTCCCCACAGGGGCATTCCAGGTGTCCTCTAAACACTGAATGCTTTAAAAAAAAAAAAAAAAAATCTTTTTTTCAGATGTTAGCAGAGATTGGTACTGCTGGTCTGTTTTTTTTTTTTTTTTTTAATATATGCTCCCAGGAAAGGAAGGGTGGATGCCTGCTTACATAAGCCCCTAGGAATGTCAGGTGTTGAAGAGGTCTGTTGGCAATTCCCAAATGACCTTGGGGTTGGGGGGACAGGACGAGATCTTGGTGGCTCATTGCATCACTAAAGCACATTTTAAATGAAACGGAAAACACCTCAGGCCTCCCATGTCCACAACCAAGTGCGTGCTTCTACACTTCACGGAGAAAGGGGCCGTCCTAATGCATCAAAAGAAACCCGTCTTCGCTTAAACAGTCGTATCCTCCAAAGTTTGGGGAACTGATGATGATGGAAACATTTTTTTTTTTTAAACCAAGAAAGACCAGGAGTACATGGAACCAGGAAACATAATGAATTCTTTGGAGAAAACCAGTGGCATTTTTCAACTAAAGTTTCCCTTGAAACTAGTTATGCAATGGTGTTAAAAAAAAAAAAAAAAAAAAAAAAAAAAAAAAAAAAGCTTTTGCTCAACAAAGTTTCCGACTATATTAATCTCATTATCCTTTGAACCGTATAACCAGCAATGCCAAATGCAATTTGTATTCTGCAGCAAAGCGAATGCTCTAAAATGATTATCCCAATATGAACCGTGGCAATCCTTGATATTGTTGGTTCTGAAAGGCCGTCGGACCGCTGAATACTGTTCCCATATGCCTTCTGAGTTTCATGACACAACGTTGCGTCTGCTTTGCAAGGGATAAATTAAGCGTGTGAAAGTCTTAGCAAAGCCCTCATTTTCCAGTTAATCAAATCTCCCCTAATCAAATTAGCACACATAATTCCTCTGGATGCATGGCACAAAAAGTGCATTATCCCCTTCTTTGGAGTTGAAAGGGAGAAAACAGCATGGTGCCTTTCTCCTTTGCTTGAGTGGGCCTAAATAGAGGGGTTCTTCAGAAAGACAGGTCGAGGAAAACTTTGGCAGCGCTGACATTCCCAGCTCATTAAATCCACTGCGTCTGCGGCCACCTCCGGGGACCAGTGAAGCATTCCGTAATGAGATACTTGTTTAATTTTCCTTCAAAGGCCGGACATCTGTGACAAACCTCCCCACTCCAACCCCACACAGGCAAATCTATCAATAGGCCTAAGGCCTCTATCTGGTTTGATGGAGTGTTTTCCATTGAATAAACTAGATAATAAATTTTGAGGAGAAAGGAACAATTGCCATTAGCTCGGTTCTCTCCAAAGAGTCGAAGTCCATCATGAAAATTCAATAGCGCTGAGCTAAATGGATAAATGTTCACAGTCAACCTTTTTTAATTGATTTCCCTTCATGGAATGATCTAGTCTCTGAAGCTAGCCGTCCCAGAGCCCCTCTTTAACCTTTCTTTTCATTCCAAATACATTTAGAAGCCCCGAACAAAAAGGAATAGCTGAAATATTAATCTCCCTTGAGAGGAAAGGCCTGCAACAGACCAGATTTTCAGATCAATCCCCAACAGTGCCCGTGGCCTACAAAAGAATGAAACACACTTTTAGCTCTATTCAGTATGGCACCGATTCTGACCTTTATTGAAGACCAACCACGACATCCTGACAGTGGCAGGGACTAGAAAGCCTTCCTCGCATAATAGGAATTCAGTGCCGGTACTGTCAGGCCTCCGGTGCAGTCGGTTCTGCTTACCCCGTAATGAGGCCTGGAACACGCATAATGAAAGCTGTCTCAACAATATTTTCACTTTAATGCTTTATTATGTCTAGGAATATGTTTTAAGTAGTAATATTTCACTTTCTCCCCCCCCCCCCAACCCCTGCCTTTCTTAGACTCAATTTGCTGGAACCCTTCAAAGGCACATGAAACAAGCTATTATGATCGCTGCCGTTTTGACAGCGTGTAAGGAATTCATTAGAAGCACGTCGCAGGACCTCGCTGTTCTCCACCCGCAGAGGTGATCCGCGTGTCCCCTCCGGAAACATGAGCGGCCCCTCCTCCGCCTCCCACCTCATCCACCTGGGGCGGGCGCCCGGGATGGCATCACACGCCTGGCATCGGCTGAAGGCGGTCATGGGAATCCCGTGTGCCCGCCGGCACCGTCCCCTCCCTCTGGGCTGCCACAGCGAGGCCAGATGAGTCCCCAGGACCTGAACTCCTAACGAGAGAAAAGTCCCAAAGCCGCCAGGAGCCTCCCGCACCCCCGCCATCACACGCCTGCGTTACTTCTGCGCTTGGCGAACGTATCGGCCGCCTGCAGACGTGCAGTCATCTCCTGTAGTTTAGGGCAAATACACGAATGGGTGAGTTTCCCCTTGGGAGCGCGGAGGAGCTGCTCTGCACGGCACCCAGGTCTTTTCCCTCCTCCTAAGAGGATCAGAGTCCTTCCGATCCCACCCGCGACGGCTGCTAGACGCGGCGGGAGCGAGTTCTTGGGCCGCTGCTTTACCCCCAGCAGAGGTGTGACCGCCCCGTGTGTCGGGAGCCGAGGCCTGTGCTGGTCCCGGGCCGGACGCGTGTCCCTCTCGCACAGCCACAGCAGCCCAGCAGCCCAAGGCTCCCCCATACCAGCAAAAGTATGGCAGCTCCCCGAGCAGGAAGCCGAGGACGTGAGTGTGCGTCCCCTTTCGCCGGCCAGAAACCGTTGAACATCCCCTTGTGGTTATTACAGCAAAAAGTCCAGAAACCGGGGGGCTTATCTAACTCCCAGCCGCCTCTCTTCCGCCGAAAGGGTCTTACGAAGAGCCTTCCCATGGTGAATGGAGAGGAATTTCACAGAACGCTGAGGAGAGGAGTGGGGGTCGCACGGCCCCCAGGCTAAGGAGCATCGCGCTAGACCTTCCTGCCTGCTGGGGACTGTGCCGGGCGCCCGACTTCCAACTCTCTCCTTTAATCCTCTTAAGAATTTCTGAAGCTGATAGCACTTTCCTCCTACTACAGATGAGAATGTCAAGTCCCAGTAATCTGCCCCAAGTCCTACTTCTGGGGAGTGACTCAATCTCGTTTGTTTGTGGTCACACCTAAGCTCCTTCGACTCATCTTTATTGGCCTTTTAGTTCAAAGGGCTTGGATCAACGCAGATAATAATGTCAAGCCTCTGACTTCTGTTTTTTTCGTGCCCTCATCCTGCAGATACACACTGAGAGTGTCTGTGTACTAAGACGTGTCATCCTGAAGATCCTCCAGGGCGCGAGACAGAACCAGAGAACAGCAGAAGGAGCTTGTCCGTGAAGGGCGGTTCCAGAGATGCGTGCGCGAGGCCTGGGGGGGGGTGGTTTGGAGGAGAGATGGGGTCAGAGGCAAGACGACAGACGGAGACACGCTGTCAATGGCCTTGGGTGCCCTTGAACCCTAAGGAAACTGGACTTGGTCGTAAGTCAACAAGGAGCAGAGCGGAAGAGAAGAGATCAGACGGGAGACGGGAGCGCCACGGGAGAAGGGGACCCTGTCCTAGGCGAGAAGGAAGGAAACACACCGTAGAGCCGGCAGGAGCTTGAGGAGGTATGGAACGGAAGGCAAAGGAACATTCGCTGGGAGCGAAGGAGCAGGAGAGGAGAACGCAGGGGCCGGGGTGGTTACACGGTAAAGGTCAAGACCTCGTGGGTGGACACTCTCCCCGCAAAGCTAAATTTTGGCCATTTGTGTTGATTCTGGAACAGCCGGGACAGGAGTCCACGAATCACTTTCACAGCGAGGCGCTTCCCAGGTCCAGGTTCTCCTTAGACGAGTCTGACACGGGCGGCTTGAACGTGCCGGGCTTCCTCGGACATCCAGCTGCAGGAGCCGGGGACAGGGAGGACCCCGGGGCAGAGAACACCCGCGAAAGGGACCCAGTCATCAGAGCCAGCGGGAAGACCCGTCACGTCACAGAGGGGCAGCAAGGGTTTCATGCACTCTCACGGCCGGAGAGGACCCCTGCAGGCTGGACCTCCCCGGGCACCCCCGGGCCGAGATCCCCCGACACCTTGCGACTCGTGCAAAGCAGGAGCTCAGGGACTGTGTGCCACCCCGCCCCCCTCATCCTCTGAGCTCTGCTCATTAACTCTAACAAAGAATCTTAACAAGTTCCTTTAGTTTTGTTTTGTGAGAGGAAAAAAAAAGAAAGAGAGAGAGGCCGCGAGACATGTACCAGAATAACCAGCTTTAACAAATGGCCGCTGGTTTAAAAATAGTGCGGGGGGTTTAAGCTTTTGCCTTCATCTCAGTGGTTGACCTTGCTAATACAGTATGTAGATCTCTTGCCAACTAATCGGCCGACTGTAAAGCACGGCTTCAAGCTGCGGCCAATGGTCTGTAACGGGAATGAATGAGAGGGTTTCGGCAGCCAGGATCTGGAGCCTGCTATCTGTATCTGACAGCTGTCACCCACGCGGCAGAGGCCAAGGCCTAGACCTTCATTTAAAAGCAGCATGGCTGATCAGATTACTGGGACAGTGTGTCAAAACTGACTGCTCCGAACTAGGGAGACAGAAAGTAAATCTATAAATAGCCGTCTTGCCGCCTCCGTGAGCCACTGAAGGGTGACCGACATGGAGCGGCAGATGTGAGGTGTGGTTTCCGCGGCCGGTGGGACACAGCCGCGGCCGCATCAGAAGCCTTGCTCTAGGACACAGCGCGAGGGAAAGATCGGCTTTCCGGACAAGAATTTAAAAGAGCTGCATTCTTGGCCATGGTAGTGGTCGCCCGGCAATAATTGGTTTGAACCAACTTTACGAGCTAACAAGGCTTCCCGGCACTTAATAATGGCCTCGGGGCACAGGGGCTCAGCAAGTCACCTTTCCCATAATGTGCCGGCTGCCTGCTTCCTGCCGTCCGCGGGGACCGCCGGTGCTGGAACACACAGAGTGATAAAGTCAGAGGCTCTCCACTGGAGATCTATTATCGGTGTCTACTGGGTCTTCAACCAGAACCGCGGCGCCGAGTACCGGGGGAGAACAGAGCGTCACGAGGTTGAGTTATCTACGAGCGTGCTGAGAGCGTGGCCTAGACGCCGGACATCGGCGGGTTGTAAATGAGCCGGCTGACATTTTATAGTATGTACCAACCCTTCCAAGAGCCAGCTGTCGCTCTTCAAGGTCTCCGCTGATAAAACCAGGATGTCCAAAGATTTGTCAACAACCGCAGAAGGTAATCCCGCGGTCACGTCGGAGGGGGACGGAGCATGTGCTCCCTCGACCTTCTGCAAGCTCGCCGGGCACGCGGGCGGTGACGGCGGGCAGAGGTCTCCGCAGCTTGTGCGGTCGCCGGTCCGTGGCGGTGCGGCTGCCGAGGATGAGGACCTTGAGGCGGCGAGTTCCAGGAGCGGTGGGGACAAAAGCCAGCGGACGGAACCCTGGCCTGAGCGACCGAGACCTCGGGCCCCCATGCTGCCTGGGGGGGGTGAGGGGCGCGGGAGAACAGGAAACAGGAGGGACAGTGATTTTTCTCCAAGGCGGGGGCCACTGCCCTGGCTCTTTTTTTAAAGGTTCGGCCGAAATAACACTTTTCACGAATAATAAGAACATCGAGAGAAATAAGGTTCAGAGCAGCCAGCGCAACCCTCTGCCAGGCGCTGTTCCAAGAGTCTTCTGTGGACGACCCAGTTAATCCTCACCCCCTCATGGGACAGGTACTCACGGGAGCCCCGTTTGGCGGATTTAAACCCAAAAGGTTCCATTCACCACTCGACATCGGACAGCTGGTAAGAAAAGTCCGGGGTCACACTCGGGCAGGCCGGCTTCAGAGCACTACACGTGCGCATCCTCACCGTCCACCCCTGCAACCGTCCCCTCACGGAGACCCAGTGTTGGAAACCATGCTAGGACGTAGGGAAAGAAAAGATCAAAGCGTCCCCCTCAGAACTATGTTGGAATCAAAAACAGAGCAGAATAAGAAGGCCGTCTCTCTGTTTCGACGGTTGGCTCTGAGCAAGTTCATTCTGCCATGTTTATGCAACAAGCGAATCCCAGTGCTTCCGTCTCTGGGCACCGCGCTGGGCTGCGGGGTACAAAAAACGAGCATGAAAGAGCCCCGTGAGGAAGCCAGGCTGGTGTTTTTTTTCTCATGGGGGGAAGGGGCCTGCCCTGGAACGCCACTTGCCTTCCCCTCTTTGGGGAAACACCTTCTCCCCAGGGACTGCAGCCGGACAGCGAGGGGCATACCCACGCCCTTGCAGGCCAGTGGGAAACGTCACCAGGAAGAGCTCTGAACCCAGCCGAGTTGATAAGCCTTCAGGCTGACATTCAGGTCTCTTTATGGGATTTCTGCTGGCCATTTGGGGGCCCCTGCTGGCACTCTGCGCTGCCCAGAAGACAGCAGAAGCCTAATTAAAAAATCACGTGTGTTCCCGTGGCTTTAAAAGCATCACAGTGGCTGGCCGTCATGTCTCTTGGAACCCAAGATGCTGAAGCTGAGAGAAGTCACTGGAGATCGTTTAACTCGACCTCGACGGATCCGGAAGCGGGAAGCCCCCTCCTGCGCCCACTCTCCCCGCCCAGAGGTTAAGTGCCTCGTCCAAGGACAAACAGTCAGAGGGGGGCAGAACCGGGAGGGAACCCGGGGCGGGCACTCCCCATGAAAATGTTTTTCTACAACCCCGCGGAGCTGCCCGTGGAATAAATGCAGGGCTATGAAATCGGCAAATTCAATCAAGTCAAATGTGTGTTTTTGAAAGAAAGTCAAGAATGAAGAAACAGAGTTTGAAGAACATTCAACATTCATGAGCTGTGCCCATTTCAGGTCGCTGGAGAGGTTTCTCTGGGGCAAAGGTTTTCTTAATACAGGGTTTCATTGGCCGGTTGGCTCGAGACGTGCACACACTGATATTTTGCTTCCGGCAATACCTTAAACCCCCAGTTAGGCAAGTATAAAAAACGGCAATGGCCTTGAGAGTGCGGCGTGGTTTACACACGGCACACGCATCGAAGCGGATTTGGAGCGATCTACGAGGGACCCGATGCTTTCCCACCTACTGACATTTACAAAGCAGTTTAAATCATGCATGAGGGGCCTCGGGCACACGCAGTTCACAAAACAGAGCTCCGAGCTCCCAGGGAGTTCGAGCTGACCAACACTCTTTATTAGAACCGACAGTGAAAGACAGCTATTGCGGAATTCGTACCAGAAATGCAATACCAAGATGACAGCCTTAATGCCGGCGGATACATTATGTAGATTACCTGACTCGAATCTTTCTTGTTAAATAAGTTTCATGCATTCTGTTTTTCTCCTCCAGAATATCCTTCTGGCTTCACTGGGGGAGTGTTCCTTGAATTCCTTGATCATTCATCTGGTTTTCAATATTTTGGACATGCTGGGTTAGCACAGAAGATCAGATAGAGATATTTAAACAGTGGGAAATAGTTAAACCTTTAAATGAACAACAGAGCTGAACCCTGAATTAAATATCCCAGTGTTATTTTTTTGTATAATGTAACACTATTCAATAAATTTTTTTAAACAAAGAAACACTTTCCTAAGGCTGATTCATTCTAGATATTCAATTCCCAAGTAATCTAAGATTTTAAATGTATGTAATTATAAATTAAGGACAATTTCACTTGCATGCTTTTTTAGGGCCAAGAATTTCATGGAAATAAGGTCCCAGTGAAAAGTGGCCAGGGACAGAAGACAGAGAACATCCTTTCTCTCTCCAATCTTCAAAAGACCTCGAAATACAACATAGATGGTTTAAATTCTGCTTGTGGAGACACTAGGACTACATCAACGCGACTGAGTCAGAAAAGGAAGTCGTTGGGTTACGTGGCACTGGTGACTGGTGGCCAAGGGCAGATTCAGCGGAGGCTGAATGAGAGTCAAATGCAATTTCGTGGAGGCTTCTGAGTTTCTGAATGGATTCGATTATTTGCTTCCTCTGCTAGATTTTCCAGCCGGTCCCCACCACAGTCCGTGGGAAATGTCATCCCTGCTCAACATCTCTTGTAGACGTGAACCCTCCGGAGCACACAGCCACAGGGCTGATGTCACTTAGAAGGTGTGCATGTTTGTGCACCAAGCTTGCTTATCTGTCATCCTCCAAGAGTTAACAGCAGAGGGGCTCTGGGATCCATGAGTGCCAAGCTCTGTCTCGAGTCTCAACACACCATACACCATTTTCATGAACTAATGTGACTTTCCAAATATGTAGGGGTGCTTCAGTGATCATAAAAATACATTTTCCTTTTAAAATTCATGGTCAGGTTTTATTCCTTACAAACTTATTTTTCCCCACTTTTTTTTTTAAATTTATTTAACAGAGAGAGAGAGAGCAAGAGAGCAAAACCAGGGGGAGCAGGAGAGGGAGAAGCAGGCTCCCTGTGGAGGAGAGAGCCCGATTCAGGACTCTGAGATCATGAGCCGAGCCAAAGGCAGATGCTTAACCTACTGAGCCACCCAGGCGCCCCTTCCTTATATATTTTTTTAGTCGACAATCTCAAACACAGTTAAAGTAGAAAGAACTGTATAATAAACCCCGAATTACCATCACCCAGCTTCAATAATTATCAACTCAGGGCCAACGGTGTTTCATGGACACCCTATCCGTTCCACGATTCCCCCCTCCCTGCATCATTTCTAAAACAAACCTGGGATTCTATATCATTTTATCTGCATGTGTTTCTGTACATGAGTTCTACATTTTTTTAAACTGCAAGACGGCAAAGGTACGACTATTATTAGGTAGGGTTCTGATTATTTTTTTTAACATTTAAAAATTATTCTCAAATTCCAAAAACAAACTAAAGAACCACTTCTCTAGATGCTTTCATGGATCTCAATCGTGGATTGGAGTTCAAGAGCAGAGAATTTCTAATTTCTCTATAACCATTAGGGACTAACAAGATGTGTGTAGTTGGTGTTTAATGAATGATTTTCAAATGATTTCCTGAATGATCCTCACTTCACATGCAAACATAAATTCACTGCATTATTGTAATCAAAGCCCAAGAGCGAATACATTAATAGAGTAAGCTTGAAATAAAACCGCCTTTTTAAAAAGGGTTACCATTAGAGTTAAATAACGAGATCTATCACGTATCCTGTAATCTACGTAGCAAACGCAGTCGTGTACCCCACAGGCCAGCCACAGTCTTTCAGGAGATGGTAATAAGAAGCTGCAGATGTATTTTTATGTGCTGGATATAAAAACACAGTCGTGAATCACCAAGTGAGCATCCAAGATCATGGGCGATCAGTAAGTGACCCTTCAGACGGCGAGCACGAAGGAGACGGAGGCAGTCTGACACCCTACGATCGTCTAGATAAACTTCCCCCAAACGGCCTTCCGTGCTTACAGTCATGTCTTCTAAAACTCACAGCACTGAATAAATTCCATGATATTACTAGAACTGACAGCTGATGAAATAATGCAAGAAAAATAATCTAGTAGTGACCTCAAACGAAACCACGAAGACATTAAGGCTAATGGAAGTAAAATCACTCATTGCACAGTGATTTTACTTTCTTCTTTCATATTAAAATAAAAAGCCAACCTAAACCTTCGTCAGGATATTGCATTTTGAAGCTAACCACAAAATATTTCTAGAAAGGGGGCTTATTTCAGAAAATCGACACGCAGTTGGATTTTGTCAAAGGGGGAGCGAGCTTTCCACATCACGGGGTGGGTAAAAGTGGAAAAACCCACCACTGTCACATGAAGGGAGCAAAGATCATTGATCTGAGATTGTCTGTGATTACCACGGTAAGGGCAGAAGACCCGTTTTACTCAGGCGACACATGTGTGCGGTACCCTCCCCTACTAGAATCACAAGAGCGAGCGATGCCCGCCGTTTCGCATGTCCACCGCTCTTCTCCGGCTTGCGGGTCGCCAGGTGGGTAGGCAGACGAGCACCTGTGGACCCAGCCCCACTCCCCCACCTCTCAGGAGCTAAGCACCTCTCTTCACGCTCGCCCCGAATATGTCAAGAATTCACAAAGCAAACTTTAGACCTAAGAAACCTATATAAACAGAACAATATTCGGCCACGAGAAGCAGATCCCACCGAGATGGACGAAACCAGTGAGATCGAAGATCTCGTCCTCTTGTAAGAACTTTTCATATCAAGATATTGAGCTCAGAAGAAGAAGAGAACATACAGTTGGGAATAGCAAATACAGATGCGTTTACTAAAAAACATTTTATAGCATCATGACGTCTCTTGCTACCTCAGAAATAACTACTGTACTTCCTCCGTTGCAACGTTTAGTGGTAAGAGTTTTGTTTTTGAAGGTTTCTTCGAATCTCAGAGGATCCCGTCACTGCCAGGGTTTTATCAGAGAAGAGGCGACATCTGTTCTAATCTCCAAGAGTAAACGGAACCTCCCCTTACGGTACCCGGCCAAGTGGCTAGTGGCTCTGTGCTTGGCTACCGCAAGCTCGCTCTTGCCTGAGCAGCAAATTCCATCTTTACATAACTCCACTTTTAGACTTTGGCTCGATACAAGAAAGAGCTTTCTGTCTCTGCTCTTTCCACGCATTTCTCCTAACTCCATCCTTAGAGATCCATGAGGTAATTCCAATCTCTCTTCTGTGGGAAAGGATTTTAAGGACTGCCTCTCAGAAGGTCACTGAATTCCTCCGATCTTTTCTTGTGCAGGTAGAGAGAGTCATTTTCACAGGTCACGGGACAGGCCTTCAGAAACACCTTGGTCATCATTTGATTGTCCCTTTGTTTGTTTATTCATTCTGTCTCAGGTAAACACCTGCCATTCTTTCAACTATTTTTCCCAAGACATGGCTTCATAAACAGCTTCCTTGACACGTGCTTATCTGTTCATTCACTCCCTGAGCAAACGCTGAGTTGGCCTCTACCTCTGGGGGATCCGGACACAGAGAAGAAGTCAGAGGCCCCTGTGGTGTGCAGACACAAATGTGGCACGGTATGCAGGTTTGGACACAAACAGCGGTGTCCTAAATAAGCAAGTGCTCTCAGATCACTTCTAGATGCTTTAGAATACTCTGGTCTGTCAAAACAGACCCCAGGCTAATCTACTATTCCACGTGGACTGAATTTTTCTCAGCAGAAGCAATGGGTCACCTTAGCAGCTTGTCCCTCTTTCCCTGTTGCTAGGAAAACCCACCTTAGTTCAGGCATCACACCACCATGGGCCCAGCCCAGGAGAAGACCAAGTGGGAAAAGCTCACCAGTACTTGCTCGTGACTGATTTGGGGTAGACATGGAACCTGGCTCTGGCTAGATCACTCATGAGATATTAAGGGAGGTCCGCGGCAGGACCTTTGGAAAGGGTTTTCCCTTCTCATGAAAAGAAACGTAGGTCTGCCCCCTTCCTTCCTCGCTTGGGTGTACGGAGTTGGGACGCAATGCAGCTGTGGCCGCTATCTCATCGATGGCAGGTGAAACCCAGAGACCCTCAGAGAAGCCAGTGGAACACTCATCCGGCTACCCCTGGACAACTCGCTGTGTGAGATAATTAACGTTTGTGGCTACTTCTGGTTAGGCCTTCTGTTACCTGCAGCCCGACGCATCCCATGTAGCACGAGGCACGGTCTTTAGAGCGGGTGGAGGGGGGGGTGTTCCCACCTTCCCGCCCCAGTGGTGGACCGGCTGAGTGGAGAATTATGCTCCCACGGGTAGGACAAGAAAGAAGCCACCCAAAGAAGCTGGAGGGGAAGCTACGATCTGCCCTGCACGGTCTAGGAGGGAGGGTGAAGACAAAAGGGAGACTGAACTCTCAGAAGACAGTGACGGTGGCCCCTGTATCGGAGCTTTTCTTCCAACCAGGGCTACTAAAAAGAACCGTCTTCTGTCCCTTTTGCTCGTGGACACAAACTTTAAGACTTTCTAGTCTAATTTGTCTAAAGTAAAGGCGACCGATGTTATTATTTATATCTTCAAAAGTAAAGAGAATGAACTGCCCAGAGGACTCCAGAGTTGGGTCCCTTTGGCGTGGCTGGGACCACAAGTCACACTTTCACGGGCCTGTGGCCCATCTGCTTTCACGCAGATCGCCAAACCCACGAAAAAGGTCAGCCGTATTTGCCTGGTGTGGTGTTCTAAAACCTTGTTTTGTCCTCAAAGGACAAAATTAAAAGTTAACAAAAGTTGGGGGGAAAACAGAAGAGGAGAGGAGTCTGTCAGCGAAGTGGTGCGGGGCTGGGCCGGGCTCTGAGTGAGCAGGAGGAACCTCGCGGCTTGAATTCTGTCCCGGATTTCACCAAATATTAGGAAAACGAATTACTCTGCCTTCCCAAATCTTTGGGACTGAAAAGCGCTCATTTATAAAGTGTGAGTATTTGGAAAAAATACAGCTTTGATAGACAGTTTACTGGAAATCTTTATCAATGACCTTGTCTTCTTACAACCCTGCTTCGGAAACCTGCTCCGGTCAAACTTCCTCCTTCCCTGAACCATTCAGTTAGTGCAGTCTCTGCTGGGAGGTCATTACAGACCACGCAGTGCCTAGGTAGACCTCAATACCAAATCCCTGTCCTCAGGGCACGAACACGCCAGTCCAGGAGGCGAGCAAGGGATACCCGGACGCCTGTGTAGGGCGTGTGCGCGTGTGTAGTGCTGGTCAAGCGCAACAAAGAAAAGCAAGTTGAGGCCAGGAGATGCAGGGTCATCCGGGGTGTGGCCGGGCCTGGCGGCGTGACACAGTCATCAGGGAAAGCCTCTCTCAGGGACTGACATTTACATAGGGGGACCCTTATGACGTCAGGGAACAAGGCAAGTGACCCCACCCAGGGGGAGAGCACTCAGGCCGACGGAGCCAGCCTCCAGCGTGCGAACTGGCCCAGCTCGTTGGAAGGACAGACTGAGGGCCACTGGGACTGGCTGGGGAGATGGGAAGTGAAGGCGGAGCAGCGGGAAGGGTCCGGGGAGGGAAGCGCCTCTGCTGAAATGTGGCGGAAGCCGAGGGAAGCTTCCGAGCATCCTGGACTCCGTCCCTGGATCTCCTTGCCTCCGGCGATTTGGGAGCCGCCGTTTCACCAGCTGGTGTCAGTCCTGGTAGCCCCAGGACGTAGGCCGTGACAACGGGATGGGGGGGCTGGAGTGGGGCTGCAAGAGGTCAGGAATCGAGGGGCCCGAGGCGCAGACGGGCCGTCCGTGTGAGCGCCGAGTCTTGGCGGGAAGAGGAGGGTGAGGCAGACGCTCGAATCTTCAACAAACGGGGGGAGGACGGCAGGTAAGACGGGGTGGAAGTGACGCTACCAGGTGCGCGGCTGTCAAAGCAGCGTCTTTTAAGACGAAGGAGGAATCGCGTATCCTGTTTAGACGGAAGGAAGCAGACCACCGGTTCCCGGGCTGCCTCGAGCGCAGGGATGCGCAGCAGGTTACACGCCCACCGGCAACGTGCACCCGTAGGGATGAAGGAGAGGCTGGAGTTCGTCTAGAAGGACCCGAGGATGAAGACACCTGCCCACTGCGTTTCTCAGCCCTGCAGCATTCCCCCCCGCATGGGATGGTTTTCAGGAGTGGGCTGTCCTACAGGCCTGTGCTTTCCAGAAAGCTGGAGTACTCTGTAGGTAAAGCACTTAGCTCTATCGAGAGACGCCCTCCTTGAGTCTCAGCTTAAGGATTCCCAACTGGATGACTCGGAGCTTCATCTCCGACCTCCGGGTGGCAGGGGCAACCGTTACGAGGCTCGGGAACGGTGCCTGTCCCCGACCGAAACGTTGCGCTGGCGGGGCTTAGCACGTGCGTGTCCCGGTGTGTCTGCCCCTTTGCTGAAGGGTCCCCCGGCACGTGCTAGCACAGAGGCCCCAGGGGACTGCAGCGCGGGTCCGGCGGGGACAGTCGGCCTCTCCTTGCCACCACCGGCTGCTGCTTACTGCTGGCAGCGCGGACGGCGATGCACTCCTTAATTTTACGTAAAGCGTCTGATCGGGGCCCTGGGGTGGGTTCACCTGGCCAAAGAACCAAGAGCGCAGGCTTCGGGAACGACACGTCCAGCTCCGCGTCGGGCACCGTTTGCACAGCAGGAGCTGTCTCGACTCCAGCCTGGGGTCGGGGAGGTGTCCTTGCCCATGTCTCAGCCAGCCGGGAGGGACGCGCGCACCTGCTCGGCCTCCAGGGACCGTGGGAACGCTGCCCCTGCACCCCACCTGGTGTGGACGCGTCCCACAGGGCGCGGCCGGGTCAGGCTGCATGGAACAGACTGGAGAGCGTCCCTCGGGGGCTCTGGGCTATTTCGTGACATACGCCCTCTCTCCTCAGAACCCCATGCAGACTCTGCTCCGGCTTCCGGAGGGGCCGCTGGAAGCAGGGCCCGCAGGCATCCTGCGCGTCGCCGCGCCGCCGGCTGCTGGATGCGGGAACACAAAAGGTGGTATTGACAGTCGGCATCAGACCTGACTCCTCCCGACAGCTCCTGTGATACGGCGACCTCCGGGACGCGAGGACACATCTGCGAGGAGACGCGGGGCTGCCATCTGCACGAGCTGCATTATTTAACCGCGCTGGCGCTGATTAACATTTGCCGGAACCTATGGTAATGGGCTCTGGGGCTTTGCATGTCTGCTGCACAGTGGCAGCTGATGTGGCCTGCTCCATCCTTAACACAGGATGCTTTAATTTTTAATGGAGCACATGTTCGATTGGCTATACAAACAGGCTAATCTGCAAAGCATGTGCTCGGTAACAAGCCTGGCTGTGCAGCCCGAATGTCAACACGACTCCGCCAAGCTGGGGGCCTCCTGCTCCCCTCCCCTGCCAAGGGCCCTGGGCCGGCAGCACTGGCCAGCTGGGAGCCGAGGGCGAGCTGCCGCCAGAGGCACCTGTGGCCTCCTCGGGAGCCTCCGCAGGGCTTCAGCAGCTGGAGGTCTGCAAGCCCCGGCCAGCGGGGGAAAGGAAAAAAAAGCGGTTTCCGGCAGGTTTGGGGCGCTGGTGTAGAGGCAGGTGAGGCATTAAAGATGAAACTGTCCTCTGCTGCACAGGCATGACTAGAATGAGGCCTGGGCATCTCCCTCCCGGACCTACCACGTGCCCGGCACTCCGCTTCATGGCGAGAATTTAAACACCAACGAGGCATAGTCCTCACTCCATAAAACCCCGTGACCGCGATGCCGACGTGAGACGTGACGCGTTAGAGGCAGGCATAAAGCTCTCCAGGGGCCCAGGGGGAGGCATAGTTAAGGAAGAGACATTGAAATTGGGTTCTGAAGGCAGGCCAGGAGTTTCCCGGCAGCTCGCGGGGTGCCGCGCGGTCGGCACGGAGCGCGGTGCGCGGGGAATGGTAAGCAGATGCACCCGCGTTCCGCGGGAGACAAATGCACAGAAATGCCTGGTGCAGAGCTGGACTCTGGAGCCAGAGCTGACAAGAGCAGCTCACGCCGGAGACAGGAGCCTGGGCGGCCAGCTCAGGCAACGTCGACACGATGGAAAGTCTGAGAAAGGGTCCGGGGTGGAAAGGAAAAGCTCTGAAGACCGAAGTCTCAGGGGCGCCGACGTTTAGCTGAAGTGGGGGCTTGCAGAAGTAGCAGAGAGGGTTAGGGACGTGAGGACAAGGAACTTTCTGCAGGGAGGGAGGGGTCCCAAGCCTCAGGGCGGTCTCGCAGTTGAGGCCTGCTGGGCTGGGTCACACCCAGGACTGTCCCTGGGCCACAGGTGGAATCCTAGTCCTTATTAGGACACACTGTTTTCCTTTCGAGTATTTCATCACCAGCCTGGAGGACAGGCCAGAGGTGCGACCCCATGGTCTCGATGAGGAAATGGAGCCAGAGAAGGGTACAGGGCTCCCCAAGGCCGCGCCGCCGTGCCCAGTCCGCCACCTCCCAGTCCCGAAAGGACGCTGTGCCGGAGGTCCAAGGACATGAGGGTCCCCGGTCCACCAGGGGGTTCTCCGTGGGGAAAGGCTTGCAAGCCAAACCCTCATTACTGCAGCTTCCTCTGGGATATTCACCAAGGCCGCTTAGCACTCTCAAGGCTCTGAGAAGTTCTGTAGTTAAAAACAACTCACCCATGAAAGCTTCGTGCCTTACTGTGTGGAGCCCACTACTACCCAAACGACTGCTCACGGACCCATTTTTTCAAGTGATGTTTTTAGTGGTCCTTGGAAGAATGAAGCTCCAGCACGCTAACGGGAAAGCCTCCCCCAGCTAGGTGTCGGTTTGGAGCGGGTCTGCGACCGGGGCAGAGGGGCTGGGGCTGTGCTCACCACACGCTTCCCACAGTCCGTCTCAGGGCTGGCTCTACTGTTCTCTCGAGGTGACCGAGGATCCCTTGTAGAAAGCGATGTCTGCTTGTTTACGCTCGTCTCTCCATGAGGTAGACAACGTATTTATTTTATCCACATCTGCCTTGTGTTTTGCTATGTTGGCGGGCAAAACCAGGAAACCATGGGGATGCCTGGGTGGCTCAGTGGGTTAAAGCCTCTGCCTTCAGCTCAGGTCATGGTCTCAGGGTCCTGGGATCGAGCCCCTCATCGGGCTCTCTGCTCAGTGGGGAGCCTGCTTCCTCCTCTCTCTCTCTGTCTGCCTGCCTCTCTGCCTACTTGTGATCTCTGTCTGTCAAATAAATAAAATCTTTAAAAAACAAAACAAAATCTGGAAATCGGTATGTATTTGCTGAATTAGAAAACTGCCTAATGACGGAGTAGAGCAAAATCCAAGGACATGGGCTCAGAATTTCAACCTGGGCCCCTCAGCACGTGCTCTTGTCACGGGAGAGCAGCTGTCCCACGTGACAGCTCGTCTCTGTCCATCTGGCCTGCCCCTTGGGGGTCACTCGTGCTCAGATCCTCGGTGGGCGGTGCCTCCTGACTCTCTAGCTCTTGACTTAGCTCCAGTCTGGCCACACAGGGCAGCCGACTGGTGGCCAGGCCCTCGCCCCTCTTCCGCTGAACCCGCTCCTCTGGCGAAGGAAAGCCATGACGGGAGAGAGATCGGAGAAGCCAGAGTGTCCAGGGACCAGAGCGCTCCTCAAGACCACGGGGTCTGTGGGTGGAAGCCTGTTCTCCCTTGGAAGGCAGGGCACGCGGAGGACGAGGGCGGGCCGGGGGCTAAGTGTCCAGCCCAGAGAAGGGGCAGCTGGCAGAAGGCCTTTTCACGAAGATTCCCAATCCACCCCGAGAACCCTTTTCAAAAATCCATCGCGTGTAAATACTGAGCTCTCCATGCTCTGTCCCAGCCCACGTCCCCACATTTAAAACGGCTTCTGCCCTCTATGGTTACCAAAGTTGCCCACACGTCCCCCTGCTCTCACGGGCTCCTTAGAACAGCGGCATGCTTCCCTGTACTGCCCACAGGCACAGAGCGGACCCCGGGTCAGCTGCCCCGCTGAGATCTGGATGTGACATGCCGCCACACCCGATGCCCCCCAGCCCCCCGAGGTAGAACCGCTGTGCCGGCCCAGTCTCAACGTGGCTCCACGGCCTGCCCGGGCCCTTCCCGAGCCTTGCGAGTCGCTTTTTCCCCTTAAGCTATGCCCCTGGTACCAGGTGTTTCATTTTCTTGTAAGATTTCTAGGAAGCCGGGGACATGAAAAATGAATGCAATGTTGGGACACTGGGTGGCTCAGGTGGTTAAGCGGCTCAGGTCATGATCCCAGCGTCCTGGGATCGAGTCCCGCATCAGGCTCCCTGCTCAGCGGGGAGCCTACTTCTCCCTCTGCCTCTTCGGGTGCTCTCTCTCTCTCTCTCTCTCTCCCTGACAAATAAATAAATAAAATCTATTAAAAAAAATGAATGCAGTGCAAAGAGAAGCAAGTCTGCGGGGCTGTCTACACCATCAAGGAGAACGAACATTTGGATGGAGGTTGAATGCCCACAGCAGAACATCTACCCTCTACTGGCCCCGTGTCTGGCTTCAGAGACCTCCACGGCTCATGGTCTCTGCGGGCAAGTCCACGTACCCACAAGGTCAGAAATCAAAGAGTGGCTGAGCTGACGTCCTCGCTTATCAGAGGAGTCACCAAGGGCCTGGAGCCCAGTTCACGGCATCACCACAGCTACGCCGCAGGCCCGGGGTGCTGGGCCCGACCTCTTTCTAATGCACCCGGACCCACCTCCGCGCGATGATTCCCATGGTCAACGGGGCTGCCAGGGGGGTCTGTGCGCTGGGAGCCTCCGATGTTTCCATCGTGGGTGCCCTGGCCTGCTTTGCCAGAATGGCTGAAACGACTTTGTCTTCCCCCTGCCACCCCAGGAAGCCCACAGGCCTTGTCACTGCGTTCAGATATCGGGGATCTGGGCCATCAGGCACTTTGATTAGTCTGTCTGGAAAAAAATGAAACTGATCAAATTAAATATTAATCACATATAAACTGTAGATAAATCAGGAGGGGAATCATCAGGCAGGAAGGGCCATTCTCAAAGGCAGGATTTTTTCTTTTTTTTTTTTTTAACAAAAACATTTCAAAGGCCTTTCTTCCCGCCCCCTGTCCCCTGCCAAGTTTAAGTTGGTTTCAAAGCGAAAACAAAGCTTCTATTTTCCAAGCACAACAATGATGTCTAACCAGAAGTTTCTTTTGCTGAAATATTGAATGGAAAACTCAGTTCCTTAAATCTTTCTAAATCTTTGCCTCTGATTGGGTTCATTAATAAACATGCTGATTTTGTTAGAGGGAGAGACATATGGTATAATCCGCTAACAGGAAGAAGTATTTTGCATTTTATTGTAGAAAACAAACATGCAAACAGGTTCTCACAGATGGTTTTCTTAGCTTCTGGGAGGGGAAAAAAAGCTTAATAATGCTTGAAACTAGTTTTTCTCTTTAGCAACAACAACAAGAAATCCTTCCACATCTCCAGTGGAACTGCTTGTAAATTAGATTAAGTTCCACTCTAAGGTTTTAACATTTTAGAATTCGCTTTTTCTTCTTGTTTAAACACGCACGCACGCACGCACGCACGCACGCACACACACACACACACACTTCTTTCCTCTACTCAACCCCATCCTCTTTCCTAAGAAACATTAACTTGCTCAGAGAGGGAGAGACAATTCAGCAAGCCTGCACTTACCCATCCCCATAAAGGAACAGGCTTTCTCACAAGTAAAATTTCCAGATGACTGATGCTAACCTTTTAAGATTTTTCAAAATTGGTAGTGATCTTGTTTTTTCTCTTATGTAGATTTTATTTTTACAAATTTTACATTTACAAAGAAACTGAGAAGGCAGCAGCGTATTGTCCTATACCCCACAGCCAGTTTCCCCTATAACTACGTTCCCGTATCATCAGTCCCTGATCTTACCTAAATATGGCACATTTGTTACAATTCATGAGCCAATACTGATACATTATGATTAACTGAAGTTGTAGTTTATTTAGATTTTCTTAGGGTTTATCTAAAGTCCTCTTTCCCGTCTAGAATCCGAGCCAGGATCCTCTATTATATTTAATCCTCATGTCTCCTCGGGCTCCTTTTGGCTGGGGCAGTTTTTCCAAATGTCTTTAGTTTTGATGACCTTGACAAGTTTTTGGAGAGGTGAACTCTTCTGTGGGATGCCCCACTACTGCGATGTATTTTTTTTCTCATAGTAAGACCGCATTTATGGGTTTGGGGGAGGAAGATCACAGAGGCTGGGTGTCATTTTCATCACATCATATCAATAGTAGGTTCTACCATCATGATTTATGACTCTCGCTGATGACCTTGGCTGGATGTTCACCAGGCTGAAGTGGTGTTTATCCGGTGTCTCCACTAAACAGCTTCCCCTCCCCTTTGGTACTGTCCCCTTTGGAGGAAAGTCACTATGCACGGCCCATGTCTAAGGAGTTCGGAGTCAGGCCATCCTGCGAAGGGCACAGTACCTTTGTAAAGTATTTGGAATTCTACATGGGAGGTTTACCTCTTCTCCCAAACTTATCAATTTATTTGTATCAGTACAGAATCATGGATATTTATTCTATACTTAGGCTTATAATCCAATGCTCCTTCCTGGCTTTGCTAATAAAACGGTTCCAGGTGTGGCCGCTAGGAACTCTAGAGAATCCTGGGAGCCTCTCGCATACCTCCATTCATTTTTTTTCCTTTTCTGGCACCGCAGAATTCTCCAGGCTCATCTTGTGTATTTCTCACCAGAATCCCGGAATCAGCCATCTCTCAGGAGCCATTCTGCCCCTTACTGGAGAATGAGCTTCGAAACCAGGATCTGGATGTGGACATGCTTGTCGCTCCCGGAGCGTCCTTCCCCTTAGGCCTTGTCAGCCGACGGGACAAGGAAAATACACGTGTGCACACGACCCTTCAGGACGTTCACAGATTTATAAATAGTTCTATGGGCAACCCTCTGTGCCTCCATGACCCTGAACGTGAGCTCGTCCTGACGTCTCCAACTCGGGTCCATCCCACTGTTCCCCTGTACTTCCCTCCTCCAACAGTGAGAAGCCTGGCTAGATGGTGGGTTTTGGCTTTGTGACTGTATACATTTTTCTAATATTCCTCGATGAGGAACTTTTTAAGAAGCCATGTGAGCTCATGTGTTTATTCCACGGTAAGTGGGATTTCACTCTTGTGAGGACGTAGGGCTATCACTGTGAGAAATCACTGTTTGGCTTAGTTACTAATCTTCGGCTCGGAAAAGAGAATCAGAATCCAAAGAGATCATAAAAGACCAGAACAATGGGTTGACTCTAACAAGCTAGAATTTCACAGGGAAAATTACAAAGCATTGCACTCGAATCTGATTCGTCAGCCACAAAAGAAACGGATGGGGTCCCTGGGGTTTTGGCTTTGCTTGCAGCCTACTGAGACTGGGAAGTCGCCTTCAATTGGTTTGCCAGTGGTGCTTTTCAGTTCTTGAGTACGAGGCTCGCACTGGTAGGTGTCCGGGAAATATATATGGAGTATTTAATGCTTTTTCAATTTCTTCCCTCACTGTTAGCTAGTCTCCTTTTGCTTTCTGGTGTTCTTTGTGCTCAGCTCTTGGTTTCTCTTCTCTCTAACACCGTTCCTAAAGCATAGTTACCAAAACCCCCCAACCAAACCAATAAAAAAAAAAAAAAAAAAAAAAAAAAAGAACCCTAGAAAACCCAAAATCCATGCTTATTAAAACAACATGTAGGCTTGAAGATGAGGTTCAGGACAGATATGAAATTTTCCAGTGGGTTACATAAATGAGCTTGGAAGACACGTGGCATTTATCTTTGCCTACTCAGGGTCCTTCCGTGCCTGGTTCAGGCGTTCTCGTATCTGCTCTGGTCAGGCTGCTGAGAGAACCTCCCACTAAGAGGAAAATCATGAAGCCATACGTCTACGAAAGTGGCATTTTTACTTGTCTGCTAGGGCAGTGAGCAGTGCTTCCCACTGCCTCATCTGAAATTGCAGAAGTTGGCTATGTGTCCTCTCACTTACATTATAATCGTAATCGTGAACATTTGCCAGGACATTATTAGGTAAGTTTTAGTCCTTGAGATTCTGGATCAGGCAAGACAAGAAACTAAAAGGGCCTCCACCCAGATGGGAAAGCAGCAGAACTGCTCATTTACAGACGGCATGATCCTGAATGTAGAAAATCCTTAGGAATCCACAAAACAACTACTGGTTTATTGTTATTAGAACTAATAAACAAATCGAGTAAAGTTGCTTTATATAAGATTTCGATACAGCAGCAAGAAGACTTCAAAAAAGACATTTAAACAATTGTACTCACCATAACACCAAAAAGACCTAAGTGCCTAGGAATACATTTAACAGAAGAACTACAAAATGGTTATGTTGAAAACTACAAAACGTTTTTGAATGAATTTAAAGAAAATTTGAATAAATGGAAGACTGAATATTGTTAAGATGGCAATTCTGCCCAGATCGATCTGCAGATTAAACTCAGGCCCTTCAAAATCCCACAAGACTTTTTTTTCTTGCAGAAATTGACGAGATGATCCCAGGAAATGCCAAGAACCCCAAAAAGCCCAAACAATCTTTAAAAAGGAGACTAAAGCTAGAGGACTCACAGTTTCCAATTTCAAAACATCTTACAAAGCTACAGGAGTCAAGATAGTCTTGCGCCGAGATCCGGATAGACAGACATACAGATCAAAGGTTCAGAAATGAGAGTCTGGAAATAAATATGTATGGATGATACATTATATTTATGGCCAGGCGATTTTTGACAAAAAGTACCAAGGCACGGCAGTGGGGAGAGGGTATTCTTTCCGACAAAGGGTGCTGGGACGACCAGTATCCACTGTGGGAAGGTGAGATGCTTACTTTGCACAGAAGTCTGCCTGATCACACAGATCTAAATGCATGAGCTAAAAGCTATAAACTTTTTAGGGGCGCCTGGGTGGCTCAGTGGGTTAAGCCTCTGCCTTCAGCTCAGATTATGATCTCAGGGTCCTGGGATCAAGCCCTGCATCAGGCTCTCTGCTCAGGGGGAAGCCTGCTTCCTCCTCTCTCTCTCTGCCTGCTGCTCTGCCTACTTGTGATCTCTGTCTGTCGAATAAATAAATAAAATCTTTAAAAAATTATAAACCTTTTAGAAAAACAAAACAAAACACTGAGATCATCTCTGGGACTTAGTGTTGAGACAAAGCTCTTAGATAAAACAAGAAAGAAAAACACTGACAAATTAGAGTTCATCGAAACTAAAAACCTCGTGCTTCCAAAGACACCATTAGAAATACGTATTGTCAAGCAGCTGATGGGGAGAAAATATTTGCACATCATATACCTGCTAAAGGACTTGTATCCAGAACATATAAAGAATTCTTAAAAAGTCAATTTTAAGGAGACAAAGAACACAATTTAAAAAAACGGGCTGAAGATCTGAACAGTATTTCATCAAAGAGGTAGACAAGTGGTAATAATAACACATGAAAAACGTTCGGCATCGTCGGCCACTGGGGACATGCAAATTAAAGCCACAATGAGATGCACTCTGCATGCACAAGGATGGCTCTAATAAAACAAAGGACAGACAACTGCAAATGTTGGCGCGGGAGTGGAGAAGTCAGAACGCTCACGTGTTACTGGGGGAACGTCTGCCTTCTGCGGCCACTTCAGAACGACGCACACTGGCAGTATCTAAAAAATCTCCCGCAGAAACTGAGTGTATGGCCCAGCTCCTCCGTCCTGGGCATCGAGCGAGGGAAAGAAAGACATGTCTCCACTGAAAGGTGTGTGCGTGGGTGCTTGCGGAGGCACGATCCGGAGGACCCAGGAAGTGGAAACAAATGTCCTTTCGGTGGGGAATAGGTAACAAATACGTCCTATCCGCTCCGTGGGACATCTTTCATCCGTGAAGGGACCCAAACTACCGACAGACCCTACGGCACAGAGGAACCCCAAAGCATGAGGCAAAGTGAGAACAGCGGCTGCGAAAGGTTACCCATTGCATGGTTCCGTCTCCACAAAACATTCAGAAAAGTCAAATCTGTGCAGACGGAAGGTCGCCTTGGACTGGGGGGTGGGGATGGGCCGACTGCAGCGGAACGGGCATAAGGGAGTTGACGGGCTGATGAACATGTCCTAAGTGACATGACACAACCCTGCAGAGTCACCAGACATCATCCAACTGGACACTCAGTGTGAGTGGATTTTCGGGCGTATGAATTAGATCTGAACAAACCTGTTAAAGCAAGTCAAAGCTCAGGAATATGTTTAATGCAGTCACACTGGAAAAGAAAACAAAACAGAGATCAAGAAGCACAAGAAAACAAAATCTAACCTTAAAGCTCTTTCATCATTATTTCACATCAGACCCTTAAACCTTGCTCATCGGAGATCTGAAAGTTGTACCTTTGCGAAAGTCTCCGAATCTCCTTCACCCTGCTCTGGAAACTACTTTTTGGACTCTGTTTCTAGGAGTCTGACCTTTTTCCCCCCCCACTAAGTTTCACATGGAATTGAAACCAAGCATCATTTGTCTTTCTCTGTCTGACTTATCTCATTTAGCATGAGCCCTCAAGGTCCATCCGTGGTGTCGCACATCTTTCTCGTGGCCAAATAAGAAATGTGCGAAGAGAGTACGTAAATGCCGCCACCGATACCAGCGCCACAACAGAAGGAGGAAGGCAGAAGTGAAGGGAAAAGAGGTGAAGCGATGCACGTGCTCGTGAGCGACATCCTTGCGCAACGTGCGTGGAATTTCAAGTCCCAACAGTGTATACTTTAAGTATCTTCAGATTTTGGCAATTCTATTTTAGTAAAGCTGAAATTAAAAAAAAAAAACCTTCAAAGCTGTAGAAGCAGAAGTAGAAGTGGCGGTGCTCCCTGCCTGGTAGGACCCGCGTGTTTTCTAAAACGAGGAAGCGTGTGCTTTAGGCTGAAACGTCAGAACTGAACTCTGTACCGAGTCTTCTCTGAGCCCTGGCTAACTGCTGATTTGGGTCAGTATTCCAAAGCTGGTGACCTTCATCCATTGCCTACACTCGGGCGTGGGGACAGTACTGCCAAAGGCCCTGGGGAACCCCTATTTGTTCTTCACTTTTTCTCCTGGAAAGTGTCCACCACGTATGAAGGGAGCCAGCGTGGTCGAGCACACTTCCAATCACGACCACGACAGCTGCCGACTCCTGGCCAGTCCCGTCGCCCGCTGCCCCGGACTTCAGGTGAAGGGGACCAAGCTGCCTGTTGGGCTGAGAGTCGTAACAGGAGCGCCCGCAGTTCTAGGGGGGCGGTGCGGGCTCTGGCGCAGAGGGGCAGAGGGGAGCCCTCTGAGAGGGACGCCCCAGCCCTAATATACCACCTCTTTCCGGAAGGAAAGGACTGGCGGAGTCAGAAGAAAGACAGATCATGGTTAACTTGGGAGGTCAAAAGGACTTTGCCGTCCACAGGGGGGCTGTGCCTGGTCAAACACGAGCGAACGGTTTTCCGGGAACCATCAGCTCATGCACGGGAGGAGAATGAGGTTAACTTTCCCGGTGCACCGGGTCCCACGGAGAGCGCCGGGGCCAAGTCAGTGCCGGAGCCTGGAGCCTGGAGGAACTAATCACTTCACGGCTTGTGCCCAGGAGAGTTATTTTCCACCTGGTGAACCTGGACAGCAGAGGCCCCGCCCACCAAAGGTGGGGAGGGAGCAAACCCTGGAGGGTCCTCTGTCCTCGGGCACCCCCCAGCCCCAGCCCCAGCCCCAGCCCCAGGAGCCTCTTTGCATCCAAAGGCAAGGCGGGCACACACTGGCTCAGGGAAAGGCCCTGGGTTTTCCACCTTCTGACCAGCAGCTTGGTCTCTGCGCAGAGCCAGCTCCCTGCTTTTGGAGAAGAGTCTGGTCACTCAGCACGGGGGTCCCAGGCCCCTCGGAGGGCCTCCTTTCTGTATAGAACATATGTGGAGACAGGCTTCGGCACTCAGAATTGGGTAAGTGCGCCACCTTTATTTGAGGGGAAAAACTGGGTCCCAGAGGCGGAACAGAGCCCCCCCCCCCCCCCCAGCATCCCCGGAAGCTGTGCGATCTCAAGGGAAGCCTCAGGCTCTAGCCCGGATGACTTGATCACGCTGAAACCCTACCTCTGAGATGCAAGTCACCGCAGCCTTCCGGTGGTCAAAGGGAACAGTCATTGTGATTATGTATGACCACGACCACGATCTCGTCGGAGTCAGCCCTCGCCCCCTGTGTGCCCTTGAGAGGGCAAAGCAGCTTCTGCTTCCTGGCCCTGCCGTTCTCCCCACACCGTGCCTGAGGTTGGGGCTGGGAAGGCCGAGAGGGAGCGGAGGGGCTTTATACCTGACGCCAGTGACCAGTCACCAGGAAGCCCTCCTCCCTGTCGGGCCTGTCGCTCTCCAGGTAACGACCTGGAGCTCACCAAGAACTCCACCTGCTTCTCAGCCACAAACAGATCTGTCAGGCTTTTCCTTCCTTGTATTTTGGCAGCAAACCTCCTTTAGGTAGTTATTCACTTTTAAATATAAAATCCAGGCACCAAATCGTAAAGCAGAAAAGACATACATAATTTGGGTTAATTAAAATGCCTCCGAGTGAACAGGTGACAGATGTCAAGCCTCCTGGCACCCCGAAGAAAGGCGCTGCAACAGACTATTAGGATTCCTGTGTTAATCAGGTAATAGTAACTTGGGTAATTAGCAAATCACACCAAATCTTGTTTAAGTCCCAAATCTCATTTAGAGCCTTTTGGAGAAGCTGTTTAAATACAAAGGACACACTCTCCTACTGACAGAAGATGCCTCCTTACCGGGGCAGATACCCTAGCCTCCTTCCTCTATTAAATCCATTTTAATTACGAAGTCTCAAGGTCTAATTCACCAAGGACCGTAACACAGAGCACTTGTCCCTTTGCTCTTGCGGAGGAATCAAGGAGCCCCGGAGTGGAGCCGTCTCCTAGACTTCAGCAACTCTACATGTCCCAGGCCAGATGCGTGCCCAGGGTCTTCGCCACTCTTCTATCGAGCCTCCCCACACCCGTGAGGAAAATGTCCACCCTTGGTCATTTCTGATTCCCACGTAAAGGATCTAGACAATTAACAGCTCTCACTTAGAAGGCGGCCCGTGGTCCCCGAGCCTGGGGGACACTCGGAAGGTAACCTTGAGGCTTTGCACCGCAATCCGCTCAACGACCCCCCTACCCCAAGAGCAGCGAGCATACCCAGGGCGGAGCAGCAACTCTGGTCTGCACGTCTGCATTCCTCTCGCCGCGAGCTTGTTATTTTAAACCATTTTTATAGAGCTCTTACCATCACTCCTCTTCTATTTGGATCTAAAAGTACATTCGAAACGTTACCGAATTCCAATCCTGTCATCCTGCTTAGAATAGCTCCTACCGGGCTTGTTCCTGCACAACAGTCGGTTAAGCCTAGGGATTGTGGGGGCAGGGGGCTCACTAGCCCGTGCTCCTTTGCAGCTAGAGAGTGTCAGCAAAATGATCTAAAGGTCCGTGGCAGGCCCCGGCATTCAGTTGTCTTGCCTACTTAGTGCCTGGAACTTAATCTGTTCTTTTTTTCCCTCTCCTTCTATTAATATTCTCTTACCCAGTCACCCAGCCGCATTCTGGAGAAGGGAGAGGTCAGATATCATCACTGATAGAAGGGGAGAGAAGCCTGAAGTCCTTGGGGGCACCAGAGCTGGGCGACTTCATATACGTGACTTTGGCCAAGGCTCTTCTTTGAGGCCCATCTGCTCAGTGGGGGCAGGAGTATTTCCCCACCGACTGGGACTCAGACTCGGCAGCAGTGAGCAAGGAGCCGAGGGCTGCTTTGTTAACCACGAAGCCTCGCATCTGTTTACTCTGAAGGCCTCCTGAGGACAGGAAAGGTGCGAACCCTGCCCCGGCAGTGCTTGGAACGGTCCCTCCCCTCCCATTCTCAGTGGGGTAACTGCTTGGCTGGTGTGTCACCCTCCCGGGCAAGGCGGGACTAACCAGACACGCTCAGGAAAAAGCTGGCGTGGTGTCTGCTCCTACAGCACGGGCACCGGAGGGCAGAATGTTAGAAAGAAAAGACATCCGGACAAGGCGGTTAGAGACACTGGGGTTCTAGGTCCAACTCTGCCAGTCACCTGTTCCGGGAGCTAGCGACTTGGAAAACAAGACGGCTTATCGGGAGGACGGCCAGAGGACGGTGAGGAAGCGAAGTGGTGCTCCCTCGACGCCAGCGCGAGTTACGGGGAACAAGTCGTCGGAACAAGACTTTTTTCACGAGGCATGAGATTGATAAACTTGGAAAATGATGCAGACAGGGCAGGCCTGTATTCAGTGAGATATAAATGAGCCTTCACGTGCAATTCAGATGGTCAAGACAGAGGAGTGTGGTGGGGACAAAAATGCAATTAGGTGAGCTCATAAATGTTTGATGTGCCCAACGGGAGAGGACGAAGGTCTGAACAGTCATTTCTCGCACCTATCAGGCTCCCATCTGTATTAGCGAGTCAGGAGGATCGGGGGCGCGAGCTGCTGACGTGCTGCTGCCGACACCGCCCTGTCACCTCTCACGCCAGTTCGTCCGGCCCGAACACGCACCCCTTGGCCAGCTCCTGCTCGCGAATGTCCCACGTTCCAGGAAGCCCAAACGTGTCACGCACGTCCCTGGGCACATCTGTATTTCCTGCCTCAAGCTCCGTCGGCCCCATGAACCCTTCGGGAAGTCGTGGTGCCAATCTTGTTCTCTGCTGGGTCCCCAGGCCCGGCAACGCGTCTGGCACACGGGGGACATGTGGAGCTCACGTGACACGAAGCTGGGCGTGGCAAGGCAGCGGCTCGTGAAACACTGATGCAGAGGGACCGTAACGGACCGGAGGGACCGTAACGGACCAGAGGGACCGTAACGCACCGGAGGGACCGTAACGCACCGGAGGGACCGTAACGCAACGGGGGGACGGCGGCGTCCCTGTCGTCCCCGCAGGGTGACCCGGAGCTGGGCTACTTCCGGTTCGCCCGCCGGCTCAGAAATTAACAAACGCATCCGTGGAGGGGGGGATCCCCGAACGGTTCTACACGTACAGGAAGACCCAGACTGAGTCTGGAGTACGGGAAGGCTTTCTGGTAAAACCACCGGAAGAGCCCGGACGACGGGGAGGAGGCGTCGGTAGCCGTCCAAGGCAGGGACGGCCTCGTGCCACACTCGGGTAGCTCACGCCCGAGGACTCACAACGAGCAGGTCTGGGGGGAGGAACGGGAGGGACACCGGGGCCGGCAAACCCAGCAGGGCCGGGAATGGCTCGACGGAGCGGAAGCAGGCCGAGGGAAGAAAAGCGTCACTAGGAATACGGGATTTCCAAGCGTTTACAGGGACGACGGCAGGGACGCTAGGTTTATTCCTGGTGGCCCCAGGAGGGCGGCCCGATGGGAGAGAGGAACAGACTTCACGTCACGCAGGAGGAAACTCTGAATGGGAGGAATGAGAGGCTTCCTCGGGGTTCTTGCTCAGGGCTGTTTTCCCCAGCAGAGGAGGTCCAGGCAGGGGCCAGATTGCCTCTCCCCGGCGATGCCGAGGACACTTATAAAGGTGCTGGACACCCTTGCCAGCGTGCCGAGGGGCTCGGCCGTGCCTTCCTGCTCGCACCGTCGCCCGCCGCCCCTGCCCCTCGCCGTCCTCACAGTCCGCGGGAGAGGCTGCCAGCGACACCACAGTTGGGCTTTTGCAGGGAGAGGCGGGGTGGTGTTTGGATCGGGGATCCGTCTGCCTCGCCAGCGTAAGCAGGTGGCGCCTCTCGGCAGGGAACTTGTGGGAGGACGTGAGCCCGCAGAGCCTGTGGGCAGCAGCGCGGAGCCCCTCCTCCCCCCCTCATAAGGCCTGTGACTCGATGGAACCTGGAGACAGGAGCCTTCCACCTCTCCCCGGAGGCAGGGACTGCTCCTGCCCCAGAGACATCCGGGCAGGCACAAAGGGCTTTCACCGAAAACCAAGGAAGTATTCTGTGCTTCCAGGCTTGGCAGCTGGGATTAAGGTTTTTTGTTTTCTGTTTTTTCCCTTCTTCAGTGGGGGCTAGTTAAATTCTTGGCAGTGCTGGGTGAGAGCAGGAACTACTCCCATCAACAGACATCGCTCCGCAGGCCTCCCACAGACTTGCCCTTACCAAAGACAGGAGCTGGTAGCCAGAGGAACGTGCTTCTCCCAAGTGTTCTGGAACCTTCCACAGATCCGAGAGGACGACCACCGGCTCCGCCAGAATAACCCCACCACCCAAGGAGAGGGCCCGAGTGAGGCGTTCTCTTGCCCATTTTGTCAGGCTGCTGGAGGTAAAGGACCAAGCGAGCAGAGGGCAGGGTGCCAGCAACTGCTTTTCCCTGAGGCGCTGGTCCAAGGAAAACCAAGAGAAATGAGACTGGGGCGGGGGCGGGGGGAGGCACCGTCAGCACCACAAAAAGCGAATGGCTGGAAAACAGGGGGAGGAGGAGGGCTGGAGAGCTGGAAGCGGGCTCCTCTGGTGGCTGAGAGCACGGCCTACGCAGACCCGCGGAGAGGAGGCCCGGCCCCGGGCGGCCCCCGGAGGACAGGCGGACAGTGCCGGTTTTGTTGGCCGATTTTTTTCTTCTGCTGGGCCGCTTTCTTCCTGCGCAGCAGGCACCGGCTGAAAGCTGACAAGCACTGGCAGAATTTTAAAAATTGCTGCCCCTCTCCCGCAGACGTCCATTATGTCTCTGGAGCCTTGCGATTCACAGCATAAAAGCATAATCAAGAGAAATCACGGTTCGGCTCAGTCAGGGATGGGCAGAATAGTCCATTTAACTTTATGTTAAAAAAAGGAAAATAATTGGACCAAAATTTGTTTGAAATGGGAGTAGGAAATGGCTTGTTTTCAATCTATTTCAAATGAAAAGCCCCCATTAAATCCTCATTGGAAACTATTTAGTTTGGAAACAAGTTGGGGATCCCATAGGCAGCACACATTAAAAGTCGTGCATGGCGTCGTCCGGGCAAGGGCCCTCCGCCGGCCCGGTGACCCAGTTCCGCAGGGCGTTTGAGAAGGGCCGGCTGGGCCGGGGCCGTTTGCAGCCGGGCTCATTGGCTTCCCCACAAGATCTGCAAGCCCGACCTGGCTGGAGAAAAGGAAGCCCCAAACCCCCTTCCGTGGGCAAACAGCAACATGGCAGCCAAGTCCAAAGGGAGGCCGGAGGTGCTGGGGAGCTCCCAGAAGGGGAGGAGCCTCGCGCAGGTCTGCCTCCCGACAACAGCGGTCAAGTCCCCCATCCAGAAGGCTGCGGAGCCTGCATCCCAGAACAGGAGGGAACTCCCTTGTGATGCGTGGATCTCTGGCTAACACCCAGAGGCCGGCCCCAGAGGTGCTTCTCGCACACGACGGCAGTCTCACTCCTCGGGGCCCACCACTCGGGTTCAAGGCCTCCTCCGCCCCCATGACTGTATTACCAAGTGTGCTTGAGAAGTCACTCCGTGCCTTTTCCTAGGGGTCAGGGAGTTTTTTTTTGTGTGCGTGTTTTTTTTTTTTTTTTTAAGTCCTTTTATTCACCTTGAACCTGGCGCGGCATCTGGTGCACCACTGAAGTGCCGGATTCACGTCTGATGAAAGAGCGAGCAAACATTCCACAAAGCGACGGACGAGGGACTCGCTTAAGGGGAAGGTTCGGTCGGAAACACCTGCGTATCTTCTTCCTTCAGGCGACGGAAGCGCACATTTTATTTTATTTTTATTTGTTTTTTTGAAAGATTTTATTTTTTGAGAGAGACAGAGAGTGAGAGAGAGCACGAGCGGGGGGAGGGGCAGGGGGAAGCAGGCTGCCCACGGAGCAGGGAGCCGGACGCGGGGATCGATCCCAGGACCCCGGGATCGTGACCCGAGCCGAGGGCAGACCCTTAACCAGCTGAGGCCCCCAGGCGCCCTGAAGCACACTTTTTGAAAGTTCATTCACACTCACGACGCAAGAAGCGGACATGATGTTATCCAGACAGGTCAAAAAACCCGTCAACTAAAAGCCTTTAAGTAAAATATGAACCGTTTCCCGACGTTAAAGACATATAGGGTGATGGCTTTGAGCAGCAGCGGTTTTATTTATCCCTCGGAAAGGACACAGGCCACACGTCGTGGCGGCTGCGCGTGCCTGCACACACCTGGACGTCCCCGGTCGTGCAGACGGAACATTCTGCCCCGCAGCCCTGCGTCTCTGTCTGCTGAGGTATTCACGCTCTCCCTTCCTGCGTCTCCGCTGCCCTGTGCTTAATTCCTCATCTGCCTGCATTTCCTCTTTCCTGTAACCTTCAGGGCTCTCGGGAAGAGGCGAAACGCCTCTCAGCTGAGACCATTGGATTTCTCTGGAGCAGACAGGGCTGGACCGCCTTTCCCGGGCCAATAATGCTGCCTCTCACGTAAGGGTTCAACGTGGGCTTTTCTTTTTATCCCCCCAGACCCAATCCCCTCCATTCCTACTGCAAAGGCGGCGGCTTGCAGGAGTCCCTCGGACCTCTAAATAAAATGGGGAGAACCGGCCGCTGCAAACGCTGCACGGCACGGCGAAGCACGGTCTGACTTCACAGAGTCCAACGCAAATCACCTCCAGACACAAAAGCCCTCTTCTCCCACCATTGTTCTACCACGTTAGCAGGTTTCGAACACATGGCCGGTCATTTCCAATTTTGACAAAACAGAATTGATTGTGAAAGACCCCAACTTCGATCCAACGGCAACCAAGACGCGATGCTGCCGTATCTGGGGGTTGGAGAGGGCAGACACCCAGGTCCTGTTCCAGGTCAAATGTTTTGATTTTGCTTTTCACAAATTTAAGAAGGACCTACTGTGTGCCCGTCTCATGCCGAGGCCTGCTGGAGGCTACAGCCGAGACTGAGTGTTTGTCCTCGCTCCGCAGGCCGGCTGGACATGGGTACCCCACATGTAAGTGACTGCCAGTGAGGGGACATGCTGGGTGTGGGCAGAGCGTGGGTGTCCCGGGCCGCAAGGTCTCCAGCGGGGACACCAGGGTGGTGAGCACAGGGGCCTGGGGACCAGAAGCTGGTTAGACGCTTGGGTAGGCATCGAATGTTCTACGTCCTGTGGCTGCTGCTGATTCTCCCACTAAAGAGGACCCCGGCTTCGGCACAGCAGCGGCGGCGGGATCATCAGATCGCTGGGTTTAGGTTCTTGGAGGAGCTCGCCACGGAGGGGCGCACCCACTCTGCCTCTCTGTGGCCAGAGCCAAAGTCAGGGCATTCTTCTCTCTCCTACCACACTGGGCTGCTTGGGCCCCCATGCGGTAAGAAGGTCTGAAATAGGAGAAGGTGTGTCTCCTGCACTGGATTTCATCTCATACATCTTCCTAGTGGGGCCGTTCGCCTATTCACTGCTTCTCCAGGAACCACCGAGCAGGTAGGGGTAGGGGTCGCTGCCGCAGGGCAGTTTCCACCCTTGCAAACTCCCTTCCTGACCCTGTCTGCTTGACACATCCGCCCCTGAAACCAAACTGCTCTGCCCGCGCGCAGGCCTACGCCGCCTCTGCTGCCGACCTCCTTCCCCGGTGGGAGGGTGTCGGCGCGCTCGGCGGAGGAAGGAAGCAGCCTGCGGCAGCGGCGCCCAGCGACGGCTCCCACATCGCGGCTGGCTGGGACCAGCAGGACGAGGAGGATGCTGCACTGAAATTCCAGTGTATTTGATATGACTCTCATGTTGTCTACTTCTTGCTTGTTTGGTCTTAATAATAAAAAATATTAAAGGTATCCAGGGCTTCTCCGTGCCAGGCCCTCAGTGCCTTACGAACGGTATTTCACTCACTCCTCCAGTTATCCCAAAAAGCGGGCGCTGTTATCCTCACCTCCGTCTTACAACGAGGGCACTGAGGCGAGAAGGTATTTATGCTTCCCAAGGTCATGTGACTTCCACGTCAGCAGCAGCATCAAAGTCTGACCCAGAGCTCTTCACCATGACATCTTTTTTTTTCGTATGAAATAATGATGCTAATGCACGGTATTTGTATTTTTAAAAATTCTTATTTGGTAATATATACCCTCAGCAACTCCACTCTATGCAGCCCTCTTACAATTAAAAAATAATTTATTTAACTGCATTAGCGAAATCCCAAAGCCCGATAACCTCTTCGGGAATCAGACTAAAGCATTTGATACCAAACCAGGCAAGGAAAGCGTCGTGGGGCCACCTGCGACTTTTCTTTGGGCCGACAGAAGCCGGCCTGTCAACCCAGGGTGTCATTCCCCCAAATGAATCGATTCTGCAGTACAGACACGCGTAACCTTCTCGTATCCTAACCCAAACCCATGTGTTGTGTGACCCTGGCTGCATCGCTCTACCCTTTGGTTGCTCAGTTTTCTCATATGTAAAAACGGGGATCCCTTCAGTGCTTATAAAGTTGCCCGAAGAATTACGTGAGGTGATACTTGTAAAGTACTTAGGTCATCTTTAAAAAATAAAACAATAAAATTTTAAAAAGGGGTGCCCGGGTGGCTCAGTCCGTTAAGCGTGGGACTCTTGATTTCAGCTAGAGTCGTGATCTCAGGGTCGTGGGATCGAGCCCCGGGTTGGGCTCTGTGCTCAGTGGGGTCTGCTTGAGAGTCTCCCTCTCCCTCTGACCCACCCCTCCACTCACTCACTTTCTCTCTCAAGTAAATAAATAAATAAAGTCTTTAAAAACAATTACTTCAATCGGAGCCTGGCACACAGTGAGCGCATCACCACCACCACCACCACCGTTACCACGGCTGTATGGGCTCATGCTCGGTGTTCACGGACAACAAAATGTGGCAATACGGTTTTCTGAGTTCTTACTTAAAAATGAAACATGTATTCCCGGCAAACCCCCCAGACTCCATCTTCCGTATCTTTGGCTTGCTGAAAAATCTCAAATGTGAAAAACCTCTTCGTGGGCGTTTCCCAAAGTGCCAGCTCTCGCAGGCATCCGAGAATGGCCCCGAGCCTGCGGGTTCTTCAGCAGCAGCAGACAAGGAGCATCACGAAGCCATCCCACCCAGGTCTCTGCTGGACCCTGGCCATTCTGTCCCACGGTAATGACCCCCAGTGGTGGCCGACGGGTAGCCTGCCACGCTAGAGCCAGGTGACGCAGACCTAAGATCTTCCTCTTGCTGTGCCCGCTCCCGAGCCCTGAGGGCTACAGCACAGCCATCCCACAAGGCCCCCAGACCCTGGCATCGCCGAGAGCGGCCCGCTTACTCCTGGCCCTTCCCTCTTCTCCAGACTGAAGGCAAAGAAACCAAAGAGCAGGAGTGTATCCGTTCTTTCACACAGGGGCAGACTCGATTTCCAAGATGAACCCTGAGTCTGTCCTCGGAACCCTCTAGCCCCAGCCGATGGTGTGGACTGAGGTCCGCCTACTGCGGGACGAGAGAGCCCACGCAGCAAAGACGAGCCGTCTCCACCGAGCTGACCGCCCCAGACCCACCAGTCCGCCAATCGCCAGGTGCAACCGAACGCCCCACACTAGCCCAGCCCAGTTGGCCAGGGATGATGGAGGGGGTCCTGCAGGAGTCCCCCAAGCTGGCCCACACAAGCTAGAACACCCACGTGACCAACGAAACTGAACTGTGTGAGAGCTGTTGTTTTAACTCCCCAGGTTGCGGGGTGGTTGGTTATGTAACAAAAGCTAATGAATAGCATCTCCTTTCAGCGTCAGAAGAGCCAGCTGCCTGCAGGCCTGCCGACTCCCAAGGACACTGCCCTTGACCTTCTGTCACGCCCTACGGGGCATCCAGCTGGAGCCCTCAAGTGACATCACCCCAAATAATGGGGAAAGAAAAGAAGCCAGTGGCTGATGGGTAAGTGTGATGAGCGTAGGCACAGGGGTGGCGCGGATGGAAAGAGCAGTTGTGCGGTTGGGCTGGGGGGCGCGGATAATGTCACACTCCAGGCACTGAGCTGAGACAGCCTGTCCCACTGGACACAGAAGCAACCTCCCTCCCCCCACCCCGAGGTCCCTTCTGCCGGCGGCAAACAGAAGCAACCAGAGCAGTGACCACAAGCAAGCATTCTGGCTCATTTTCAGGTCAGGCCGGGGCCCGGGAAAGAAGGAGGGGAAAGAATCTCGAAATGCTTCTCGCGGAAGCCCCTCCCGACTCCTGGTCAGCTCCGCTCTCGTCCCCGAAAGTAATTCTACACAGACAGGAGAAAGAAAGGCTTGAGCATAAGGTTTCTATCTGTGCTGCCCAGAAGCTGATTAAAAATGCTAACGACCGTGATTGTCCAACCACCAGACGCTCCCCAGAGACCCATGCTCACAGATGGTGATTAGTTGGGGATGGCCAGAACATTCACCAGCACCATGTTGCCGCAACACCCACAGACTCTGTGTCACACTCCCAGGAGGCCGTTAAAGGCTGTTTACTTCGTACAGTTAACTTGAACCATAAGCTTCACCAGCCTCTTTGATGCAATTTTAATCACTCTCCTCATAAACCCGTAACACTCCCCGGCACGGCTATGCGTTTGCACACAGCACCACCGCACAACTCCCCCCGGAACCCGGCCGCTCGCGCCGCCCCCGCCCCTCCCCCGCCCTGCCCCGAGTGATTGCCGCCCAGATGCCGCGGAGGGGCTCCCCGGATTCGCGCACTCGCATTAGTGCTCCCCAGCGTGGTGATAGATCGCGGCTCCCAGCGGGAATTGGGTGATAAAAGATCAATACCAGAACCTTGTAACAAATGTTGCAACAGCGCAACGGCAAGCCACTGTTTATCTTTTCCAGAACATATTTTTTCCCCGCAAGCAAACTCTAATTTTCTAGACTGACCTCGGCTATCCTGTCTGATATTTATTTATGGGGAAAGCAGAGATCAGTGCGGTCCTGGAGCCCGTTCCTCAAAAGACACAAAGCCCCGATTCACCGAGGCGTCCCGGGGAACGCTGGTCCCCCCCGCCCCTCCCCGAGGAGCACTCCCTTGTCCCTCTCCAAATTCTCCCACTTCACAAGGGCACACCAGCCATGGGGCAGACGGGCGGCATGTTCTCTCTGGCGAGGCTCCGGGCAGGGCGTCTGTGACATGCGGTGAACGTGCCCGCAGCCAGGGGGGCAGCCGCGGGTGACAGGCAGGAGCCCTCCCAATCATCTGATGTCAATTCCGAGGGACCGCACATGGCTTTGTGGGTAGCATTTGCCGTGCTTCTTGTTCTAGACTCTCTCTCTGACGGTCTGCCCGCAGGCAGGTTCTGTGTGCGTCCGTGGTGCTGGGTTCTGAGCGGCTCCGGCCTCCTCTGCCGCGGTCGTCAGCGGGCACAGCCCTCCGGGGGCTCCTTCGGGAAGCAGTTTGCGAATGAGATCGTCCTTTCCACAAATACACGCTATCTGGGGAGAAGCTGTCCCTGGTGCCATTACCGCCATGCTTGGCTTCGCCAGCCTTTGCTTGTCTGTTCTTCCTCTTTGTGCCCTGGGGCTCAACAGTTCCTTTCTAGACGGTGCATTCTAGAAAAACACATCCACGGCTGGTCCTTGTTCATACCACCGCCCCCCCCCCCACACCGAGGCCCCCTTCTCCACGCGGCTCTGGCTTTAGGAAACGGTGCACTCTGCCTCTCAGATTATCTTTCATAAACCACATTTTCCTATTTATTTCCTTCTGTTACCAAGGCAGGCTCACGCTGTCTTCTCCTTTCTCCCCTCCAAACTCGGAGGCAGGAGTCACGTGTGGCGGCACGTGCTCAGGATCCCTGGCAGCCCTTCGCTCGCAGCTGGAAGCAGGGCTTCCTACATCCTGCTGATTGTCGATTGCCCCCTCTGCCCAGACACCAGGGTTTCTTCTCTGTCGGAAGATCCTGACCCACAGCCAATCTCCGCTGGGGGGACCCAGCCCCTGGACGGCCCCAGCATCAAGGATTTCTTCTCGCCCTTTCCCTACAGAAAAATCTCTTCCAGTCAAAAAATTTCCTTATGTTTAAGTGAACTGCAGGCTCCCATTAGGGAATTAATGGTCCATCCACAGTGCCCGTCCTCGAAGCTGAAGACTACGTGCTTGGAACAAGGCTAAGTAAAGCAGACGAGTTAGGAGAGGATCTAATTCCTCTAAACAGGGGATTATAAAACTCAGCCTGGAAACCTACCTCCAGGCCTGGGACCCACCCACTCTGTCCCCCACTGCCACGTCCAGATGTCACTGATGGGATAAGAGCTTTGCTTCTTGTCTCAGAAGGAAGAACAGTCCCGGAGAGCGCAGTCACCACGGGAGGCGGGTTCGATCTTAGCTCATTCATACGGACCCCTCCCCCCACCGAAGACAACTTTCCGTTGCCATGACAACTCCCCTGTAGAGTTTTAAACCCACAAGCCCACTTCCGCCCTGTATATCGTATTTAGTGCTATTTATGTAGACCAGCGCTTTCTTCTCTTTCAGGTCTCTTGTGAACAAAGGAAGAAGTGGGATACGGTATCGCCAAGGGAGGCTTCCAGTTCGTTCCATTTGCACCCCGCCATGACGGGAAGAGTCGCTGCTTCTCGAGGTGGGCATGTGCAGGGACAGGATGCGCGGGGAAGGCATCCGCAGGCCCTTATAAAACAAATTTCACGTGGATCTAGACCGAAGAGCGTGCAGTCAGGAGTAGGAACAGTCATGGCAGCGAAGCGGCTGCCCCCTTGGGTGGGGGGTGGCCGGGGAGCTCGGTAACAACCGAGAGAGAAGCAGGCACGTCCCCGTCGCAGAGGGACAGGTCATCCGATTCTGCTGGGGAGGCCGGGCTTTTCAAGTCTGCCTCTGAGCCAGAGCCTCCAACGGCAGGCCCGTCCTCTCCGCCCGGGCGCACGGGGACTGGTCGGAATGAGCTGATGGCTCCCGGCCCAGGGGCCAGCGTTCCAGCGTGAAGAGACCGACCGGGGCCCCTGGAGACACTCATCCTCATGGATTTCTGGAGAAGAGGAGACCCAGGAGACGGAGACAGGCAAATGACAACAGAGCGAACCCCAGGAACGACAGCTCGGCTCGTCGGGATCAGTGCCAGGAACAATGCGGAACAGACTCGGTTTAAGTATTCGGGAAAGCGCGATAAATCAGAAGGGTGAGAAGCACTTGGAAGCTCTGTCTTGGGAAGAAACATCCCCTTCAAGTCAACAAACATTCCTGCTGCTCCTATGGGGACACAGAGCCAGGGGCCGAGGCTGCCTGGAGGCAAGGGGGTGAGAGTGTAGCAGGGGTGAGGGTGTGGGCCGCGGGGAGGGGGAGGCAGGAGCTTCGAACACACCGAGCAGGCGGAGGGGAGCGCTGTGAGGACAGGAGGAGACGGGGTTAGAGGCCGCGGAGCAGGCGGGTGGTCAGGAGAGAGGAAAACGAGCCTTTTTCCTTTCTCTCTTCTCTTAAGATTTTTTATTTATTTGAGAGACAGAGAGAGAGAATGAGCAGTGGTGAGACAGGATGGGGAGAGAGAGAGAAGCAGACTCCCTGCAGGCAGAGGGCGTGAGACAGACAGAAGCAGCCCAGACTCCTTGCCGAGCAGGAAGCCCGACTTGGGGCTGGTGCCAGGATCCATCCCAGGACCCGCAGATCATGACCTGAGCAGAAGGCACACGCCCAACCGAGTGAGCCACCCAGGCACCGCCGGAAAGAAAGCCTTTTAAGTGGGACGGGCGGGTGGCGGGATCGGAGGCGGCACGGAATCTGACCCCAGGAAGGACGGCCGGCAGCCGTGAGCCAGGATCGGGGGTGGAAGGGCAGCCCGGTCCGGGGCCAGGCGAGCAAGGGGATCCCCGGGACAACACCGAGGGTCGGAGCTACCTGAGCGGGAGGAGGGTGTGTCGAGAGGCATTCCGAGGACAGCAGCGACAAGACTGGTGCCTCGAGAGATGGGGCAGGGACAGCAAGACAGGGACGTCTTCCTCGGGGACCAGAGCCCGAGGAGCAGCTGCCTCGGGGTGGGGAGCCCCCGGCGATGCCCCACACATTTGTCCCCGCGCTGTGCGGGGACACGGGCGGGAGCTAATTGTCCCTCCGCCGGGAGCTGTGCTGTGAATCTGGCTGGGGCCCCGGTCCGGGCGCTCTGAGCTCCTCTGGCAGCGGGCTTGCGGCCCGAAGTGCGGTGGTTCCCATAATCTCATCCGCAGTTTCGCCTCTCGCGGCGGCACTGACCCGCAGCCAGCGGCAGCCCCCAGCGGAGGCAGCCTGGCAGGTCTCTGACAGCCCCACGGTCCGTCCGGCGCCCACGGTCCTTCGTCTCTCATGCCGCGGGTCATCACTCTCGCCGGCACAGGAGAGGCGATCGCCGCACCCTGAGGTATTCTGGGGAAAAGGCTCAGTATTTGGGTAACTTCTCTCACAGCGGATTGTAGCCTCGGTCTGTTGCATCCCTAGTTCTTGCTGATGGTCTCTCACGGCGGCCAGTTCAGAAGCCACACGGCATCCAGGGACGCGGGTGTCGGGACACACACAGCCTGCGTCGGGGCTGGTCCCGTTTGCAGGTTCAGCCTCTGCCGGGGGTTTGGAACGACCCCCCGTGGCTGGGGGCTGGGGCCGTCCTCCTGGAAGGGTCTCCTCCAGGCCCCTCAGGGGTTCATCTTCTCTGCAAACGGGGCCTCTCACTGCCTACGGAACACTGTTCGATCCCTTTTCTGATCTCTTTTAGTCTCACCAAATCTCGGTGCCATTTCTGAGATCACATTTACCACAAACCGCGATCAGTTTGGTTTTCCCAGACGCTGCATGGTTTTGGTCTCCCTCAAAAATTTTTTTTTAATCTTGGGTATCACTCGGCTTTCCTCACACTGCGGATTTTCTCTCGGTTCCAAACCTATAACCTCCTGGATATCTCACTGTCCGTACATTCACAGTCATTTTTTAAAAGATGCTTTTTCCCAGTGGTTCTCCCCACTCCTTCCCACGCCTCCACTTCAAAGTCATCTTGAGCAGATCGGCTGGTATCTGGGGAAAAAATACCCTGTTACCATTTTCACGTTACATAATTCCTTCCCGGCTCTCCGGGAATTTTTGCGAGCACGTGCCCGTGTTCCTCCGTGCAGCCGGAGTCACCGATCGCCTTCAATGGGCCGCGCGCTGTGCTACACGGTGAGCCAAAAAGGACCCACCCCTGGCCTCCAGGGACTTGCAGTCCTTTGGGGAGGTGATCGAGGTCAGGAACAATGACCCTCTACTAAGCATCCTGAGGAGAAGGAAGGGGAACCGTGAGACGTGACAGGGAGAGGACTTTGTAAGTGGAGAGTCCTGGCTTCCTCGGGCCTCTGGGAAACAAGAAGGCTGCGCGGGCTCAACGTCACAGTTCCTTTCTGCCTGACTCTTCTCTGCCTCTCACGTGCTCCCTTACAGACCCTGACATGAGCTCGTGTCCACAGACCACTGGTCTTGGCACCTGGGGTCAGAAGGAAGGGCTCAGTAGTAACTATAACAGACAAAACCAGCCCACTTGCTCCAAATGCACCTGGCTTGTACAAATCACTTCACTGAGCAGATTGATTCGTTTAAATTTTTAAGGGAAAATTCTGGAGTTTGCGGATCGGCCAGCTCTCCCATGAAGTCGTGTTGCTCAGAATCCTGGCAAGAAAGACAGTTTCTACGGCTCGTGGTGAAGAACCCAGGCTGGGAACGTCCCGGCCACCTGCTAGAGCAAGGATTTTGCCTGGAACCACACAGGTGATATTCCCAGTTGCAGACAGACTCCTTCTGGACCCACAGGCAGCTGTCAAGGACGCCACGGAGCGGGGGGGCTGGGCCTTCTAGCTCCAGACTGTGACGCATCCTCCTACCAGACTCTGTCCTGGATCCCCCTACCCACAGGGAGCTGCCCTGTCGTGGAGACCCGTTGGACAGCACTGGTTTGAGAACTTATCTGCGCGTCAGAAGAGAGCCCCAGATGGAGGCCTGAAGAGGGGTCTGGATCTGCTCACAAGCACACCCGCAGCCCCACCCTGGGAGAGCTGGAATGGCCTTCCGCGCAGGCGGGGGTCCGATTTTCACAATAAGATGCCAACTTTCCCACCTGCACTTTTGATTCCTGAGGCATGAGCGCTGGCCTAGACCAGCAGCAGAGAACACAAACACACCAGGCTCTTGAGCAGAGAACACAAACACGCCACAATCTCAAACAGTCTGCTATTCAGCTCCCGTCAAAAGCCCAGCTGAGAAAAGCAATATTTACAAAAGATTATTTAAAGGACAAGCAGTTCATCCATTCTTTGAAACATTCTAAATCCTATCCAGGGACCATATCTGACCACCTCGCTGCCGCACGCTGGGGCCACACTACTTCAGCCCTACACGGAACAGATTGTGTTTTCGTGTCGTGCCGTTTGCTCTTAGCTGAAAGTTACGTGCAGGAGGCAGTCGTCCGACATCCGTGATTGCATTCGAGGAAGACGTTGCCAGAATCCTGTTCACCACGAAGAGTGAGAAAGTTACCTTGGAGGGTGACTTTGGAGGGAGCCTTGATTCTTGAAGGAGCGACGGTCTCCTTGTCTGAGTAATTTCACAGTGACTTCGACCGCGGCTGCCAGGAATCCCAGTGCCCGCTCCGGAGCTTAATCGCGGCAACGACCCGATCCCCAGGTTTTCCGAATCCGTGTTCTTATTTTCTCCGTCGCTACTTTCTCTTGCTAGTGCCTGATTTGATGCTTTGGTGCATTTTTAGAGTAATCTGTCCTAGAACTTTCACGCAAGAAAATCAAGAAGGCCGTGGACATCCGTTCACTTAAAATCTGGGCCTACAGAGTCATGTTCACTGGCGCAGCCGTTCTCCTGGCTGTGCTGGCTGTCGCCACAGAAATGAGAGCGCTAACTGACAGCTGTAGTCACACTCGACAAAGCTACCTTTATTCTATACTTTCTGTGTCTGGGCACTGTATTAGCAATGTTTCACACAGTGTTCTACGTAACCCTCTTTAAAAAAGAAAAAAAAAGATTGAGAGAGAGAGAGAGAGCGAGCGAGCACGTGAGCACATGGGGGAAGGGGCAGAGAGAGAGAACCTCAAGCAGACTCCGTGCTGGGCGCAGAGCCCGATGTAGGGCTCGATTCTACGACCCATGAGATCACGACCTGAGCCGAAACCAAGAATCAGATGCACAACCAGCTGAGCCATCCAGGTACCCCTTAACCCTCGTAATAACCCTATAACTTAGGTCCTATTAGCCTCATATTACAGACAAGAAAATGGAGGCTCCAAGAAGGGATGCCGTCCATCCGCAGACACCCAGTGACAGCAGAATCATACCCGAGTCCTGTCCAACCGTGAGCGTGGCAAGGTATTCCCACTCACTGCAACGGGCCATGCGGAGGAGGATGACCTGGCTAAAGGAGCAGAAGCTGGCCATCTAAGGCTGGGACCCGGGCCCCCACCACCCTTGCTGCACGGTAAAGCACCACACGGGGTCTGTCTCTTGGTGCTGACACCTGCACGTCTCATGTCCTCAGCTAAGCCCGTGGGACAGTGACCAAGGATTAGGGGAAGCTGAAAGTGTATTTTGTAGGTAAGACCAAACCAAGAGGTTAGATCATCTATTTTGGCAAAAGCTAAAAAAGTGAACAAAGAACCATTAACCTCTTCAAAACACTGGCGTGTAAAGTGCTTTTGAGAGATTTCCTACCGAGCTCAGGTATCCCAGAGCTGCAAATGACTTGGCCTCCTTGGGAAGCACTGGTGCCTGATCTCACACGGTGCCCCAACCACCCACCAGCGCGAGGAGGTGGTCACGGTGGTGGTGCCTGATCTCACATGGTGCCCCGACCACCCACCAGCGCGAGGAGGTGGTCATGGTGACATGACTGATGTTCGCATCCCAAGGCAAGATGCGACCCCGGCCTTCCATTTTCCCCCTTAGCGAGTCGTATGTTACAGGCCTTTGCCATTGGGTCCCCATGAGCTCAGGCCACAGGGGTGAGGCTCAGGACATCTGCTTGTTCATCCATCCACTGACCAGATACCGAGCACCTTCTAGGCCACGCCACATGGATTCTGCCCCTGAGAGCTTCCTAGCGGACTGGGGAGACAAAACCTCTGTATTAGAAGAAAGCAAAAGGAAAGCCACCTGCACAGCAAGTGAAGGCAGCACAGGACGGACGGGCTGGGGGCAGCGTAAGCACAGCAAGGATCCTGGTCAATCGAGTTCAGTAGAGAAGGGCGCATTGAGAATGGGACCTGCTGGAGCCCCGCACGTATTTCCGCAGTAAATCTGATCCGTGAAGTCCTTCTCCGCTTCACATCTGCTCACGACGCCTCTGCATCCTTGCGAGGCTCCAGCCTTGTGTCAGGCACTGGCCCTGCAGCTGGCTGGGGCCGGGCAGACAGCAGCGGGCGCCCAGACAAGCGCTCTGCCCTTGGTGGGGGGTCGGGCATACGGGGGAGGATCACACACACACACACACACACACACACACACGCACGGCGGAAAAAGTCAAAATGATCCCAGCAAGTGAGAAGTATTGTGAAAGAATAAGGGAAGGCGTTATTGGCTGGAGGGAGGGGTCCTTCCGTAAGAACCTCCTCGCTAGAAGATCTGGGCAGCCGTCGCGAGGGCCGCAATACCCACACCGGTGTGCGATACCCACACCGCGATACCCACACCGCGATAACCACAAGTGGCTGAGGCCGAGGCGGGGGAGGGGCTTCCGGCCCAGGCGGCCGCGAGAGCACGGGCCCCAACAGACTCAGACCAGCTCGTGGGAGGAGCAGTGGTGGCCCCGGGGGGCGGGGGGGCATGGTGACCTAGGGAAGACGGGGCAGGGGAGCCAGATCGCAGGAAGGCCTTCGGGGCCAGAGCACGACGCCTGGATTTTATTCCAAATGAAGGGAGTAGCCGCCGGACCTTAGTGCATGTCTGTGCATGTGTGTGCGCGAGAGAAGGGGAGAGATCTGACAGTACTTCGGTTTGGAACGTATTCTCCGCAGTGACACTATGACTGCTCAGATAAGACACCAAAAGTGTCTGCTGTAAAAGGAAAAAAAAAAATTATAAACCGGACTTCCACCAAAATTGTTAACTTTTGGGGCGCCTGGGTGGCTCCGTGGGTTAAGCTTCTGCCGGCTCAGGCCATGATCTCAGGGTCCTGGGATCGAGTCCCGCATCGGGCTCTCTGCTTGGCGGGGAGCCTGCTCCCCCCCTTCCTCTGCTGCCCCCTTGCTTGGGCGCTCTCTCTCTCTCTCTCTCAAATAAATTAATAAAATCTTTTAAAACACTGCTAACTTTTATGCTCCAAAGACACCACGAAGAAAATGAAAAGACAAATCATACACACGCTGGGAGAAATACAAAGAGAGGATTTGTATCCGGGACCTACCAGAACAAACTGAACTATATATACTTAAAATGGGTCAACTTTATGATCTGTGAACTACATCTCTGTAAAGCTTCAGAAATAGTGCCCTCAGCCAACAGCCTCTTCGGCAGCTCAGACTCCCTACCCTCTTCTTTCTTCGACCTTATTCAAGGGTGGCCGACGAGAACACCTCCTCAGGCGGACGTTGGTCACAGAAAGCAGAACGGCGTGGCCAATGTCACTAACTTTTTGTGTCCTGGTGCAAGTTACAACCTCGCCGAATCTCACTTTCTCTCCTATAAAACAGTGATAAGATCTGTACTATTTATGTAAATGATGAGCTGTTGGATACGAGACGTGAAGCTGTTCATAAAAGGTTTTGTTCTTACTGAGCTATTACGCCTACTCGCGAGCCCTGGGACTTATCTCCAAGTTAGTTTGCCATGGTTAACACTCTACTTATGGTGTCTGTTAAATTCTAATTGGGTTTTAGTGGCATTCGGACTCAGCATCCATTCAGTCTGGGGTAGGGTGATTGGTTCTCGGCACCACGGCTGGTCGGGGAAGAAAGGGTGTGGCAGCGCTCACCGTTCATTCTAGTCTATACACACTTTAAAAGGACGAAGGACCAAATCCATGTCTCACAGGAGCTCTCTCTTTCAAAGGTGAGAATCTGCTTAAAAAAGACATCAGTCCTGTCCTTTTCTGAGTTGTTGAACCCAACAAACCTGAAACTTTCCTTGAACTACTAGTCTGTCCTCATCTTGCCATGTGCACGTGTGTCCTTTGAATATCAAAGTTCCCCATGACCCAGTTGATGTCACCATTTTCATTTGATACCTGAGGTCCCCAACTATTTCCCGTCAGAGAAAGATCCGAAGGAGATGTCAGAGCGAAAGCAAGCAGGGTCAGTGAAGGCGTTTAGTGTTGTTATTTTTGTTCCCTAATGGGTAAAGCTCTTAAATAGCAACTGTGCTTGTGAACACAGGGATATACCTCTTTTCTGGAGTGCCCTTTCTGGCCGCATAATTTAGCAGGATTATGAAAACTGACCATGAAAACCTTCTAATCTTTACTCAACTGTCATGGAACTTCTCTCCTAGACCCCACTTGCCCCCACGTGCTGTATTTCAATCCTATGATCTTAAGACACATGTTATAAAAAATAACTCTAAAGGCACATTTGGAGACTTGGCTTTAAAAATTAAAAAGAAATTAAAAAAGGACATTAAAATGAATTAGGTCCAGGCTTTTCCAGACTGTTTCTAAGTGTTCGCTGTTACTCTATTTTACATGAAGATGTTGACATGAACAAGGAAAAAAATAAGGGTACTGGCAATTCAAGTAGAAGGTATTCTCCCGAGGTGCCTGGGTGGCTCAGTCGTTTCGCGTCTACCTTCAGCTCAGGTCCTGGGGTCCTGGGATCAAGTCCTGCATCAGGCTCCCTGCTCAGAGGGGAGCCTGCTTCTCCCTCTACCTGCTGGACCCCTTGCTTGGCTCTCTCTCACACATCAGTAAATGAAATCTTAAAAAAAAAAAAGAGAGAGAGAGAAAGAAACTATCTTTCCAAATGGCTATATTTTCCTTTGCCAACTAAGATATTTAACTTCCATTCATTTCTTGCATGCCTTCTCTTCCATTTGTATCTTTTTCTGTTGGTCTACGACTTTTAGAGCTTGAGAAAGCAAGCTATTTCTGTCATTAAGTGGACACCGATCCCACGCCAAGATGTCCAGCAAGCAGGATTCCAGCTGGTTCTCCTATAGGTTGTCTGCCAATCCCTGTCCATCTCAACTGGGCTTGTCTCCAAGGTAGAAGAAGAAGAACCACCAGAGCATCAAATAGGCTTCGTGAGCTGATTCGGGCATGAGCCAAGTCACCGGATATCAGCACACCCGCTGGGTACCAAAGTCTAAGACTCATTCGGACTTGTCTCTAGTTGCCGTTCTGAGTCGACCAGCTGTCTAGGAAGCGCCCATTCCCCCCATCCCCCACCTTGGGGTCTTAGGTCGTGCTGGATACTTCCCGGGCTCAGCCCGCACAGAAGGAAGAGTCCTCGTGAAGGCTGGGGAGGGTGTGCTTTCTCTTTCGAGCCCTGTCCCCTGTCTGCTGAGTAAAGGAATCCCACGCCTAGTAAGGCTGTTTGGTGTAGCGCCTAAGTCCAAGGATCTAGGAACGAGAACCAGGCTCGTTCCTGGAGCTGCTGCTGACCACCGGTGAGGTCTGGACTCGGTTTCCTCACCGACATGTAGAATTGCACTTAATTATCTACAACATCTCTTTGGCTCTGTAATGCAACTCCCTAAACACAAATCCTCCACAATTTTTAAATTTTAATCACTCAAGTCACATACAATCAACCGGTGTAAAGGGATTAGGTTGAACCATATGAATTTGCTGATTATGTGGCCACTTCTGATCAAAGATACAGCCTTCCAGAGGGCTCACCTCAGCATACAGTACACGGGGAAGCCCACCCTTGCTGCCCAGACATCAAGGCTGGCCTATATTAATAACTTACATTTGTACCATGCTTTAAAAGTTTAAAAGTGCTTTCATGTACATTATTCATATGCAACAAACATCTCCTTAGGGCCTGTTATATGCTTGGGGCTTTCCTATCCAAGTTTTCATTCAATCCTCAAGGTTTGTGGGTATGGGGGCTCGTTCTGATCTATAGGGAAGTGAAAAAAAAAAAAAGCCCAGACAATGGGAAAAAGTCCCCAAGGTCACACAGCAAAGAAGTGACAGTCGAGATCCACACTGAGCTCAGACTCTGGGCTCTTCCCACACTAGCCTCCTCCACCCCCGGGGCTGAGCAAGTCTAATGTCTTTCTCTCATTCCAAGAACCTTGGAAACTGCGATCATTTCATCCTTCTAAAGCACAATGAAAGGATGTTTCAGGCCCGCACTGACTTCCTCCTCCCTCCTCTGCTTGCACGACCATGCCTGGCAATGGCAGGTTCCTCCCCAAATCCTCCTGGAGAAGCAAGGTGCAGGTGTGTGGGAGGAGGAGGGGGGCTCCTTCCATCTGCAGAGACTCTTATCGAGGGGAAAAAAGCACATCTTATAGGTAAAAACTCTGTTGCTTGGCTTGAAGCTAACCCTTACGACATACATTACTGTCTTTCTGTTCAATCAGTGTTCTGCTACAAGAATCAGTTACATTCAATCATCTGAAAGAGCTATTAAAATGCTGATAAAAAATTCATAAAGTAACACACAGTAATGAATCAGGAGAATTCAGTAAAGTGAGACCTACCCTTAGAGCAGGGCACAAATGAAGGTGAGCGATCGTTTGGGCCCAGCGGCCATGAAATACCCTTTTGGAAGATGAATAATTCTGTTTAGGGCTGATAAGTTGAACTAATTTATAATGCTGTTTTAGGTCCACTGCTGAAATATTTCAAATCCCTCAACTTTAAAATGCATTGCCTGTCAGAAACTGGTCTCTTAACAGTTTCCTCTTAACATTTTTCAAAATGTAACCTAGACCAATTTGCATGATTTAATGCTTATTGTATTATACTGTGCAAGATTTAAAATGGGAAATAAAATTTTAAAAAAAAGGGAGAGGGAGAGACGGAGAGAGGCGGACAAGGTGGCCTGAAGGAAACAGCGGGGCCGAAGGGAGAATTAAGATCTGGCTGGGCTCAGCACAGTGTCCTCCTGGGACGAGGGAAATCTAGTGCGGCGTCAAGGCCCTGAGAAGCTTCCAAGCTGGTGAGCAGACTTGGGTGTCTGCGGGATGGTGGGAACGGGAACCGCCCTCATTAAGGCAAGCAGGAACAGCGACGTCGTGGATCCGCAGGAGATGGCAGGGAAGCGCTCTACTGAATTTTCACCACTTCCCTCCCATCCCACTCCCAGATGATCCCAAGAAATCCCTAGGAATGCTCGTGGGAGTCATGGCCATGACTTGGGTCCAGGACCTCATTCTTCCTCCCCTGGATTCTTGTAAAAGCCTCTTACGTGGCATCACCTTCTTTCTTCTCTCCTCTCCTGAACCCATCCTCCGTTCTGCTGCTAGACTCCCTTTTCCAAAGCAAATCTGAACAATTTTTATAACCCTCGATGGCTCCCCACTGCCTACGGGAGAGACCTAAGCACCACCTGCAAAGCCTCCCTATGCTACAGCTCCCAGGGTCTACCTGGCTACATCCTTGGCCACGTCACAAAAGCAAGGAACCCAACACGGGATGGTTACGAAGTGCACGACGGGAAAACATGAGCACGAGCGGATGAGGGGCTCCACAGGTCAACGCAACAAAAGATGAGCAGCCTAAATAAGAAAATGGGCAAAATACATCAACACTGCTGAATAACCTACAGACGAGTGAAGAGATGCTCCACGTCAGTACTGATCGGGACAATCTAAGTTATAATAGTAGTGAGATTAAAATGGCTTTGACCCAAATGTTGGGCAAGGTGTGGCAAAAGGGGACCTCTCACATGCTTTCGGGATGTGGCAACGGGTTCCACCACCACCCAGAACAGCTGGCAGTCGGCAGTCAAGGAGCTCCGTTTACTAGCGGACTTCGTCAGGATGGCAGAAATGAAGACGATCCAAACACCCATCGCCAGGAGGATTAATAAATATTATTTAGCCACAGGATGAAATACTACACTGAGATTAAAATAAATGGGAGCTGTGCCTCAAACAGATAAATGTCCGAAACGTAATGTGTCACTAAGGAAGCGCCCGATCCAGAGTGGAAACATTGTAAAACAATGTAAAACAATGTAAAACAATGCCCGTGTTTGCTCAGGGAGTTGCAGGGCCATCCAAAGAGTGGATGACCTCTAGGGCGACAGCATTTCTTTTTAATAAAGGGGCTAGGTCAGGGCGAAAATACGTCCCTAGGAGCAAGAGAGGGATTACAGCAAGCCTTTGAGAGTGGAGAGACAGGTCAGCGTGGTCGGCTGTGGGGAGGGGATAAAGAACATGCCTTCCTGGGGCGCCTGGGTGGTTCAGACAGCTAAGTGTCTGCCTTCAGCTCAGGTCATGATCTCAGGGTCCTGGGATCGAGCCGTACATCTGGCTCCTTGCTCTCCCTTTCCCCTCTGCCTGCTGCTCCCCCTACTTGTGCTCTCTGTGTCTGATAAATAAAATCTTAAAAAAAAAACTCACATAAAAAAAAAAAAAAAAAGAACATGCCTTCGAGGCTGGAGAGGCTCAAAACCACCCCCTTATTACGTCCCCACTTGCATACTGCAATGATCTTTGGAGGCACACAGGCTGTTCACGCAGCCTTTCCTCCATAACCGGAGAGTTACAGAAAACAACCGCGCCTCTTACAGACGCTGTGGCTTCTGGGGCCGTGCTCTCCATTTATTCATTTAGGAGGCTGTGCATCTGCTCAGAAATGGCCACTTGGGTAGATGGACCATTCCCACCCAGAGATTTAGATAAATCTTGATTAATTGTTTCAGTGCTTTGTGATGAAGGGTTGCCTCTGTGTTGTGTTACTTAAAAGCGTCTACACAACCTGGGTTGTCAGATGGAGGCAGAAAACCCCCCGGACACGTGATGATAAGGCTGTTCCTGGGAAGGGCTCACTAATCCTGTATTTATTCACCTGTTCCCCATTACACAGATCTGTTAAACTAGCACTTTGTCCATCAACACTTGAGTGCTTAAAGCTGAGTAGGCCTCTTTCGTAATTGCTGGCAGCAGCAGAAGCCAGATCTCGAGCTCTCGGAATGCGGCTGGAACTGATGGGTCCGCCGGACAGATCCCTGCCAGGCGGCTGATCCCTGCCAGGTGGCTGGTCCAAGACCTTCTGGCCCCCCGCACCTCCCTCACCGATGTGGAGGTACCAAAAGTTGCATGGGTTTAAAAAAAAAAAAAAAAGGAATTGGGGAAGGAAACAAGAGGAAAAGCCAAACAAAGTGATTTCCTCTGGTGACATTTCGGCTGGGTTGCGCCTCCACCAAAGATTTACGGCTTCACAAAGCTGCACAACGAACCATATGGTGAATTAAAAAGAATTCCAATTCCTGCACTCCTGGGCCCACAACCCGAGAGTGGGAAGCTTCCTGTTAACGAGGATCGTAGTCCTTCTGGAGGGGCAGTTAGGGTACCCCCCAAGTCATGTACACGAGCGCTACGGAGAGCAGGGGACAGTTTCCTCCTGTGGAAGCGGGAGGGGAAGGATGCGCCCCGACGGCCCCCCTGTCTGCATTTGGAGCGTCACCGTCTTCGGCTCCCCTGCTTCTGACCCTGGGATAATTTTTATAGAGTCACAACTGAGTGGAAGGACTGAAGAATTTCACACTTCCCTCCAAGTGGTCCGGCTTCACCTCTGCGTCAAGTAGCTCAAAAGAGCATTTGAAATCTTAGATCCAGCGGGCTTCGCGATGTCCCGAAAGAGCCGTGCAGGCCCCTGTGTGTCGCCAGTTTCGACGGACACGGGAGGTCATCTGAGCTGCCAGTGGCTCGGGAGCTTTCTGAACGTGTGGCCAGCCAGGGCCCCACCACCCTGGTCTCGGAAACCTGGTGGCCCAGGGCCTGGTGGAGGTCATCGAGGACACCCACCTTCACAGCTGGGATAGGAGTGTCACCGACAAGCCCATGCCGCCCGCCACGGCCCTGCCAATCCAGCCGGAGGGAGCATAGCTGTAGCTCTGCAGGACGGGAAGACTGGGGTCTCTTAGAAGCTCATGAATGGGGTTCGGACAGGCCGACTTAGGACTTCTCACTCAAACCGGGACACTCTGCAGAATTGAAGGGGGAACTCTTAAAAATTATGCCAAGGCGAAAGACAGGCAAAAGAGACTGTCCCAGGGAAACTGGAGGCTGTGGTTATCTGGGTTTAGGGGACAACTGTTTTTTAAGGTCTCGCCAAACGCGAAAGGAAAAAAAAACAACAACCCGAAACTGAAAAAGAAAAACAGGCTGAGCCAAAATATTCAAATAACCCCTCCTCTCACTGGATCACACAATCCAGACTGGAGACGGTCAATGTGGCAGAGCCTATTTTGCAAGGAAACTTGACTATTTGGTTTTTCTTCCCTTGTGTCGCTCTACTGTAGCATTTCTCAAGTGTTTTGGCCGCAGAATCCTTTCATACTCTTTAAATTTTTGGAAGGATTCCAAAAAGCCATTGTTTATGTGTATTGTAGCTATTCACGGTTATCTTATGAAAAAGCTGAGAAAATGATGAAGTGTTTATTAATTCCTTTTAAAAAAAAGCAACAATAAATCCATTACCTGTTAACAAAGAAAATATTTTTAGGAAATATAAAACCCTATAATTTCCAAAACAAAACCAAATCTTAGTGAGAAGAGTAACATTGTCTCCGATCTTTGCAATCTCTCCAACCTCGGGTTTGACAGAAGACAGCTGGGTCCTCCTATCACTTTCCCATTCGATCTGCCTCAATCATGGGTCTGGAAAAACTTCACTGTACATTTGTGAGAGCACGGGAGGAGCTGGAAAAGCCAAATAATGTTTTATTCTAATGAAAACAGTCTTGATGCTGCGGAACTCCGGAAAGGGACCCTCCCCTCTCCAGACGGGGACCGCATTTGGAGAATCACTGGGTTCCTGGAATGAAGGAATGAAAGTGTTTCCATACTTTCTAGGAATATTTGGTCACTAAGCCCTCTCTAGTCTAGAAGAAGGGAAAACTAGTTCTTTTCAGTTGCTAATGATTCTGGCATTGAGTTTTATTAAAGGCCATCAAAATCTATCTGAGCGAGGAAGATCAAGTTGGAGGAAAGAATTCTAGAGCCTATGAGGCGGGGGAAGGGCTTTATGAAGACAAAGACGTGCAGAAAGATTTACTCGGGACGGAGAGGCAGAGAAAGGGCTGATTTCAGAGTATCCGGGACCCAGGCTCCTGTTTCGGGATAGCCCCCCACAAAAGCAAGACCCTCGGGGGTGGGGGCATCCCAGACAAAGGTGTACTGTGTGGATAGAGATGGGGGATGTCCTGAGAGTGAGGCAGGGGCCGGACAGCCTAACCTCCCAAACTCCAGAATCCCTCGGCAACAGGCAAGCCACTGAACCTGGCCCCGACTCTGAGGATAAAGGCAGCACCAGGAATTCCTGAAGTTCAAGTTCCCGTTAGGGGTACCGATGTCGGTAGAATGGTAGAAAATGACGTTGCTTTAAGGAAGCAAAGAAATGTGGTATTCCTTCCACGCTAGAGGTGGTGGATAGGGTCCTATTCATTCCGGGCCCGAAGATGCCAACAGGGGTGAAGAAGAAAGAATGGGGCGGTTGCTTTCCAAGGTCAAGCCCTCAGCACCAGCGCTATTTCGCCCCGAGCCACCGGCTCCCGCTGCGGATCCGCCAGGCAGCTCAGCCCGTTCTAAATCGCAGCTTCCCTATCGGTGAACCGGAGACTCCCCGCCCCTGAGGTCGTGAGGATGAGATCAATCAGTTCACGGAAAAACACCTGCCCCAGGACGGCGTCTGGAACACGGGAACCACGGATCCGCTCTTCCTTCACACCGTTCCCTGCGGCGTCTGCGGAAACGTTTCCTGACCGCCCTTCCCGGGTCAGAATGCCTCGGGGTTTCTCATGCTCCCTACGCCTCTCCCGGGCACCACGGCTGTGGTTCCACCCGACTCGGTGGGATTCTTTTTTTTTTAAAGATTTATTTATTTGAGAGAGTAGGAGTGTGAGCAGGGGGAGGGGCAGAGGCAGAGGGAGAACCTCAAGCGCTCAGCGCTGAGCATAGAGCCCGATGTGGGACTCGATCCCAGGACCCTGGGATCATGACCTGAGCCGAAGGCAGCGGCTTAACCCACTGAGCCACCCAGGTGCCCCTAACACCAACTTTCTCGTTAATCGTTCAGAAACACTCCTTTCTGTGGTCTGCAGGGGATATCACAGATGCGGAAGGTGAGACTTCAAGGATCTGAGACGGGAGAGAAAAACGGGAAGTGCAGGAGGAAAGCGCACACCACAAGGAAGGCCGGGCCGAGGCGGCCTGGTGTGGGCGTGGGGTTCCGCGGGAGGAAGGCCGCTGGGAACCGGCTCCGGTCGTGAGCGAGCCCCCAGGTCAGGGCGCTTCTCGGCTCCAACAGCGGCGGTCTTAAGTGTGAGCAGACGTGTGCTGGCCTCGTGAACACCCGCCCTTCCGCCCCGCCCTGGTGAGGACGCAGGTCGGTCATGATTAAGACACTTGGTCTGATCCCTACAGTCAAGTGCTGAGACGGGAGGCGCTGCCACCGGAGGGCGCGGGCAGGACCGTGGGTCACAGCGGGCGCGCATGTGTGCCTTCAGGGCTGGCGATTCAAAACCAGCTTCACGCCGGGGGACAGGCAGACGCTGGGGAGGCGCGGGGAAGGATGTGGACAGGGAAGCAGGATTTGGGGCAGTTCCAGGATTCCCGTGCGGGGAGGCCCATACCTGGCCGGTGCTAACTTAGGTCACCGGGGATGCTAACGAACCTCAGGCCTGGTCGCTGCGAGCAACGCGAGGTGCTGATTCTCCATTTCTGAACGAGCTGCCCAACTCCCCCTCCTGTCCCTCCCTTTCTTTGCTTCCCAACCCCCCCACCAGCACTAATGATCGTTAATGCCCCACAGGCTCTAATGGGTCCCGCTGGGAGTCCAGAAATACTGCAATTTGTATGGAGGATTTAGACATAACAAAAAAAAAGAAAGAAAGAAAGAAAGAAAAAGCTGCTCCAGGGGCCCAAGCTCGATCCGTGACTCACCCCCCTGGAATCGCGCAACGGCTAATAAATGACAGCTCTTCGATCACATCAAGCCTCCGCGGCAAGTGCTGGAGAGCGCGACTGTCACTAACAACCCACTGCTTGTTAACACCACCGGGCTATGAACAAACAGGAGCCAACGCTTACACCATTACAAGTCTTTGGAAGGCCCCTGGTCTCGGTGCCCACGCGTGCACACACGTGTGCAACTGTCAGAACCAACCCCCCCGCCCCGGTTAGGTATTTTTGGTTGGTTTTTGTATTTCAGATTTCTGTTTTATAAATGTTCAGAAAAGCTCAATAAATGAGCCAGCTGCTGTCATGTTGAAAAAAAAAAAAAAAGAATTACACGTTCATCTGCACCTCGGATACAGGATTCTTGATGAAACAATTTACCAAGTGATAAGAGCTTTATTTATTCTGTTTCTCAGGTTAGTCGAGGGAAAGGAATACATAAATCCAGCAGGCTAAAGCAGTCTGTGAGCGGTTTGCCGTTTAAATTTATCTCCTTAAGGTTGTCATGGTGTTGCCTCCTGAATAACAAGTTAATTTTTAAAAAGTGGGTGCCAAGGTTTGCTTTGGGCCGGGGCTCCCTCACAATCAGCAGTGCCCCGTCTTGGGAGATTCCGGCTTTACCAGATTCCTATCCTCTCCCGGTCTCTCTGGACCCACAGCACCATGCGGGACCCCAGCCCAGCCTCCGAAATACTTGCAGGACACAGAGGGCACTGGGCAGGGCTCAGTGTGGGCTGGGGTGCAGAGAGCACTTAGCACGGTTAATCCCCCCATACAGATGAGACGCGGGGTCCCCCCCTCTCCCCCTACCCTCCATCCCAACCTGTGAGAAGCAGCAACAAAGCCTGCCTTTAAGGCGCTTACAGTTGAGATCGGGAGGGCAGCCAGGAGGGGTCCCCCCAAGCCTGGAAAGAGCCCTGCGGTGAAGTCGGCGACTCCAGGCTCTCAAGATGGACGGTGTCCATCTGCACTTGACCTTCCCCAAGGCACGGTCACATGTTTGTTTTTTTACAGGACAGCTGAGAATAATTAGTCTCTGCCCCCCTGCTCCCTCCCGCAGGCTCTGACCTTCCCCCCCAGCCCGCGGGAGAGGACGACACACGGTCCCTGAAAGGGAAAGGCAGACGGTCTGAACGACAGTCGGCCCTGCCTGCTCGCAGACGCAGAGTTACTGATGATGAAAGCTGAACCACGAGGCATGTTCCATCTGCTTATCTCCCAATTTTCATTTGTCGTAGCCCTGTTAATATTACTGGGATTTTCCTCTCTCTCCAGAAGACTTGCCATAAGGGCATCTACCTAGAGACATCTGTCGCCTCCTGCTCCAGACGCTGCCGCCCTCACTACTGCTGCCTCGGCTCTGCGCTCTCCCTCCTCACCCCCCACACCCTCCCCTTCTCTGCTCCCCTCTCCTTGGCAAGTCTGCAGCCTTCCTCTCCGATGGGGACTGCACCCCTGTCTTCAGTCCCGGGGGCGGAAAGAACCCCGGGGCTATAGGGGCGTCCCGTCTCAGAGCGGACTGAGATCACACGTGGGCCGGTCACACTGGGCGCAGAGCCCGAGCCCAGAGCGGCGCTTGTCCTCGGAGACTGGAACCAGGCTAAGTAAGGAAGACATCACTTCCTCAGACGCAAACACCAACAGGGAATAAGGCAGGAGGGTTCCACCAGTCCCCATCGCAGCCAGGCAGGCCGTGGGGTCCTGGACACGGGGACAATCTGGCCGAGAAAGGCGACAGGCCCGACGTCCCAACGCCCTGCGGTCAGCAGGACCTCGGAGTGTGTGACTTGAACTCGACAGCCATGTGTTCGGGCCCAGCTCACCGGCTCTCTCCTCGGGGCCGCAGCCGGACGGGGCGCAGCTGGACAACGGCTCGGAGGAGCCAGCGCCCTCGCGCCCGCAAGAACTTCCCAAGTAACTCACAGGCCTCTTTTAATCAAGAGGCAAAGCTCTCCATCTTGTTGACACTTATGACCCTCGATTTAAAATACTCCAATTGTTTAATTCAGATGGGACCTGGAGAAAGTGCAGGCCTTCTCCATTAGGACACTTTCTAATGGGGGCCATACATCAAGTCCTTGCTCTGATCTGAATAACAGCTGTTTAGAAACCTGTCCGGGGCCCGTCGTTGGGAGCTGCTTTCAGGAAGATCCACATTTGTCACACAAACTTCCTCTTCATCGCGAGTCTGGGGGAACAGGGAGCAGGACCCTGCGAGGGAGCCGGCCCCCACTTGGTCTCATTCGGCTTCTGTTTCCCTCTGCCTTCTCCCCTAGACTTCTGCGTCTCATCCGAAGACAGCTGGTCCTGAAAATGCATCCCTTCGGTAGCCTCCCCCGGGGTTAACGGATAAATAAAAACTGAGCCATTATCACTGAGCCAGTGCCCACAGGGTGAAGGCCCGGAGCCGGGCGCTGGAGAGACATGATGAAGATGCCCCATCTGGTGAAGCCAGAGCCCCTGGAGTTGGAGTCTCAGGCCCTACAATGCTCTTGGGGCGTAGCCTTCACACTCAGGCTCTACAACGCTCCTGGGGTGTAGCCTCCACACTCAGGCCCTACAACGCTCCTGGGGTGTAGCCTCCACATTCAGGCCCTATAACGCTCCTGGGGTGTAGCCTCCACACTCAGGCCCTACAATGCTCTTGGGGTGCAGCCTTCTCTGATTTCTTTCTTCTCAGTCTCTTCCAGTTCGAATCCAGGCACCACGGAGGCCCAGAGACCGATGGGAGCTCTGTGGGGCCCAGAGGAGAACGGCCAGCAGCCGTCCTGCGGAAAGCCTGCGTGACCACGGGCACACCCCGAGTCCTTCGGAGGGCAGTGCACACCCACTATTTCCGGGACACTCGGCTCACAGAGTTCAAGAGCAAACACATCTCGTCCTTGCCGACGCTTTCGCAAGAAGACGAGCTGTGTAAACCTGAAGCCTGGAAATGACGACTCTGGCCCGTCTTAGAAGATTCTGGCCACTTTGCTGCCAAGCCCGAACACTCGCAGGAACCTCACAATTTAAAGAGGAAAACAACTTAGATTCCCAACCCCCAAGCCCACGACGTCTTACGAGGAGGTATCCGTCAAGTAACTGAAATTGCCGGTTCTCTGCAGGGCGTGATCGACGCCGCTCCTCCGCGCCGTCTCCCTCTTCTCCGTGTCACTCTCACATGCACACGCTGTTCACACTTCAGTCACAGTCCTCTGTGCCCATAATCTGTTATTTTGCTGTCGACGCGTCATGCCTCATTAGTCATGTTTGACACCTGCACCTAATACCTCCTCACTGACAACGGACGACAGCTTCTGGCGAGAGGAGAGGGTTCCCAGAACTGCTTCAGCGGAGGGCTCCGACTGTGCGGCAGAGGTGCGACACGGGGTCGTGCGGCTCCCCGACTCCCAGCCGGTAAACTCTCTTCATTCAACTTCTCTAAAATTGGCTTCTTTTAAAGACTGTGCATGCGGCGATTAAAGCCAGGAGAGGGAATGCAAGCGGAAGAAAGTAAAAATAGTCTGTAAAGCTTTAATATTTAATTTACGACAAATCTATGTACTCCGGCTCGGGCACAGCGACTTGCAAAGCGGCGGATGAGAAATGTCTAAATACAGACAAAAGCGGTCTCACGATTTTTATAACTCCGCTTAAAATTCACGACTTATTATCAGATTAATGAAAAATCTCAGATTTAAAAATTCGAAGTCATTGTTGCTATAGCTCAACTAAGAAGCGATCTCCGTTCTTCAACAGGGAAGAGATGGTTGGGGTAAAAGAAAAACCAAACAAAGGGAAAGGGGTTCGTCGGAAAGTGATCTTTCACTGGTGATAAACGTGTTCTCCGCATTCGGGCCAATCATCTGACCGGGTTCCACATAAGGCTCATCGCACTACGCAGACGCGGACTACACTTTATTGGCTTCGGCACTAATTCTGGACCTGCACTGTGTACGTCTAACCACACCGCCACCATCTGGTGGCCCAAACAGACCCAGTCCACGGCCGGCAGAGTTGGGTTCCCATGTGACATTGCAGTGGACCACAGTCAGGGCCACCTCTGGGGACCGAGCTTCTCTTTGCAAAATGTTTGAGCAGCTTCGCCCAGAGTCAGAGCACAATAATTAGCCGCACCCGGTCTATGAACACCTCCAGGTGAGGCCACCTTCCCACCCCTGGTCTCCCTCTTCCCTCCACTCCCTTCAGGGATCCTGGGAAGTATCTGGGGGACATGGTTCAGGCGTCAAGGGGACCAGAGGGCTACTGGTATTTAGGGCAGAGCAGTGTCGCTACGTGTCTCGGCAGGTGGAGACTTGCTGTTGGGGCCCTGCCTGAACGGGACGCCCGAAGGTCACAAGCCGTGAGACGAGCACGGCCCTCGGCACGAGCGGCCACGGGCCCTCCCAGCGCACCTCACACCCTGAGCGGTGGGGCTCCCAGAAGCCACGCAGCTGGGGAGCCGTGATCCTGGGCTCGACAAGATCCTGAGTTCCACGAGATCCTGGGTTCTACAAGCACCGCAGGGAGCTGTGGGCAAAAATCATCCCAGCAGGAGAGTCATCTCTGTGACGGGTTACTTCCTTCCGGACGCTCCTCATCAGCAGTGATTCGCTCTGTTTGAGTCAAACCCATGTGGTTCATTTCCTGTTCCGATTCGACAGGTTAAGGAGCCACCGAACCGTAACACAGGACGTCTCCCGTGGCTGTCGACGGCGCGTTCTTAGACAAGACCACGGGTTTGTCGGGCATCTCGAAGTGTCACCGGTAACGCGGAGCAGCGTGAGATGCATGGCCGGAGAGCCCGAGGCGGCTGAGGAGCGTTCTTAGCCAGAGGCCTCCGGGACCCGGGCTCGTCCGACCCTGGGACACAGCCGTCTGCGAGTGCGGGGAGGAAGTCACGGGTGCTCTTTTGTTTCTTATCAGAGGGTGCTTTGGAAGAGACGCATCCTTTAGGAACAGCCTGACTATGGTTCAGGTCTGGTGGATGAGGAAGGAGTGAGGACCGCAGCTGCCGAGAAGACTGCGTGCAGGGGCGGGGCAGGAGGGTGAGGTCCCGAGCTGTGGACGCTCGGCGGACAGCACAGGTGACGGGCAGCCCAATGCCACCTGCTTCTCTGACATTAATGGGATTTCTGAGGTGGAGCTAGGTGGGGGGTTAAGTCTGGAAAAAGGCCAGGATGGCTGCATACTGGCCCTAGGTTTGCCTGTACAGGTTACATGTTGTTTTAGGTTCTACTTGGGGCGGGGGGTGCTGGCAGGGGACAGCTCGCGACCCTGCAGGATCTGGCATGTCTTGTCGCGGTGCTGGAAGCGAAAGCAAACAGGCCCGTGACACCCGCAGCCGAAGACACGGCAGCTCTGGGGCAGGGGCAGGAAGGGGCCAGGCTCCCTGAGGGTGACTTCGAACTCTGTACTCGCCCCTGTGGCTGTGGCTCCGCGATTTGATTACGGGCGAAACAAACATGGCCACCTCTTGTCCAAAGGGACCCTTTACCCGTGGGATTTCCTTGTCGCTGGATTCCGACTACGGACTTGGAAGGGCTTTCCGGGGGAGTACGCAGAGTTGCAGGCCATCCCATAGGCTAAGCAGAAACGAGCCTTCAAGCTGAATCCCGTTTCCATACGGAATCTCACGGCTTGAAAGCCCTCTTCCTGCCCCCAGCTCCGAACAGCATCTCCGGGAACTACCTTGGTGGTCTTCGCATTTGGGTCATGTGCCCCCAAGGTAAAAACAAACAGAAAACCAAACAAATTGAACTCTCTTAATGTATTTTCTGCTTATTTGGATGCTGGATGAGCCTATTTCTAAAACAGACACACACAAAGTAAACCCAGAAGAAGTAGGAACAGTGGGTCTCTGTTTCTCTCCTCCTATCCCAAGCTGCACGCTTCGGAAAGCCTGAGTTCAGAGCAGCGTCGTGTGGCTGGAGAAAATTCGGAAGACCAAGCTTTCTCCGCATGTCTGCACTCCCTGGGCGAAGCGGAAGAAACACAAGGCAGGCAGAACGGCTTGAAAGGAGTTGGAGTCTTCCCGAAGACGCCGCCCTCGTCCACCACCGAGTGGTGCCGACGCAGCTTTCCGACTTGAGAGCCACATGTGTTGTCATTCCCTCTGTGTCTTGCCATTTCTAGAGATGTCAGATGTGGTTGTGAATCTCATGTCCTCCCCCTACCCCCACATTCTCCATGTGTTGCTCATTTTTACCATTTGCTTTGGGTTTCATGCCATTCCGCGGCGCTTCCCCTGCATTCCTTTTCCTGGGCTTTTAACTCCCACCTCAAGCTGCTGGTTCATTCCAGAACAACCTGTTGCATTATCAAGACAGAGAAAGTGGGCCCCCCTTCAAAGAACAGGACAGAAGGAGGGGCCGGAGGGGTTATCCACAGGCTGTCCCTACTTGAAAAGAGGTGAGTTTTTCCCTTCAAGGCCACCCTACCTTTGGCAACCCTGGGGGAGGAGAGGCTAGGGGGCCGGGCCAGAGATGCCAGACCTGGGGCCACACTTGAGCCCTGTACTCATTCCTGGGGACACGGTCTTTGGCGATGACCTTCCGCGGCAGCAGAGGTCAGTGCGGTTAGGGTTTCTCTCCACTCAGCGAGGACCCCAGCACACGGCCTGACTGACTCCGCTGCGAAGTTGCTCTTGACGCGGACTTCCTGGGCCACTGCCTTTGCTTAGACCATGACCCTGGGCTCCTGGCGACCTCCAGCCCAGAAGTCTGCAGGCTTAGCCCCTCCGACAGATAATTCCGCACCATAGTCTCTGCCGGGCGCCTCCTTTATTTACCATTTTGTATTTCATTCTTCAGGTTTTTAACCTCGGGGCTCCCCCCTGCCGAGCACGCTTCTCAACAACCCCTTCTCTGCCCACCCTCATGTGTCGAAAGATCACGAACACAGCCCTCCCCATGGCTCTGGCTAAGGTGGTTCCCTCGCTGAGGTGGGGGACTGACCACTGTCAGAGGTGACCAGGAGCTCTGCAGCCGTCCGGAATTTGCCAAAGAGCTTCTTTCAAGACCTTCCATTCTAACCAGGGCACCCTGCACGTCTGGGGCGTACCCTCCTCGCCGGCGCCGTTCTCCAGCCACCATGCGGGGCAGTACGCTCTTAGACTGAGGGGCCCTTTCCTGTCTGTGCCTTTGTGCATGCTGTCCCCTTGGCTTGGAGCTCGTCCTGCTGAGCGCTCAGGAATGTCACCTTCCGTGACTGAAGGAAGCTGCGGCCTTTCCCACTCCCCCTTCCCCCTTCCCTTCTGCAGCGCCGCCCCCTCCCCTGGTGCCCGTCCTCCTGATGCCCTCAGCACCCTGGCTGCACCCCTGGGGCTCGTCCACGCCCCAGGAGACCGTCCGCGGCCAGGGAGCAGGCGCGCACCTCATTCATCTGTCAGGATGGCAGCCCATGAGACTCAAGACCGGGAAACCGAATGGGGAGAGAGACGCCAAAATCAGCGAGGCCCGGGCTGCTGCTGGGAACCGGACCAAGCTCCTTGTCCTCCTCCACGCCTCATCCCTCGGGGCGGCCCCCATCCCCCCACCCCGCTAGCCCCCGGTGGGGCCCTGTTGCTGTGGCAGCCGTGATTTACAACGGCATTTAGCTGGATCTAATCAGAAGTGTGAATACTCCCCTTCTATCTGGCACACATCGTCGGCGCTCTAATTATTCACACATTTTGGCAAGCGTTCTGGTGTTCCCCTACCAAGCTCCTAATCCCAGCAGATCAGTTAAAATAAATGAAAGAGAGAATCAAAAGGCACTTTAAAAATTCAACTGTTCTCCAAATGAGTTTGAACAGGCTCCAGACAACTAGTGGTTGCAGCTGACTGGCGTTTAAAGTCTAAGAACCCTTCTGCGCAACCCCCACCCCGAGTCCCTTCCTGTACCCCCAGCATACAGGAACCCGATTCTCCCCTGTCTAAGAGAAACCCTTGAGACCGGGGCTCTGACATGCTTTCAATGATCTGCATGAAAAAACCAGGAAAATAGAGTCACCATCCCGAGATCCAATCAGTGCCAAAGCAATTCTGCTTTTTCCACGTAGGTAATGTGATACGAGCCCAGGACTGATGATGACAACCTTCAGAACGCATCTATTAATAGAGTCCCAAAGGGCAGGAAGTCATTAGGGCAAAAACGAAAGTCATGTACCCAGCTCCGAATTTGAGAAAAGTTTTCAAACACACACACACATACACACACACACACACACACACGAACACGCACGCGCGTCGAGGACACGGCGTTCGCAGATTTAAGGACAGCGGTACACAGGGCTTTCCACCTGCCGTCTCTCCGTCTTCACGCGGACTTCTCCCCCAGACGTCCTCGGCGTTCGCTCTGTCAGCACCTCCAGGGCTTTGCTCAACAAGACCTCCTCCGCTCATCGCTCGGGACGGCGAGACGCCTTCCTCTCGCCCCCACACCCTCCACTTCCTTTCCTGCTTTACTTTTCTCTCCTCCGCGCTGCTCACGGTCGGACACCTCACCCGTCACCTGCCCCCAGCCCCCGAAGGGAGGGACTCTTGACTGTTTGGCCACTGCTGTGTGGAACAGCATCCCACGTGGCGCAGGCGCTCAAGAAGTGCTAGTTAAGGGGCACCTGGGTGGCTCAGTGGGTTAAGCCACTGCCTTCAGCTTGGGTCATGATCTCAGGGTCCTGGGTTTGAGTCCCGCATCAGGCTCTCTGCTCGGCAGGAGCCTGCTTCCTACTCTTTCTCTCTGCCTGCCTCTCTGCCTACTTGTGATCTCTCTCTGTCAAATAAATAAATAAAATCTTTAAAAAAAAAAAAAAAAAAGAAGTGCTAGTTAACTGCAAGCGAGTTCCTCCTGACGGTGTGCACGTGCCCTGATGGTGTGCACGTGCCCGGACGGTGCCGGGGAGCTGCCCGCCCTGTCCTTCCTCCTCTCCGGACCGAGAACACTGGCTGCATGGAAAACGCCAGCGGCAGGATGAGTAACGAGCCTGGGAGGGGGCGGAGCACGCACGGGTCCTCAGTTCCCGACTCCGCTCTGTCCCCAGGGTGGTGGGCAACCCAAACTTCTGTCCTCGCTGTTCTGAAACAAGGCGACGGCCAAGAAAAGTGATCTTCCAGGATTCTGAGAAAGCGTGAAAAAAAAAATAACACGTGGGAGAGAACTTGGAAAAGTTCACTGCACTCTCCACACGCAAGATGATACGGTTCTTCAAAGATAAGGCAGCGCTTTCCATCCGACTCTTCCAAAAACCAAGCATTCTCAGCTACACAGTCCCACAAGTATACCCAGCCACGGTTACGGGTCAGGGAAACGAGGCACTAACTCACCCTTCCCTCCCACTCCCAGCATGTGGCTTGCCACAGACGGCAGAAAGCCCCCGTCAAAAGCATCAAGAAAGTGCCTGTGCGTGTGTGTGTGTGTGTTTTCACGGGCTTTGCGCTGAGGCGGCAAGAGAAGACACAAGAGCCTTTCCACACTTGTGTGGCTAAAGCTGAAGACGTCCCCCGACCTCATCTCTAGGAGAGGCTGGAGGCAATGGAACGTTCCTTGGGGCAGGAAGGTTCTAGATGGCTCCTTACAGAAGGAGGTACTTAAAGGACTTGACCGAGTGAGTTCGACTCAAGTCAGAGATTCAGGTTTTAAAATTCTGGTTGTTTGAGCACTGAGCCCCAGAGGTAACTTTTCATCTGGTCCCTAGCTTAGTTGGCCGGGTGGACTTTCAACCCGAGCTCTGTGTGTGTATGTTTTTGTAGTGGTTATTCATAGGGGAGAGGCTGCTGAACACTGAGCAGAACTGTTCCCTCGCTCCCTCCCAGGTGCCCGGTAACTGAGCGACTTTTGTACTAGGGTCGGCAGGGGACCAAGGAAAATACCACCCCCACTTGTCTATTTATATAAAATACTCGAACCATTTATACGTCTTTACGTTTCGGGGCAACAGCCACACAGCATCGGTGTTGACGTTTCATGCATGTGAAATAACACAGTAGAAAGCGACTTTAAAAAATTACTTTCTTCGGTGTCACCATGGAAACTGGCCAACATAACCTCTCCACACCTAACTCTGGGGGGTGAGGAATAACAGTGACTGGGGGAAAAAATGAAAACATAGAAAATGCTCATAAATTCTGTTAGGTGCCAAAAAACTTAACATGAGACATTTTTCCTCTGCTTTCGGCTGGGATGTCAACCTGTGATGTTTACTTTTTGGACTTTGTTTGATTTTCGAGACTAAAAAAAATCAAATTGGGAAGCTGAGTGAAGTTCCTGCTACGCAGTAAGTCTCTGGGAGGCCTACGGAGGCCTCCAGTTGTGCCTGTAAGTGGACTTGAGCTGGAGGCGGCAGAGAGAGAGAAAACAGCAGCCGGTGGGCGCTGACGGGGTCAAGGGCGGGCGGTGGGAACACGGGGAACTTGTGAGATGAGGAAGAAAGTCAGGTCCAGTCCAGACTAGCCTCCTCCCTCTGATCACTGCTCTCATCGGCCAGATTCTGGGCTTCTCCCTGCCGTGGGTCCCACACAAGGAGCTCTTTATGGAGCCGTTTTGGCTGAGTCAAACTGAGATCCGCTACGCTTTCCGAGAGCGAAGAGAAGACAGAACGCTCCACTGGAGTCTGATTATTCATAAAACAAAAGTGATTTTTTGGGGGAAAAAAAAAAATAGAATCCAAACCTGGACTCTGAAAGGAAAGATTACCAAGATTTCCCAATTCGGCCTTTGTTTCTTGGAAAACCACTGGCGGTTTAAGAAGACGCGCTCCTTGGCACGGACTTCTCCTGTCCTCAACCGAAGTGCCCCTGGTGGGAACAGGGGGCCGGCTGCAAAGGTCTGCCCGAGAGTGAAGAGGCCCGTTTCGTTCCGAGTTTTGAATGCCTCACTCAAAGCTGAAGCTGGTTTCAAATCATGTCATCCTTTTCACTTATTTATTGAAAATCTTAACCTCAGGACTTGCTGCACATAAATCCGTACTATTTTCGTGGCTGACGTTCTTGGCAAAGACAGACGACTTCTTCTCCTGCTCTATCATCTCACTTTTCTTTTTTCTTTTTTTGTGGTCAGTGGATTTTATTTAATTGCTTAGAACTATATCTTACATCTAAATACCGTTCTCTTGCCCTAAAAACACCCTGGTAATAACAGTGCTTAATATATTATTATACAACGTACAATAAATACCCTTTTTCAAAAAAATTTAGCAGACCTTCCAAGAAAGGGTTTTTGGCAAACTAGTAGAAATAGTAGAAAACTGAAGATTGTAAATTAGAAGTCACATCCAAGCTAACTCTTAGGTTTTGTTAACCTTCCTCCCAAAGTCTGCTCTGGCTCCGTAATCACATTTATGTTGATGGAGCACTTTGTGGGGAGAGGGAGGTATGCTCCTCAACAAATTACAGAGGTAACCCTTCCCCACTAAGAACAGAAAGAAATCCTGTGAACTGGGCAGACTGAATGTGAGGGAAAACACTGCAGCGGCATCTAGAGGGAGACTCAGCTGAGAAGTCCCTTCCCACCGCGATCCACGGAAGGTCGGCGTGCAAGGCCTCGGCGCTATCCGTCCAGCCATCCATGTGACCACCAGCCCGTCAGCCACCGAACCCCCCACTGATGCATGTGTTCCACAGATGCACCGAAGGGGCTCCTGGACGCAAGGCTCTAAACAGACCCATGAGACACGATCGAGTCCTTCACACACCACCGACGGCCACAGGCCTCTTTATACCCTTTCTCGGCTCCTGGAAGAGTGACCTCCCCTGGAAAGTCTGAATTACTTTCTTCCAGACACTCTTCCCCGAGTTCCTGGCTCTGAGCAGAAACACTTATAAACAGAGCACAAGGAGGTGTGCATCTTTATCAGCAATCACTAAGAACAAGCTTTTAAAAAATATATATATATATATATAAATATTCAGCGGCACGGAAAGAAATATAGTAGGAAAAACCAGGAGAGAGAAATTATGTGGGGAGGGCAAGTAAACATGCACAACTTGGATAAAAATGCAAAAGTTATTATAATTTATTCATTAAATCCAGTATGAGAGAACAACACTCGCTCAGAAACACCCAACAGAGGGCCACCCGTTCAGGACACTGCACTTCCCTCCCAGAGTTTCACCCGCAACCTGAGGGCGCCCCGGGCTGCTCTGCGTTGGTCTTACTCCAAGCCAAGGCCTGTCCTCCTGCCAAGAGGGAGCCGCGCTGGTCACTCCGACAGTGGTTCATCGTGACTTTCCTCAAGTGGCCCCTGTGGGGAGCCCAGGGAGGGGGCGCCTCTGGGCTCTGGTCTCCGCCCTTGTCTGAGAGGAGTTGTGTGACCTTGAGGGAGATCTTTGGCCTGCGAGGCCTTCAGCTTTTTGTTACTAAAGAAAATAGCTGCTTAGGCCAAAATCTAATTCCTAGACACGTGGTAAGGATAGATAGGGTAAGATGCCACTTGCAAGCATGTTCTAAAAAACTAACATAAGACACCGGAGCCCGAGGTCACACTCACCCAGCTCAACGGGATTCCCCACGCGAGGGCAGAGCTCCGTTCCTCCCTCCTCTTCCCTGTCCCCTGGCTCCGGTTTTCCGTCCTCTCTTGCCTGCACTACGGTCAGAAAATGAACGACCAGGGAAGACCAGGTGCCCAGCGAGCCGGGTGGCTGCATCAGCGCAAAGACTATTTTAGGGGAGATGAAAGCTTCCAGTTCATTAAGTAAAGGGTCTCAGAAGCTTGGAGAATGCCAGGAGTCAACTGAGCGCCGGCATCCGGCAGCCCCCGCAGGGCAAGGGCTCCTACGCCCAACCTGCTGTTTGACCTAGGATGCCCGCAGGAAGTGCGGTGCTTGGGTCTATCCTGGGAGGGACAGCGGGGAGGAGCCGCCCACCCAAATGGGGATACCAGGGTAGTGAGCCTGAGGAAGACAAGGGCCGCAGAAGGCCAAAGGCTCCCCCAACCAAGCTTGTGATTTGGAAACACTTCCAGCACTTCCGGTGCGTCAGGACCCATTCTGAGATCTCCGAAGCACTGCGTGAGATACCGCCTCCTGGAGGAACGTGGGGTCAGACGAGAGACAGCAAGGGAGCTTCGGTTCCACCAGGAACAACAAAGAGGAGCCAGGAACTCGGGGTCAGCAAAAGCCCGAGCGGTGGGGGAAGTTCAGATGTAGGACCTTGTCTACATTCTCACGGCTGACAGGTGCCAGTGCTGTTGCTGGTGGGTGGGAGCCTGCCCATCCCGCCAACTCTCGTCTCTTAGGAGGCTGCCCTAAGGATGGGCCCCGTGGGCTCCTGCCCACCTGCCAGCCGTGCGGAGCCGCTGGGCTCTGGTGAGCATCTTGTGGGGTCAGCGTCAGGCTCATCCGGAAAACCAGCTCCATTTTCAGAAGTCTATGAGATGCGGCAAGGATGGTGTCACGATCACTTCTGATCAGGGACCGGTGAGGAGCCAGAAGGTTGGGACAGGAGAAATAATGGTCATATTTTGGGGGCTGCAGACACAGACCTATTACTTTTACTTTTTGGTCCGTGTCCAGAAGTGTTCTGAGGAAATTTAGGTGCCCTGAGTGTGGGGTATTATGGCCCACGTAGTGACCTGCCCTCAGTTTGGCTTCTACTGGTCATATGTTGAGGACTGTGTTGGTAAAAGGCACTAAGCATGGGCCCTGGGTCGCTGTACGGAGTGACAACGCTGGTCGGAACCTGGTCGCAAGCAATCTTTTTTTGCCTTTCCTGGCATCCCCCAAAATGCACACGTAACTAAAAATTCCAGTTAAAGTTCATGTTCTTCTCCTTTGCTTGTTGAACTCCTGCCCTTTTAAGGTCTAGCCTTTTAAGGTCTGTAAGATCTGTACTGATAATAACTTTCTCATTCTTGATCTTTTGGTATATATGTGTTTTTCCCCCTTGTTCATTATAGCTAAGGGTTTCTCAATTTTATTGATCCTTCCTAAGGATCAGATTTTAAGATTTTATTTTTAAGTAATCTCTATATCCAACATGGGCTTGAACTCAAAACCCTGAGATCAAGACTCATGTGCTCTACTGACTGAGCCAGCCAGGTACCCCTTTGAAGAACCAATTTCTGCCTTAATTTTTCTCTATCACCTGTTTTCTGTTTCAATAATATCTGCTATTTTCTTTATTATTTCCTTCCTTTTTCTTAATTTGGTTTTATTTATGTCTTCTTGCCCTAGTTTCTCATGGAGGAATCTGGGTCATTGATTCTAGGCCTTTCTCCTATTCTGATATAAGCATTTAAAACTATTAATTCCTCTCTCAGCACTATTTTAGCTGCGACCCACAAATTTTAATATGCAAAATTTTAATATCATCTAGTTCAAAATATTTTCTAATTTTTCTTGTAACTTTCTCGTTGACCTATATTTAGAAATATGTTGCTTAGTTTCCAAATATTTGCCATCTTTCTGGATATCTCGTTGCTGTTGATTTCTAATGAACTCCTTCTAACTTGAAAGGCAGATCAAATGCTTCTCTCCCAGCACCACTCCCCAGAGTCTCCCTTCCCTTCAGTTGGAATTAGACCATAAGCTTCATGAGGACGGGGCCACGGCCACTTATTTAACACTGTGTCTCCAACGATTAGTCTCGTGTCTACGCCACATCACGCACTCAGTGAGTATTTGTTAAGGGGTTAATGACTTCTTCTTGTATGATTTCTAAACCTGCTATTACCGTCTATGTCAGTAACCCAGTTACCTGAGTACAGGTGTGCCCCACTAGAATGGGAGGCTGAGTTCTACAGTCTCGCCAGGGCCCAGTCCAGGGCTGACAAACTGTAGGCCTTTCATGAAAGGATAACTGAGCTACATTTCTACACAGAGAGTCTCCAGCTCTTATCCCATTGATGGGGATGTCTAACGGGGCCCTCGGTTTCAGTGGCATTGATGCACGGGTGGACTAACCAAGGTCTACTTAAGAGCCAACAACGGATGGGAAGAAGTCCATCTCTCCCGGTACACCAATGAGCGCCTATTAGTGATCAAAGGCGCTCGTCCAGCTGCCCCTTTCCTATGACTGCGAGGAAGACGCATTTGTGCTTTTCCAATAACTTTCTTTAAACTTGTAATATCGGGTAATGTTTCTCAACCTCTCCTCGATTAACTGGTTTCTCCCAGACTGAGTCGTTTTGGGTCTCAATATTGGTATCTGTGCTTTTTGTTGATTTCATCGCATACATTTTCAAAGTAGGTGGGGCCGATCGATCACGTTATCAATCGAATGGGCTGCCAATGAACTTCTGCTGAACAGGACTGTCATCATCCCCTTAGGGAGTTAATTAGGAATCTTATCTTCTGGTGGTTGGTGAAAATGGGAGTTCTTCCTATGGACTTGGGAATGTTATGTTTTCCCAAGGGAGGGTAGGAGTCCGCTAGTTTGGTCGCTCACTTCGGGAAGCCCCGGGCTGGGGCCCAATTAATTCGTTCCAGTGCCTCCTTCTTCCCTGAATGACTATGTTCTCCCCACCAGGCTATTTAGAGAACTAAACGGTCCTCCTCGGCAAAGGGATTAGAATGTCTGGGAGCAGCAAGAATCCCGAGAGGGAAGACGACCCCAAGGCTCCCATCAGGCGGCCCCAAGAGGACAAGTGAGATCCACCGAAAGCGCTGAGGACAGCAGGTCGCTGGGAGAAAGGGACTCAGGAAGGCCTCGAGCTGCAGGTTTGGGGATGCAAGGTCTGACCTAGGAAAGAACCACCGCCAGGGCTCGGAGGTTAGGCAAAGAGAAGCGAGGAGCACCGCCAGGGCAAAGAAAGCAGCAGCCTAAGCAGGGGTGGTCTCAGACCGATGGAGGCGGGGAGTGGGGGACCTCAGTGTGAGAAGGAACATCTGCGGCGCCCTCTCAGCCGGGCTGCTGCGCTGCTGGGAGCCGACCTACTAAGAGAGGCCCTGGCAGTTTCCAGAAGTCAGAGCCCTGGGCGCCTGTAGCCGTATCTGCACCCAGCCCTCCTCGGCCTGGAGATGAAGAGCAGGGCAGAGGGCTTATGAGGGGACTCCGCAGCCCTTTAAGACCAGAAGCCTCTGGCCCAGATGCACGGGGTCTGGATGCACAGGGTCTGGATGCGTGAGGGTCTGGATGCACGGGGTCTGGATGCGTGAGGGTCTGGATGCACGGGGTCTGGACGCACACGGTGTGGACGCACAGGGGTCTGGCACCCATACCCAGGGCTCCTCCCCTTGCTCAAAAGCTGCCTTGAGGCCTGCAGGGCCTTCCCAAGGCCGGTGGGCAGCCGCGCTCGGGGGAGAGGGCTCTCGGGGTGTCTCGGGGGCTGAGCTCTGTTTCAGGCGGGCAGAGTGGGTGCAGACCATGAGGTCTGAGGGCGTGAGCCCTCCACGAGGCCCCTTCCCTCTCGAACATCACCACGCCAGCCGTCCGTTCCCCGCATGGAGCACCAGGGCTCCTCCTCGGCCCTATTTTAACGGTTAAAGACACGCACGCCAAATGCCTCCTAATTACCACTTGCATGGCAGAGGCAGTGGTTTCCTCGGATTTTACTGCCATTCGTCTTCCTCACCGATTTATCCTTAGCTACTCTCCTTCAATCCTGCTCGGCTCCCCTGAGCCCTTCCCCGCGCTCCTCGCGCTCGTCAGCACGCCTCCGCGCCCCAGGAGAGATGGAAAGCCTTGTCGAGCCCCCTGCGCAAACACACATTCCTATTCATCTATCACATTTAGCATGCGCACTTCCACGCTCATCAAAACCGGCCCCAGCCCGCTAACTCATTTCCCTCTCCCAATTACAAATTAGTCCATTAGGCTGTCTGCAGTAGGCCCTCGGTTGCATCTTGGTAATGGCTTCTGAGATTTCCATCATAATCGTAATGGCTCCCCGTGCAGCCATGAGGGCAGATGGAGGCCGCTCGTGGGTAATGAGCTATCGGGCCACCGAAGGGCACAGCCCCGGGCTCATTATTTAGTCTTGGCTGTTTTGTGAAAACAACAAGAAAGGTAAAATGCTGAAGGGAACACTTTAGCATATTAAATTAACACTTCTTGAAAATTCTCTCTGTAAACATGCCATATTTTCCCTTTATGCAGCATCCCCGGGCTGGTGCACTCTCCGCAGGGCTGCGGGGTGGGGGGGCGGCCGGGGAGGGAGGGGGATGGGAGGGGGATGGGAGGGCAAGGAGCCCCCAAAGGGGGGCAAAGCAGGGCACTTGGGAACCTTTCACAGCGCGCTGGAGGGAGGCTTCGCTCCCCAGCCTCTGTCCTCCCCAACGCTCCTGCCCCCGCGTGCAGCCCCCAGACACAGAGCGGCTGTCGCTGCCCGCCCGCCCGCCGCGCTTAACGACCCTCCGTCCCTGGAAACCAGCCTGTCACCACACCCACAGCGAGAGGCCCTGCAGAGCCGGGACCAGGTACTGCCCACTCTGGCTTTTTAAGTGATGCCACTCGACTTGTTATTTATTAATTTATTTATTTGTGGGGGGGTGGGGTGGGGGATGCAGAAACAACAAAACAGACAGAAAACCAAAAAGCCACCACCGATGAGAAAGACCCCCGACGCCGATACGACCATCCGGACGCCCGACCACAGGTCACATCTATCAGGCGCTAACTGGGGCCTGGCGCTGTGCTAAGCACGTCACATCTGTCCCTGCTGGCTCAGTCCGCCGCCCCGAGGCCCCCCTGTGACAGGCTCTACGGGTGAGGAAACCGAGGCTGAGCTGAGCCCGGTGAGTGCCCCGAGGGCACAGGGAGAGCCGGGATGCGAGTCCTAGCGGGGTCCGTCGTCGGCCTGCCCCTGCCCCGTGTTCTGCTGGGCCCGGCAGCCTTCCGGAGCACACGGCGCTGGCTTCCCTTCCAGCCTCCAGGGACACCGACCTCCGCACCAGGCCTCCTGCTCCTCCCCTCCAGCCCCGGCCCCCCCAAGCCTCTGCAAGGTGAGGTCTTCGAGACGCGGCAGCCTCTGGGGGCTCCCCCGGAATCCTGAATCTCAGTCCCAGAACATGTCTCTGAGGCGGCTGCAGCTCACCCTGATGTGGAGATTTCCGTGCCAGCGCCACCTCTCTGGACAGAAATGACACCAACGGGGAGGAAAAAAGCTGTGGGGACAAAAGGCGTCTCTGACCGGAGCCGCTGCTGGTGGAGAAGCCCTCCGTGGCTTCAGGGAAACACAGGGCTGAGTCGGGAGGAAGCACAGGGACTCGTACTGGTGAAGGTACACGAATAGTAACCCAGTGCACCAACCGTCTAAAGCCCTTTCTCTCGGCTTTCAGAAGAGGCATCCGAAACCTTTGCTAAAGGGCCGCGGATGATCCCGAACCCATGATCCTGTTCTCTTCTTTACTGGCCTTAAATCTTTCCCAGGCACTGCTTCCCTCTGAAGGGTGGGACGGGTCTCCCCACCTTTTACCTCCTGCCTCCCCACCACGGCACTGTGACCGACCAGCAGAGGCTGTCGTCACCCCCGGACACACGCAGGGGCAGCTGGCTCGTCCGGGAAGCGCAAGGGAAGAGGCCCCGACTCCAGTCAGGGCCCGGCCCGGCCGCCCCACGCCCCCACCCCCACCCCCACCCCGAGGCTCCGCGGTTCGAGGAGCCACACACGCTCTTCCAAAGACATCCCGCCGTCCTAATGCACAAGGTCGGTCTAGAAAGTCCTGCCTTTCCGAGAAGGAAAATGGCGCAAGCCCAGAGTTCAGGACGGGTCTGGTGGTAAGCAAAAGTGGGGGGCCAGTCCACTCTGCCGGGCTGGAAAATACGAATTTATGAGCTGTTTTTGTTCAATTCCGATATGGATTTTTGCAAACGAAAAGGATGGATTGGTAGATGGCAGCAAGATGTTTAATCAATGTCATAAAATATAACATTCATTGGGCTCCTAAAATGAAATTAATAATCTGTGTAGAAGTATCATTAGGAGATAAGTGACATTCCAGGCTTTGATTTGCAACTTGCAACAAATCTTACTTCCATATAATTCAAGCATTTTGGGGGATATTCATCTTTATTAAAAAGTACCCAAACCTCTGCCCCTCTGCTGCACCGCCAGGCTTTTCTTTCCCTCCAGGACGGAGCACTAGACAGAAAAGGATACATTATCATATACATGCTTTAAATTAATCAAGACAGAAATATCATATTTAAATTAAATCAGGGATTTCTCACTTGCTGCTTATCAGGGGAACTTAGCCATCTGCAATAAGGTGTTTTTTTCTCCTTTTATCTGAGACCCGGGGCTTGAGCCGGCTGCGTCTCCGCTGACGTCCGCCCGTCACACTTCCGCTCGGTCGGCTAAAGCAGGGCAGAGAGCGAAATGCTGTTCTCCTGCATAAATCCTAGAGCCGTATTTTAGAGCTGAGAGGGACCCTAAAATCACGTAGCCTGAGCTCTTCATCTTACAGCTGAGGAACCCGGTCCCAGGGAGAGGGACGCGGTGACAGGCGAGAACCAGCAGGCCCGGCTCGGAGCCGCGTGGCTCCCTCCGGTCCGCGCTGAGCCGCGCTCTTCCCCTCGCTTCGGAAAACCCACCGCGGCTGGGGGATGGAAGGCGGCCTCTTACACAGATCTAAGTCGTGGCCATTCCGAGTCTATTTTCTTTTCCTTTTGTTTTGTTTTGGGTGATCGTGGAGACGGGAAGGACCGGGGCGCGGCCACCGCGATCAGAATAAGGGGGCTCTCGGCGCCGTGCATCGCCGCGCAGCTGAGCTCGGTACAAGCCCGTCTTCACGGAACAGCACTCTGCGGTTCACGTGAGCACAGGCCGGGGCTGTAAGCAGGGGGAGGCGCGCCCTGCCTCTCCTAAATAAGTCAGAGCACAGAGGAAAACACGGTCATAACCTGCCCTTGATGGGAAAGGCGGCTGCCAAGATCCCAAAGTCAGGGGGGCCCCAGGCGGACGGTGTGCCCATCTCTCCTGACCCCTGGGAGCTTCCCCAACTCCCCCCCGCCCCCGCAGTCACGGTCCTTCTCACACACCACGGAGAGGCCACGCAGAACCTCGTATACAAAAATACTTACTAAACAACCGCAGAAAAACAGACCACACGTGACAGGGCCCTAACATGAGTTCCACGTACTGGTCCCTCTGTGACTGGAGGGAAGTGGAATGCTATACTTAAGAATGACGGCGTAGAGGTATCTGTCTGTCCGCCTGTCCATCTGCCTGTTTACCTTCCCCTTCTGCCACTTCCGAACTATCGGGCGAGAAAAGCAGAAATGGGGGCCAGGTAGCAGAAAGGACCCCCTGGCTCTCGTCGAGACCCATTTTAAAGCACAGACCTTCGCGGGACCTACGTAGACTTGGGACAGGAGCAACCACGGTCACCGGGACGGTTGAGGTCTGCTCCTGGGAAAACACGCGAGTCTGAGCCAAGGTGCGTGTCTACACGATCTGCAGAGGCTCTCCCCAACCCCCACCCCTCCCCCAGACAGGTTCTGATTCTTCGTCCAGAATGGCATCCTGTCATCTTGTGGGCTGAGGGCCGGGCCCCCAGCCCCTGGTTGCAAAGAGCAGGTGATTTAAGAAAGACAGCCAATGTCCACAGGCTGCTGGGACGGCCCAGGGGCTGTCTGGATCGGAGAGTCTGCTTTCCGGGGGCCGTGTGACTCTCACGCAGGTGCTCTATTTCTGTGTCTCTCCTCCGCGCCTGCACCGCCTGCACCCCATTCTCTCCCCTTCCTTGACCTCTTTGCTAATTGCCCTCAGCTGGCGTCTTCTCTCCCTCTCAGACCACTGCGGGGGCTTCTGGGATGAGACCGTCACGTGGGTTTAGGAGGACTTGATGCCCCAGAGGTGCTGGGTACGGTGACCGGAGCCGGACATGCGATCCAGGGTCCCAGTAAGCCCCGTGCCCTCACGGCTTTGCCCTCCAGAGGTCTCGGGGAGGAACGCTTCCTGTGTCTCGCTGAGCATTTCCTCCTAAATCCCTGAAATTTCACTACAATCATTTATCTTCAAAGAAATCAAAACGCACCCCCGTCTCCCCTCCTAGGGAAAGGTTAGGTCTTTGCTCAAGCCTACGGACTTTAACCTCATAAATATTCCCAGCTATAAGATCTTATTAAGAAGGTATGTCTCCCAGGAGCATAAAACCATCAAGCTGTAAATTTTATTTAATTTCCCATGAGATCTTATGGCCTCATACATATAATTAGAGTGCAGTATAGAGCACTTTTTTGTGTTTTGTCAATAAATCACCAGGGAACAATCAACGTTTAAGAGGACAAGCTTTAATGATTTTTCAGACCCCTAAGCAATCGCGCCTTCACAATGGCAAGCCAGTCTTTAACCTCATCTAACTAGGGCTGTGGACTGTGGCGTCAGATAGGACCCCAAACACTTAATCCTATTAGATTCCCCAGCCCAGACAATCACGGCGGAACACCCAAGGGATGTATCGATTTTGATGCGGCCGACAGAAAAGACGAGCCGACCCACCGACAGCGCTTTATTAAGTGTTTACAAATTAAATATCTGGGGGTCGGCAACAGGCCCGGCTCTGTTAAACGGGCCGGTGTGAGACGTGCGTGCTGGACCCAGAGGGCAGGTGTTGGCTCTGAGGACGAGGTGGGGAAGGCCCGGCAGGCCCAAGCCCTGGACTCGGGCAGCACCAGCCTTGTGGGAAAGTCAGGACACTTCCAAGAGAAATCCCCGATGGGTGGCTGGCTGTCCTTAAGCTCGCTGTGACCGTGAACACGTGATGTGGCCTTTATTCACGTCAGAAAAAATGCCTGTCGGATGAGAGAACAAACTTGGGTCTCCCTCGGTGAAGGCTCCAGAAGACAGACTCTGGCTCCCCGGGCTCTCCCCTCACACCGCGCTCTCTGAGCCAATCTGCCACCCGGCACATCTCTCAGGGGCTGTGAGATTTCTGTGAACCGTTCCCCTTGTGTCCTTTCTTTGCTCCAAAATATTTTAAAGGCTCCAAATGTCGGAGGCTCTAAATGTCGGAGGCATTCCCTTCATGATGTCCTGCAGCACGGTCCGCCTCACTGCCCTAAACACACCTCAGAGCTGCGTCAAGTGTGTGGTTCCGGTGAGAACAGCGGACGTGTTGCCAAGTCCCCGTCTTTCCTCGGTGGCCCCCCTGCCTCAGTGAGGGCTGCCGGTCCCAGTGGAGCTACCCAAAGGCCCCCAGCCTGGAGGTTACTTGCATGTCTCCTCCTCCTCCAGACCAAGCTCTGAGCTCCTGGCTCCCTCCCACCACCTTCTGGAGTCCACCAGGTTCCCTGGGTCTCTGGTCTCCCAACTAGACCACGTTCTCGGAGCTTCTGCCACGTTCCCTGCCCTGCTGCCCTGTGCGCGGGGGGCCTGGCACAGTACAGTACAGCGCTGTGGACTGACCCAGGCGCCTCTCAGGTCTAAGAAGCACCTCGTCCCGGTGTCCTGGTCGCCTGTGGCTTCCCAAGATGCTCAGGGAGTGATGGGGCGAGAGAGAACACGTAAGCAGAGCCCTCTCCGGGGGGGCTCCGACAGACGGGCATTTGCCCAAAACGACGAGAGAGGATGAGACCTAGGTGAGCCTCCAGGATTTGCTGTTTTGTGACTTTAGGATCTGTCGAAGCAAACGCCCATGCGTCCAGCCACCTCAGTCACGTGCCTCGTTTCACTGTTGTTTTCTGACCTACATGTACCTCGGAGAAGCCTTGACTTAACCTTAAAACAGCACGTCTGCGGGGGTGCACGGGTGCGACTGAAGCGCGGTTCGGTGTGTGCAAGGACCTGGCTTACACACCTGGATCGAAGTCCTCCCTGACACACGTACGCACACGTATGTGTGCAAACGTGCTGAACCGTACTGCTGTACTTATGCGTGTCTGGGTCTCACGGGAGAGACACCCGTTCCCGCAGATCGGTGGAGGCCAAAGACCACCGTGGTGACCAAGACACCTGTCACGATAATCCAGCCCGTTGCCAGAAAGCACGCGATCCGATATATTTGTCCTAGTGTTTTCAGGTAGCCGACGCCATCCTCTGCCTCAGACATCACACTCTCACAGTTTTGGGGAGGAGAGTCAGTACTTAGCATGGGATCTGGCACACGGCAAGGCCCCCAAGCAAGAGAGCTATTCTGATTCTGATCGCCTTCCTTATGGCTTTCTGTCCTGAGCTTTCGTTCCCTCGTCTTCTATCTCCGTCTCTCCAGACCCAAGGTGTCCCAAAGCCAGCTGTGACAAGCTGACTCAGGGTTGGCCCAGGGATGCAGGACAGCTCTGGGCCCTCAAATCCCCACCTCTGTTTTACAGATCAGCCTTCCACCCCATGGTCAGCCGGTAAAATGAGTCTGCAAACCCATGCCCCAGACCAGGGGTCTCGTCTTTGGTATCATTTTTTCAAGAACTCCATGACCGAAGAGTCATTCGGCAAACGCGATTTACGCGGGCGAACCGAAAATCAATCTCCGTTGTGTTAGAAAAGCTACCCCACGCATCATGAAGGGTTTTTGCTTCCCCCCCTGTGCTGTGTCTAGGCTCTGCGTAGAGGACAGGGCTTGGTGGCTGACACCGCTGACTCTGGGAAGTGCCTTGCATGGGGCACATGACTGGTGTGGTCTGGGGAGAAGGGCCAGGGCTCACTGTCCTCAAGAAAAGCTCCCTGCCCCGGGGATGCCCCTGAAGGGTCAGAGATGCTGCGTTTCAGAATCAAGTTCCATAAAACAAATGGCTACAAATGGCCTTTTCCCAATCTTACGATGCGGTAATTCACAAAACCCTCTAAGGGAATTTTTATGGCTTTATATTAATGTTCATTTAGGAAAGAAGTGAAAAGGGCATCGTCAAGATTTTAAAAAATCATTAAAAAGGGTCCTTACTTGGGTTAATAGTGATACCTGAGCACAAAAAATGCACTGATATACCATAAAAACTGTTCTAAGATACTATTTTTTCATCATTTTTATGTGACCTCCTTTTTGTCTGCACTTAACTGCTGAGATAAAAAAGTAGACCAGGTAATTAAATTTTCTCTTCATTTTCATTTTCATCTTAATTCAATAAATATTAATCAAGTATTTATAATATGCCAACAAGTACTGTGGGAAGGGTCTGGCGACATAGTATCTAATCTCTACTTCCAGGGAGCTCAAAGTTTGTAAATTCATTAAAAAAGTCAACAACTAAAATTCATCATCATCTGTGTACATGTGTAATCATTTATGATGATTTTGCCTATACGGACGGTAATTTGATTTTAAGAGTCTTGTAGCCAGCTTGATATTTAAAAATCTAGAACAAAAGTAAAAAAAAAAGAAAAGAAAAGAAAAAAGAAACAACAAGGAAGGCACTCGTCTGGTGGGAAGGCCTCCCCCTCGGCCACAGGGTCTCAGAAGGAAGAAAGGGACGTGGGTGCATTGTCACGGGGTAGCCACAGGTAAGGAAGGACAGACAGGGTGGGGGGGGGTAGAGAAAAGGGGAAAAGACAAGGCAAGGAGAGGGAACCGCCTCTGGGTGCTGGTTTTCTGAGCAGTGGGGTCAGAAAGTGAAGGGAGTTGGCAGCTGTCCACGGTGGGTAGTGGGTTCTTGTCCCAGGGGCACAGCATGGGGACCTTCACCGGGTGGGGACAGCAGCCGCCGGCCCTCAGGCCAACACTGCCGACGGGGGCGAAGTTTGGAGGGGAGTGGAAGAGTCCCGAGACGGTGATACGACCAGGTTTCCCCACGACACCGCAATGGTGGCCGGCAGGGGCCCACGCTTCCGTTGGGCTGCTGTCTGGTTTCTGCGCCTGCGGAGGGAAACAGCCTCGCGGCCTGCCCGGCATCGGAGCTGGGAGCCCTTCCGCCCCGTCACTTGACCATCACAGAACTCTCCCAAGTACTTGAAGTGTGTTAATGACCCAAGATTTAATCTATATTCTTACCCAGCTTGCACAAACCTATAAATAGGCTCATCTCGGGGTTATTGCTGTTATAAATTAATTATGGAAATATCAACCAAATCGGGCATGTGCCAGGCAAGTAATGGGAGGGCAGTGAGCCACGGCGCAGAGGGCAATTGTGAGGGTGCCCTCTGCACAAAGTTCATAGCCTCTGGCCAGGTTCCCTGCGCTCCCAGGGAGCTTAACCTTGAACAAGACACTCAAAGCTCTGTTCCTCCCGAGTCACTGAAGGAGGCTGGAAAAGTGACTTTTGGATGCATCTCTTTTGACTAACTTTGTGCCCTTCCTCCTCACGTGACCTGCCGTCTCTCTCCCCTGCCTGGGAAGGGTCCTCAGATTGGAGGGGGCTGCCTTCCTTTATAGGAGAAGAGAGACAGCCCAGCTCATCTGCACGGGGTCGATGCACCGCTTGTGCTTCCGCCCTTCATGGATCCTGCCGTCGGGAAGCGAAAATTATGGCTGGAAGAGGTAAGTACATATGGACTCCTTAAAAAGGGAGGTTTTCTCATCAGGCCTGGAGCTAGCCTGGCACTGTCCAAGGGCACAAGGAAGCCTTGAAAAGGCATAGCATCGTCCCCCAAAGGGAGAGGCTGTTTCAGGGCAGTTAACGGCTCCCCGCTAGGGAAGAGTTCTGGGGGCTCCAGCTCTGAGTGTGATTTCGGGTTCTATGCCTCGGGCAGGGACCGAGCGGTGTCGTCACGACCACAGCGGGTTACAGAGCGAGACCAGCTACTGTGGTGAACGCACGACTCTGAGACAGGCATTACGGTGCTCACTCTACCGGGGAGAAGACAGGCTCTGAGAAGTCACCCAGCTGGCTGGAGGCTCTAGGGCTTGTCCATGGTCGAGTCGGAACGTGAGCCTGGGCCCAGGCCTCCAGGCACAGTTAAGGACCCTGCAAGCGGGTCTACTGCACCCTGAACACTCTGCAGGGGCATCTGCCCGGCCTTCTGGCCTCCGGAAGATGAGTTTCTAAATCAGGTGGGAAGCTCACCTTCCCTTGGAAACCCGCAGGAGCAGTCCAGTCAGCACAGGCCTTAGAGAAACTTACACGAACTTCGATGCCTCTTAAATAAACGGCCATCATGGGCCCCCTCTCGTTCACGTACGAACTGGGGGACGGACTGTCTTTGGAGGATTTCTTTCTGACACAAACACCCAAGTATCACCACCGTTCGTCTCTGATCTTGTGACACGGCAGTGAGCAACACAGCGGACCCTCCTTAATACATCTTCCGAACTCCGGCGCTCCCTGGCACTGCCTCGGACAAGTCACTCGTGCTCAGTCCTGGGCAGGGAACTGAGTCTAAGAACGCGAGGGCCATCTGCTTTACAGACCTGTTATGAGATGGGCGGAAACACGCAAAGTGTCCTGATCACCATCCCTGGTCCTCACTGGGGCAGAGACCGGACACGGGACGGTATCGCTACTTTCCGCGTCACTTTTCATACCCTTGTGTTCCCCTTTAGACGATAAGTTCCTGGGGGGCCGGGGGGGGGGGGGCTCCTTTGCACTTCCTCGGCTCCTCGACACATTGAGCACAGCAATTTGTTGACTAGTAGCATGGTCCTCTTCAAGCGGACTTAGTTCGGACATTGTGACCGGACACTGCCGTGTGTGGGGCATAGCAGGGAAAATGAACAAAGTTTATAAACCGCTGAGTGCCACGTGAGACAGCAAGTAGAAGACGTGGCCCCAGCCGTGTAGGTCCTGGGACCACAAGCGTGGGGAGCACACACTAGAAAGCAAGCCGGTCAACGTGCTGAAGGGACAAAGGTGTGCAGGAAAGGGTGCGACTCACCAGACGGGAGGGCGGATCACATCCCACCCAGGAGCCCTTCCCTAGAGCACAAGGAGGAGCACAAAGCCAGGAGGAGAACAAGGACCAGATTCAGTTTCACTCAGAAACGTTCGAGACCGTTCCCTCCTCCCCTGCTGCAAAGTTCTGCACAGCGGGGCTACGTAAGCTTTGCCTGCCTCCCTGGAAGGCGGGTAACTGGCTCCCCAGCGAAGGGGTAGACCGTGTGCGGACGGGCACCGCCACCCATCAGACTGGCACCTTTCCAACACGCCAGGCCGAGAACATCTTCAGAAACAGAACCAACCAACAAGAGGCAGACACAAAGGTCGCTGCCCTCTGGGGTGACCTGGTTGGAGGAAGGCTGCAGGTCCCATTTCTGGGGAGATGGAGCCCCGCCCCCAGGCTGCCCCAGGGAGCGGGAACCAGACCTCGAGGGAGGGAAAGGAAGACCGCCCGGTCCCGGATCAACAGCTTCTTGCCATAAAGTACTTCGGATCTGTTTCCTGGTCCTCCGCGGCGGGTCCTAATCAAACGGTCTTTCCTGCATGACTTCTGACATCTCCGGGATGTCACTGCCGGGGAGGGAATGTCACAAAAGGCCGTGAGACCGTGATTATGAACAAGAGCGCCAACGTGAACGCCCGCCCCGAAGCGTGCCTCTCCCACACATGACGGGAGTTTATACGCCTCCGTGGGTGGTTCTACTTCCGTATTCCCCATCATAAAGGTTAGACGTCTGGAAATAAAGACCTACGGAATCCAACCTTTCAACAGATGTGTCGTGGGCACTAAGTGGTGAGTGGCATGTTTTGGGGGGCGGTGTTCCACCACAGAGAGGAGGCAGCTGCTTTCCTCCGGGACACCCTGGGGTCTGCCTTCGGAGCATCAGCACTGCTGAGGGCCCCCTGGGAGGCTGGGCTCCGAAGTGATAACTGCGGGTACGGAACGCCGCTTGAGGAGGCGGCCCTACTGGCCCCCCGCAGCGAGAGTGGATAAATGTTACCTTGAACATCAGATTTCCTAATTACGTGTTCCCCTCTGTGATCATTTTCTGGCCCACAGCCTTTAGATCAGTCTTATTTAAAGGCTCTAGCCTGTTCTCGACTGCAGTGTTTGTAATTAGAGCGGCGCTCGATGCCAGGGTGCCAGTGCGGTGGGAGCGACCCCGAAGCCAGTCTGGTCCGTGGCAGAGGATGCCTCGGAGGCTTTTCACACTCACGTACTCCTCCCTTCGCCACGCCTGGAGGAGCAGGTGTGGCTTTACCGAGGGAGCTGGCAGGTGCTCTTGAAATGTGGGGTCTGGTCACACACAGCCCTGCCTTTGACAGACACGCCGTGCCTGATCCCTAACACGGAGCACGGCCGAGGGGCTACAACTGGGTCTGTCCCAGCAGGTCTGATGCCCTGACGTTCACAGAAAGGAGATCCTCACCTAAAAAGTATCACTCGATGCTGGGCAATGTGTAAACCTGGCGATTCACAGACCTTACCCCTGGGGATAAAAGTACATTATGTTTATTAAAAAATTTAAAAATTAAAAAGAAAAAAGAAAGTATCACTCGAGGCGTTTCTGTCCTGAGCAAGTAAAAAAATGCCGCCTCTGGGCTCTGAGAACTCCGCAGGCTCCACGGAGCAAAGTGGGGGAGCCTGCTACGTCTGTGTGGCCCTGGGCTCGGGGAAGGCACTTCTGGAGCCGAGCCTCCCAACAGGATATGAGGGTCCGGCCGTGTTCTCCAGCCACTCTGCTTTGTGCCACACCATTAAAATCAAAACAAACTATCACCTCATCATCGGGCCCCGGGTTTTGAGCTCTTAAAACCGGAATCGGGCTGCAATCGGCACCCACACTGAGGGAGTCAGACGGATGCTGGTAAAACCCGCACGTGGTAGGACCCGGTAAGGACCGGCTGCTGGGAAACAGGGGGGATCTGCTCACCACGCGGGCTTGCTGCCAGGCCATTAGGGCTTATTGAAAACAGGCGAGCGCGGACTCTGGTTACATGCTGAAATTCATAAAACTTCGGAACACGTTATGTGAGTCTTAAAAAGCTGGAATGTATGTGTTCAGTGTATTTGAAAGACTCTCAAATATGGAGCATTTCACACAAGCTGTGAAAAACGCACAGCTCCCTCCCCCCCTGTCTTCCCTACTTGGGCATCGAATGTTATTCAGGGATAATGAAAACCAGAGAAGTCTGTGCCTGAGTAACTGGGTTGTCTAACTGCATTACAGTAAAATGAAAGATCAGACTGTGGCTGCAAAGAGCCAACTTCGCAGCTACAGAGCCTCGGGAAGGACATACGTCTTGTAGCCAACGGAGTTTACTGACGTTGCCCCCTTGGAACCTGACTCCGTGCCACGGCTCTGGTGGGAGAAACTGAATTTCTCTCCACGGAACCCCTCAAGGATGCTCTTCAACTGGAGGGGTTAGACCTGACATGACGCACGGATCCGCGGAACTTTCTGTGACGTCGAATCCAATCAGAGCTGACAGGGAGGGAAGGGCCTTGGGAACGAGCGCTTTCCCCTCCGGATGCGCCTGTTTCTACTTACAGAGCTGTCGCCCTAAAAATGCAGACTCGCTGCTGAGATCTTGATTCCGGATGGTGAGGTCCTCTAATCCTCTTAAAGCTTTCCTCGTGGTTCCCGCATTCTTACCCCCGTTAGCTAATGCACCTTTAGCAGCCGGTTATTATTTTACAGGATGTTTTAGGACATTTACATGTAGACAAGATGCCCACGAGCCTTACAAACCCTCTGCCTCTGCAGGTTCGCCAGTCCGTAGTGACTGGGCGAGCCTCGTGACGGGAGACAGCGCCTCTACGATGCTCCGCCATCTCTGGAAGTTGTAGAGTTACTTCCAGAAACAAAACCCAAAAGCAACCCAAAAGGTCCTAACAATAAAATCATAAAAAACAAAACAAAAAAAAAACAAAAGGAAAAAACCCGAACAATTTGCCAACTGATTTATAAGTCACACTTGGCTAGGAATTCTGATTTGGGGTTCTTTCCTAGAACCTGACAACCCCACGGTCCCTCAGTATGCTCTCAGGAACGAGACAGGGGGTTCAGTATATGTGCTGCCAAAGTGAGCACACGAGACGGGTTCAGGTTGCACACTGCATAAATGCTTTCGCACAGAACTCTGGGACCAACCAACGGCACAGAGCAGCGCAACGACAATGTTGTTTTGTGTCCAACAGCTTCACGTTTACTGGGTGCCATTCTGAATGACCAGCACCCACAGGGCGTGGGAGTAAAGGACCGGCATTAAGGCTCATCTTTCTAGAAATAGCCCAGAGGAGGAGCTTTGTTCAGGGCACTTCAAGGCAGCTTTGCCTGAGATGACAGAGCCTCTGCCCTCAACGCCTCCTGCTCCTGCGTGCGCTCGCTCTCTCTCTCTCACGCAACTGCAACCCCGCAGGCTTGCTGGTCGTTCCTCAAACACACCATGTGTGCTCCTACCTCGCCCTCGTGCCCTTCCCACACAGTCTGTCTGGAACTGTGCCTCCCCCCAACCCCACGGGCGTCCACATCTCCTCTCCCGCAGACTCGTAGTGATGGAGGCCCCCGGACCACATCTAACGCATCTAACACTGTCGCTCTTCCCGCCTCCCTTCCCTCCCTGCTCTTTTTCCTCTAGAGCTCGCGTCATCTGATAGGACTAGTCCCCATATCTCCATGGCTCTGTCCACCTCTCCCCGCTGTCAGCTCCGGGAAGGCACGGGAGGCACAGTCACGTCTCTAGCAGGGTGGGCAGGCAAAAAAATGTTTGTTAAAATAAAAAACAATGGATCGGGGTTAGGGAGGCTAATACAGTAATTGTGCAGTGTTTGTACAGCAAACGGGCAATTTTTTTACATATCTGAGTCCCAGCGCATGAAGGAATGCCACACCTGGTCCTTTAGTGTTTTCGAGATCCTCTGAGAAGGAAACCAAAGTCCTTAATTTGATTCTGGCCACCTCTCTCCCCCCTTCCCCTCTATCCTACCCAGAGCCAATTCTGGATGCTTTTTTTTTTTTTTTTCTTTTTCTTTTAAAAGAGCAGTACTAGGAAAGTCGTAAGAAAAACCTGCATAAAAGAATGACCATGTTTTGTTGATTATAGTCATAAACTCTAGAAACAGTATATCCAACAAGGGACTTACTCAAATACCATTTGAGTTGGAACCTCTTTCTTCAAGAACCCTTCTTTCAACAGCCTTTGTGCAGTGAACAGACACATCCAGTGGGCTGCTGGGTTAATTACCGCTCTGCATAACTCCAACTGTCCCGGGGGGCACAGCCCGCCTCGCTTCGCCTGTTTAAAGGTGTCACTTGCTTGACTTCCTTCTTGATCTCCTGATCTTATTTCCAGCCTGCCCTTCCCCAGGAATGATCCCCTGTAAAGATCGCCAGGAAATTCACAGGCTGAAAGCCCACGGCGGGGGGTCAGGCCCCCATGGCTTCTACTTCTGACACGGACTCCTATACAATGCTGTTTGTTGCTGGTTTGGCTGGAGGGCAAGAGACATGGGGAACGGGGTGGGGGGAGGGGTAACCAACCCAGCGTGGCTATTCCCTCTAGGAGTAGAGGTGAACACGCATCCACGGTCCACAGGCTTCTCTCTCTCTGCCCTTAACTATCCCGCGACTCTCTCCAACACCTTCCTGGCTCCTATTTTCAGATGCGGCATCATGTCACCTTCATGACTTAGGTCTCTCCCGAGTTCTAAGTTTGTGCGGTGTGTTTGCTCACCTCTTGCGGTGTGTTGCTCAGCCCACGCCTAGACAGCATACACTGTAAGAAATGCATTTCATATATGGATAGAAGTCTGTGGCAGCAGGAACCACAAGGGCTGCATTAACCCCCCACCCAAGCAGACCTTCATGAGGCTCTCTTCCCCCTCCTGCCAGGTCTCCTGGGTTTGGAGTTCTGAACAGCATTCGGATGACCCAATGTTGCAGCTGGTGCGCCGATGTTCCCTCCCTCTGCTGGATGGCTTATGCTCTAGAGACTGCGAGGCGGGACTGATGGTGGCCAGTGAGTAAGAGGCTGGGGTCATAAACGAGATCTTATCCTAAGAGACTTCAGAGATGGAGGCTGGGAGGGGGCCGGGGGACGAGGGGATAGAAATCGTGCCCCATCGGTCACTCTGAATACAATACAGCATTTACTCTTGTTAGTTTTTCCCTCCAGCAAGTAACACTTGCCACAATTAGGTAAGTCTTCACGGAAAGTCAAGGCCATTTCTGCATCTGGTACGGCTCAGCCACGCAGCTCTCATCCGGTACTTGAAGAGCCGCCCCTTACACAGCCCTGTGGTATCCTCCAGAATGAGTCTTTAAAAGACACGACGAAGAGGGGCCTCGCGGGTCTTAGCTGATTGGGCCTCTGACTCTTGGTTTCGGCTCAGGTCATGATCTCAAGGTCACGAGACGGAGCCCTGTGTCAGGCTCCCCTCTCCATGCCCACTGGGGAGTCTGCTTGAGATTCTCTCTCTGCGTCTCCTTCTACCCTCTCCCCTGCTCTCTCTCCCTCAAATAACCTTAAAAGTAAAGACAAAACAAAGCCCACGAATGAGATTACATCATGTGCACGGGGAATGCCTTCCAGTCCCCTCCCCTTACCCTCAGAGAGCCTCTGGAACCCCTCCAGCCTCAGAATCTTGCTGTCGCCTGTGGCGTATGTCAGATATGGGCTCGATCCTTTTTATCTGAAGACAGAGACATCACCTCCTCCTGCTCACAGCTCACTGAGCAGTTCTTTTTGGGGCAGTAGGGTAGAATCAGATGCTACTTCCTCTAAGTTCTAGGAGATCAAGTTCTGATACGGTAAGTCAAGAACCCGTGGAAGGGTCTGGCTTTGGACCACAGTCCCTCCCGCTGGGGGGGTTAAAGACAGCCTCACCTTCAGAGTCAGGCTAGTGAGACGCCAGTCCAGTCCCCTATCTAGAATGCTGATTTCATCATTCACTTAATCTCACCAGGGCTCAGTTTCCTCACAGAGAAAATGTAACAATGAAAGCTCACATCTCATGACATTGAATAAAGACGAAATCCGTTAATAGCAAAAAAAAAAAAAAAAGAGTCCAATACAGTGCCTGCCACAAAGGAAACTAGCCAACAAATACAGTATCACGCAAGTGCCTCCAGGAGAACGTCTGCCTCTCCCCACGTGATCCCCACCTAAACTCGAGACCTTCCCCCCAGCCGGGCAGATCGCTGTGTTGGGTTTCGTCGCATCGAGTCTCAGAGCTGCTCCACGATGTCGAACTCGCTCAGCTAGAAAAGGATAAGGTAGTTGTGCTTTCTGAGGCCTAAATACTTCTTAGAAAAGAACACACGGTTAGGAACACCGGGTCCTGTGCGTAGCGTTGGAAGAGGTCCCAGCAAGTGGAAGGCCTTGAGGTTGCAAGTTCACAGCTTCCTGTGGACTTGAGGACGTGTCCCCTGCACACCCCGCTCTCCTGCGTGGCACGGCAGAGACCTCAAAGGCTGTGGGGCTGACTGCCCTTCGTCTCAGTCACGTTCGGTCTCTATCTCCTTGTCTGTAAGATGAAGCCAACGGTGCCCTGCCCAGTTCCACAACCGACCTCGGAAGGAGAGAACTGTTGCACGCTCTCTCGCGTCCATTGTCAGTCAAATCTTGCTAATTTGTCTCAAAATGAATTCAATTCCTTTCCCTCTCTCCACCCCAAAACTGCCTGCCCCAAGCTACTATCTCTCACCTGGACATTACTAAGTCTCCTGACGGCTGGCATCGGCCCTGGCTTGCCACAGTCTGCCCTCCACCCAGGGCCGGGGCCCGCGCTTTAAGGGATCAGTCAGATCACGTCTGTCCCTGCTTTAAACGCTACGGTGACTTCCTTTGGTCTTTTCAAGATTGAAACTTCACTCACACACACACTCATCTGATACTTGATGCCTTTGTCTTACATTTAAAATTAAGACATTTTGTTTCATAGATATTTAGAGATTCTTGTAAGTGTAAAAGGAGATAGCGTGTTTTATTCATACGTTCACGGAAGAGCTAAGAAATTACTCATGTGTTTGCCCCCAGAGAAAATCCTAATCAGTGCAAAAGTTCGAGCTTTTAAAGGCTGCATTTCACAAGTCTTCAGGGCAGGGAACAGGTCCACTTGGTCTGTGGCTGTGTCCCCAGAGGTTACGTTATGACCCGGCACCCAGTAGGCTTTGGTCGGCGTATGTCAAAGGAAGGACTAAATGAACACACAGGGGACTGCTGTGACGGGCCGAGCTCCTTTTCACAGGGAAGATCCTGAATGTCACCATTACGATGCTGTGAGCATCTATCGATCGACAGGTGAGGTTATAATAACGACATAATTCACATTATTGTCTATTAATCATCGCTAGGCACCAAAGCCGTCCCTCTTCCCCTCACGTAACCATCTCGTCCAGAGCAGCTCACTCCGTGGTTGACCAAGGAGAGCCTCCTCTTCCGCGTGTTGGCCTGAGTGTCCCCGGGGCAGCCGCAAGAGGCACTTCATTGCTGAGTGAGAGGCTAACGCTAGAGCCAGTCAAGAAACCCTAATTCTATTTTTTTTTTTTAATCACAAAACCACACAGCGTTAGCTACCTCCACTCCCTGCACTCTGGCAGGCCTAGGAGGCGCGGTGAGACATGGCCCGTCCCACCGATGTCCCTCTTCCTACCTCTGTCCAAGACTCTAGGTCTTCACTGAGCTCCCTGATTTCCGCTCCCCGCTTCGGTCTGTCCCTCCCGCGCCGATCTCCTGCAGTGAGCCGCCTTCCTCAGCCTCCGCTTGCCCGCCCGCAGCAGGAGACGCGGGCAGCGGTGGCCGGCCTCCCGGCGCAAGAACAGCGCCCCTGCTCAAGCCCCTTCTCAGTTTGTGCCTCCGGGCACCGTCCTCGTGGGCATTCCGGTCACTCGCTTGGTTTGCGCAGCACCTGCCGGACCGCTGCAGGATACGGGGGCGGAGTATTCCCTTCACCTAAATATCCTCTTTAATAGTCCCCAACTATCTCCTTTGCTGCCATGGAACAATCCACTGGCATTTCTCAGGAAGAGACCAGCAGCTGTTGTCAGCCCAGTGGCCCAGGGGGGCCAGGCCAGAAGGCACCTACAGAGCAAAGAAGATACCATCTGGGGCTTGCACCTCTCCCCACAGGTCTCCGGCTTCCTCTGGTCTGGATTTCGTGCACCCTGTGGCCTGTCCCAGGCCCTCCACACCTGCAGCCTCACTGGGCCAGGAGAGGTTTTGTCCCCTAGTGACAGGTTTCAGACCATTGTCAGCAACCTGAAGAAGTGTCCTTGGGACAGAGTCCTTCCTAACCCCCAAATCACGTCGCTACTGGAGTTGGGGAATGGAACGGTCCTGCAGCGCGCTTCCTCATCGGCGGGCGGAGGCAGGAGGACACTCCCTGAGTGGTGGAGTCCGCAGGTGGGTTCTTCCTCTCAAAGTCCAGAAATCCGGCTGGGGCTTTCACAGTAGGGAAGACGCGAGCCCCTCGCAGGCTACTGTGTGAGCTGTGGGACGCTGGGCTGGTTCCCTCAACCTGCTGGGCCTCGTGACCCTCTTTCAAATGGGGACACTAAAAATGACGCCCACTTCACCGAGTCATCATCAAGATGACTGTCCCTGATCTACGTGAAGGGCTTAAAAGCACTGGGTATACAGTTGGTGCTCAACAAATGCCAAACTTCACAGTTTATCACACATCGGATCACTCGATCGTACGCTGTTCCGAGTGGGTTCACAAATACCTTCTCTGCTTGCGCAGCCGGACCGGAAGCTGTTAGAGAACAGATACTCTGCCTAAAGCCTACCTATATAGGGTTTCAGAAGAGCACGGCCCCCAGGGTGTCGGCTACGCACCAGGACACGTAACAGATGTTGAGTTAACGGGAGGGAGAAGGTTACGAAGGGGAGGCAGGGGACATGATGAGGCTCGTCTTGTCTACACGAACAGGCCCCTCTTCCCCAGGCCTGACCCCGGATCCTTCTCGAAGAGGCTGGAGGCCTCCTGGCATGTACACTGAACAGAGCTACAAATTGGCTGAACATTTTGTCTTGATTAAACATTAATAGCTGCTTTTGACCCATACGGATTGATTTCACTTTCTCTAAGTGTCTCCTTAGTTGACAAACCACCATGCGGCAAAGGAGCCAATTAATCCAGCCCCTCCCCCCGCCCCGCCAGGGTCGGTCCTCCTTATGTCCTCGGCCGGCTGTCCCCGGCTTCCAGCGGCTGTTTCAGCACGAGCACAGTGGCATTAATTACTCGGTAAACCCACGAGAACAAAGGTGGGAGGCAGGCCGAGCCCATGTGGAATCCACCGGAGAGCACCGGACGGGGCCTGGGGAAGTGCCGAGAAGGCGAGCAACCCACGTCCACGGCCTCAAAAGGCGGGCAGGTGCGTTCTTGTCCGTCGGCTGGCGCTCCCAGGAGCACCGGCCGTCAGAGGCCGCGCCGTGTGCTCGCGATCGTCGTCAGGCACGGCTCTGAGATTAAACTCCCAGCAACGCGCTGACGAGGTTATTGTCACAACAGGCCGGACACTGTCCACTCCTTGTGCATGACAACCCGCGGTCCGGCGAGGGGCACACGGGGCCGGCTGGAGCGAGCGGTTTGACGGGAGCACGTGTGCCGCCGAGGCTGTGATCAGGGCAAACACCCAGGCCCCCACGGACTAAAGATGCTGCCTTCTGCCGGGGCTCTCTCAGGCTTCTAGATCTTTCCGGTGGCACGTCTCCCTCCCCCTTTCCCTCAAGGCTCTGCCAAACTGAGTGAATAGGACGCCGGGAATTCTGGGGGCTGGGGAGCTCCACGAAACCTCTGCCGGAGACCGATCCAAAACAACCCATCACCCCGAAACAGGGGACTTCTGCGTCTACGCCTATCTCTCATCTGCAGAACGACAGACGTACAGCTCTCCGGTGGGCATGTCTGACAGCAGCCCAACTTGTGAATTCCCAGTCTGGGAGTGGGCAGGTCAAGAGGAAAGTGACTGATGACCAACTGTGCTTTCCTCAGCACCTTTTTTTTTTTTTTTTAAATGGGAAGGCAGAATCCAGCAGTGACCAGAAGGTCCACAGCCTGTGGTTGTACAGCGATGCAACACAGAGAGAAGCATCAGAAATTACGTTTTTTTAAGAATTTGGAAGAACCTTTAGAAATGGTCTGCTCAGTTCCTCCCCAGTATTTTTATTATGAAAAAGAAGAGTGGAAGGAACTTTACAGGGACACACGCAGAGCCCATGCCACGACCCTACTGTTACGTCATACTGCACCTGTTCTCCCATTTTCTCACGCGTCTAACCCATCCTGCTGGTCTCCTAGATGTCTACCGATCCGTCTTCTTTTTAATTGCTTTTTTAAAAAAAATACCTATTCTTTAAAGCTATTTGTAGAACGGTTTCTCTAAGTCAACTCTCCTGAGAGAGGTCGATCTATGAAGCAAATGGAAATGAAGCCGTTCTGATTGAAGCGGGGTCAGGCCCCCGATGTCCTAACAGCTCGTGCCCACCTCCACCTGCCGCTGGGGCTCCAGACGGGACCAGGCGAGATCGCAGACAGCTCAGCTGCCCCTCCTGGCAAATGCCTCACCTGAGACCCAGGAAGGGGGGGACCCCATCGGACCACATCGCCACGGTGTGTCCTTGGAGAAGCTAGCACGTTACATTCTGATCTTCTCAGACGTCAAGAAGAGGTAATAGTTACAGGAGACGGTGCCAAACCAGCAGCAAGTTCCTGGCCCGTAGGAAGGAAGCGCGGTACAAGTGCCGGCCACTCCTGTGGTCGTTGGTACTATTGTCAATGTCATCACGACCACGTGCCGCCTCGAATAGCCTGCGTTGGCGAGGGCAAAGGGTGAGGAGCTGGGGTGAGGGAAGCGGAGGTGCGGAGTCCACTGCTGAGCCCACGGCCGGCCTGGCGTGCCCGAGCCAAGCTCACAGTGGTGTGTAGCTGAGGAAAAAAATCCCGGTGTCCCCTGATCCTAAAGGGGATCGACTGAAAGACGAGAAGCGAGGGTGGCCCCAGACAGATTCCGGAAGCAGAATGTCTGCAACGACCCAGCCGTTCCCACTGTCGTCAGCCCAGGACGCGTGACGGCCGCCTTGCCAGGGGAAAGCGAGACTTCCCTCTGTGGTTACGCGGCACGAACTGCTGGGGGCGGGGCTTCGCCAACGCTCCTCTTTGCTGCCACCCCCTTCCCCACCGCCATCCTGTTTCCTTACGAAACCAAACCCAACCCCGACTCTGAACTAGCCTGGTAGGTTTCCAAGGCCCTTTATGAACTGACTCCACACGCCTTCCTAGACTTCACGGGCCGCGACTCGTGGGCTTCCTTCCCCAAACCAGGGCTGGCCCCCCACCAGGTGCCCCGGCCTCCCAGTTGGGCCGGGGCATCCTGGATCATTCTAGGAGTCTAGGCCTGTGCGGGACTGACCGGATACCAGCCGGGCACTGCGCTGGCATTTCCACAGGAACCGAACTCCCTGAAACACGGCGGCCATTTGGAGGCACCTGTGCGGACAGGGTGCCACTGACAGAGGCGACTGAAACCGGCAACACCCAGCCCCGCAGTGTGTGAGGGACTCCGCCCGCTCCAGAAGACAAGGCGGCGGTCCTTCCTTCTCCTGGGGATCTTGCCACCCCTTCCGCGAGGCGGCCCGTGGTTCTCCTGCGCCGTGGCACCCAGACCTCCGGGGGTTTCAGAGAAGAGCCGGCAACGCAGGAGAGCGGCGGGTTGTGGAGCCCGCGGCCCTGCGTCTCAACCCGGGTCCGAACCTCACTAGCGGGGGGCAGTTTCCTCCATGGGCGCCTCACGACTGTGATAAGGTCTTAAGGGACTAACACTCTGTAGAGGGCCTGGTCCCACACCCTTCCCTCAGCACGCTAGTTTCCTGTCCCACAGACCAGACTCATGACGGTCACGTTGCTGTGAAGACCAGGAGACCTCCCGCCGCCCCATCCGGCCCTGCTGACCGTGGCTTACGCAGGGGTCTCGCCGAACCCACCCATCGCGGACCCAGAAGGGGCTCTCAGGCCCAGCACCCCTGAGCTGCAAAGGCCCCCGGGCTACTGTGTTTGTGACCTCGGTTGTGCAGGTAACGAAGCCCAGGTGTCTGGGCTCTGGACAGGGCCGAACACACAGTGTTTTGTGTTTTTCGTTTAGGTTCAGGCTCCGTGTGAGACGTTCCCACAAGGAGCCGAGGAAGAATGGCTTCTCCGGACTCAGCCGGCCCGCAGTGCTGAAGAGCCGGACTCAGTGCAGCGATGGCTCGGATGACCCGCGCTCGAAGCACCTGCAGACCCACGAGTCAGCCGAGAGCTGCGCGGAGAACACGCTCGGTTTACGCCCACAGCTGACGGCACCCTCGCCGGGAACCAGACACCTTCCCCTTCTCCTGCATGCCTGTTCTAGAACCTTCCCAACTGAGAAGGGCTACGTTGTGCCTCCGTTTCATGAGCGGTCCGTGGACATCATTCTCCCGCTGCTGATGCTCAGGAAGGGACAAAACTTCTGTCAGAATCTAAGGAGGAAGCGGGCGAAGGAGCCATGGCTGACGACTCATCACAAGAAATACGTGGGATTCTGTGACCCGAGTCTGCAGGGAAGGGAGGGACCCCGACCTGCGACCTTCCTCACGGTTAGGTCTCCGCGGAGGCCTCAGGGAAGACCACGCAGCCCAGCCAAGGAAGAGGGCCTCGAGCGGTCCCGAGCAGACGGCCGCCGTCCGCACCGTGGCTGCTTCTGAAGAGTCCACGCCGGGAGCAGCTGCAGAGAGGGCAGGTGGCCGCCCCACACACCACGGCGGCCACCGCGAGGCGACTGTCCAGAAGCTGCGCGACACTTCTGAGCGACGCAGCCCGGCCCGGCAAGAAAATCCAGGACCCACAGAGCAAGGCGACGGCTTGCTGGAGACAGGGTTCCCTCCTGAGCTACGGTCTCTGAGGAGAAGTTTCCGAAATGAGGCAGAGGAATAAACTCCCACCAGCTGCCTGGAAACATCCACAAAGTCCGGGAAGGGTGGTGGACGGCACCTCCCCTTCCTCCACCCCAAACAACAAGGCCTTCCTGTTCAAGGAGCACAAGAGAGGAGCCACTCGCCTCCCCACAAAGCCCGGCCACTTGGCGGCCGTCCAAGAATGTGCAGAGGAACCTTGAATTTTGAAAACATAATAGACAAGGGAGTCCGCTTAAGAAAAGATTTCATCCATGGGCTAACAAGAGGCTGGGGTCAGGAGGCAGGGCTGTCCTCACACTTGAGAGGCCATACTGAATAGCGCAGGATTCCACAGCAGGAGCGGGGCTGGGGGTCCCTGGCACAGAACAGCGGCTGCTGTTTCGAGAGGCTGATCATTTCTGCTGACCTGACGGAGACGTGTCATACGGAGGTTGAGTGGTGTGGACGGGTTAAACTGGATGAGGCAGAGGGAATCACGTCCCTGTGACTGGGAGAGTCACTTCAGGCCACACCTGGGAGGTGCCCCTGCCCCGGCACCCCCAGCCCCGGGACCCCCGGTCCCAGCACCCGCCGCCCCGGCACCCCCAGCAGTCTTGGGAGGGGTCCAAGCACAGGATGAGTGTTGGGCTCAAGGGCTCGTGTCAGCAAAGCAGCAGCCGTTGGAGGGGGACGCCGGATGCGGGCAGGCTCTGTGCTGGGCCTTTTGTGGCCTCCTCTGCCTCTCTTGGGAAGGCAAGGAGTGTGGCTCAAGAGCTCTTGGAAACCAAGAGGCGGACAAGGCATGGGCTGGATGGCGGCGGAGCAAAGTGCACTCCTCGCCGCTACATCTCTACCCTGAGGACGTTTGTGACAAAAGTGCTGTGCCACGTAATGTCCCTGAAGATTCCAAAGCATCTTTTAGTCATTTAGTTCAGTAAAATCTGACTTAAGCGTATTTAACTGTAGTCTGAGTCTTTTAAAACTGTGCGTCTGCGTCTCTGTAAGTGACACGTCCCGACCGGCCCGGTGGGGGACCGACGGGTCCCACACACATGCGGCGGCCCATCCACTCGGCAGGAACGTCTAGATGCCGAAATAGCTCTCCTTGCCAGGACAAGCGGCGGCCAGTGCACTGCGTGCAGCTGGCACGCGGATGTGGACAGACGTTAAAGCCGCTGCAGCGTTCTGGGACTGGGCTCCCTGGGGCACGGGGAGCTGGCTGCCTCCTGGGGACAGAGCGCACGGCTGAGGGGTGGACACAGAAGAACGAGAGGCAGGACGGTCCTCCGTGATCTTCCGACATTTACTAGGACGGCAGGTCCTCAGCAGCACACGGGGCACGGGGTGCTTCCGGGCACCCGACAAAAGGGCAGAACGCCCTCCTCTTCTAGCGGGTCCCGCAGCGGGCATGCCGACACCCGGCCCTGAGCCGTGCGGCCTGGAATAAACGTACTGCGTGGCCCTGCCCCCGAGGTCGCACCGCTCACCCCTGCGGTGGGGACACACGCGCAGTATCTTGCACACGGTCCCCTCAGGAGGAGGCGCTGGCGAAACCTGGGACGTCAATGACGTCGGACTGCACACTGGCCGCGGGGAGGTACCCCGGTGGCTTCTTGGACTCCACCTCAAGGCCTCGCTGGCAGCCTCTGTCCCAAAGGAGGGTCGCAGGGGGACACTGCAGAGGGGGCCGGGCAGCGTGGGGCCCCTGGCAAATCCCATGTTGCGCTCCCGGGCCCGGCCGCCGGCTCGTGCAGCCCGGTGACACCAGGTGCAACCTCGACACGCGGGGCAGCTGCCGCTGGGCGCAGAGGTCGCGAAGGGCGGCGGGAGCGCCGGGGACAGGGCGCCGGGAGGCCGGCGGGCGGGCTGGCTCTGCGCCGTCTCCGGCGGCGGACTCTGAGCACATGTGGCCAGAGACGCGGGCGCGGGCCTGCCACCACCTCTGGTCGTCACTGGGCACCGCTCATCATCCCTGTCCCTCAGAGGTCCACATCCTGTCCGAGCGCTCCGGAAGCGTGGCTGACGGCGGGACCCCCAAACACCAGACCGTTAGCGGGCCTTGATCATGCTAAGCGACAACGGAATTTCTCCCAAATGACACCGGACACACACTAAGAGCAGCCACGTTCATCCGGGTAGATGTGGCCACAGGGAGGGCAGCGGGTCCCCAGGCTGTGCTGGCGATGGGAGGAAACACTATGCAGCAAGAGTTCTCTTTAGCCAAAACCAGAGGAAAAGCTTCTAGGAGTCACCACGGATGAAAGTCACGGTGACCGTCCCGGGCCGCGGGCACAGGCTTCCTACGCGGGATGAGGAAGGAAGCGGACATTCCACCAGGGCACCTGCGGGGCGTGCGTGCAAACATGCGCGTGTGCGTGTCGTCCCTTCTCAACATCCTGCGAGCCCCGCGAGGCGGGAGCAGCACGGTGCTGCCCTACATCTAAGGGGACCGGAGTTAAGAGGGGAACCGCGGACCGACGGCGCTCACACAGCTAGAGAGGGGCTCGACTGTCCCCAAACCAGGTGTCCTGACGCTGAGCGCGTGGTGCTTTGTTGAAACCGTGTCCCTGCCACGTGGGCCGTGCACTAGAAGCATCAGGGGCGGTTTTGGAAACGCGGGTTCCCGCACTCCACGTGGAGACTCGTCCCCTGGAAACGTCTCCACCAGAGTCCCCGGGCTCGCGTGAAGCGTCTCCCTGCACACGGCACTCGGGTGATGGTTCTGTGCAGCTGGGTGGGGGACCCCCCTCCATGCTCGGCTGCCGGGAAGCCGCACACTCCAATCTCCACCCCGGACCAGGTGTCCCTCTGTCCGTCGGCTCTGCGGGCCGCGCCCGACGGCTTGCTAACGACCCGACGGGTCAGTGACGGAGCCAGGCCCCGACACCGATGCTAGGGGCAACTTCCCTGTCCTTTCTCAGTCCCTGACGTTGCCCCCCGCCGCGTCCCAGGATCAAGACCACCAGGACCACGGCCATGAGCCTAACCACAGGCACGCGAGGAAATAAAGCTGCGATTTTAGGAGCCTCCGCGCTACTCGTCAGGGTTCAGAACACGACAGGACTCTCGCAAGGGCCAGAGCTCACCCAGCACTGTCCGCTCACTACTGAATCAGCCCCAGGAAAGTGAGCGAGAGCGGCTCCCACCTGAGCACCCAAGGCGCACGCCGAGTCAGAGCTCAGAAGCGAAAATAAAGGAAGGGCAGCCATCGGGGAGAGGGGAGTGTCTGAGCGTCCGTGGGGGGTACGGCTCACGGACGCGGGAGGGACCGGCAGGAAGACAGAATTTCACACGACGGCATCATTTCAGTAGCTCCTGTGGGGGGCACGGCACCTCGTCACCGTGTCTCCGTGGCGTGGGCGGTAAGAGCTCTTACCGAGATTCTGGGAGGTTCCATGGTGAGTTAAGTCACCCCAGCTGTCGGGTCTGGATCGAGGCCTTCCGAGTCCAAGACCAAAGCCTACTTTTCTCATCACTGGATCCCAGGAACAAACTGAGAGTCAGAAACCCAAGACTGTGCTAGTTTCCTGGTGTGACTGAGTGGGGACGGTTTAAACAGAGACGTTAGAACACTGTCGCCTGCACACGGCGAGAGAGGACGCTCCTTCAGACGCTGCATCTGTCCACCTCAGAAGGTCTCGAGACCCACATCCTTTGGGGCAGGCATCCCTCACTGCCTCCCTAGAAGCTACTCCCCCGACTTCTCCATCATGAAACGGAACTCCGGGACAGCACAATGCCAGCTCGCCAGGACAATCCCGATTGATTGGGGAAATCTAGGTCATTTTTGCTTTTCTCATTTCCTATGCTCCTAGGAATGGACTGTTGCAGCCAAAGAGAGAGACAAGGACCTTGCATGTAACTTTATAAGGAAAAGGGTTTTTGCTGACGTCACTCAAAGATCTCGCAGTGAGGAGATGATCTCCGATCGTCAGATTCAGGGTAGGCTCCGAATGGGATCACAAGTGTCCTTGTAAGACAGAGGCAGAGGAAGTCCGACCCACAGAAGAGGAGAAAGGCACGTGAAGACAGAGGCAGAGCCTGCAGTGATGCGGCTACGAGCAGACAGAGGCTGGCAGCCACCAGAAGCTGGCAGAGGACAGGGACGGACTAGAGCGAGCTCGGCCCAGGGCTCGAGGCCGACCTTCTGGCCGCCAGCTCTGTAAGAGAATATTTCCTGTTGTTGTAAAGCTGTCACGTTGGTGGTCACTTGTGACAGCAGCCACTGTCACAGTCCACGCAGGGCCCGAGCCACTGCTGGCCGCTCTGTGGCCACAGCTGACCTCGTCCCAGGTCCCCGGGCTCCGTCGTACTCGGAGAGCAAAGCTTAAGCGAGGCCGACAGAGGGACTGCTCATTTCTGACCAGAGCAGACACGTCCTCGAAGTGTGTCTTCCGCCGACCCCCACGAGTGCTGGGAGGTCTCTCCGGCGCTGCCCCCCAAGCCTGGCGCCGCCATCCTTAGAGAGCACCCCGGCCAGTGAAGTCCCCAGTTCGCTTCACGGGTGGTGGATGGGAGCAGCCTTCACCGACAGTGGCCACCCCAGTAGGCAGGACCCCCTGTGCCCTCCGTCCTAAAGCAGCCAGGACGCCCTGTAGCACCTGGTGGGATCAGGGGAAGCTGCACCTCTTTAGTTCGCATCACACACGGGGCTCTGTCTTGGCAACGGTGTGAGGAACATCTCGTGGGATCGGGGGTCCCAGACAAGGAGTGTGGGGGCGGGGGGGATAAGAAATCTCACACTGTACAACAGGAGTAAATTCCACAGGAATTATTTGAAAAGCCTCCTCAGAAGGAAAACCAGAGCTGAAGTGGAGAAGGAACTTGTGTGTATCTACTCAGAGATGATAAAGCCTGTCTTTCCCTCATCGCCTGTGCTCGTCTGGGTCTCCTGTTCTTCAAAGCTTAGTGATTTCCTGCAGATCCCTGCCCCAGGGCCTTGCTCCCGGATCTCACTGACCAGTGACATGGCTGTGCTGTCACTTCTCTCTGATATTCTTCTGCCTTTCGAAGACAGACCTATTTTGGGTCCTGTTCCCCAAGAAGTGTGGCTCTGCAAGCTGACTTAGTTGTAACTCATTCATCAGCTGATGTGTACTAGGATTTGGGGAGGGGGCTGACAGGTGGGAAGCAGCAGCAGGGGACCGTGTGGAGGGACTGAAATCAAAGACTGACTATTACTGGAGGCCCTATCATTCTAGATGTGCTGCATCTAGATTAGAAAACAAATCAGCAGCAGCTCAGAGGCATTAGGGAAACTGCCAAGGTCATGGTCAGCACAACACTATCCAGATCCAACTAGAATGGGGTCTCACTGCCTTATCTCTCTAGGCGTCCCCTCCACCCAAAGCTTCGTGACCTCTAACCTCCTGCGTCTGACATCCAGAAAGGAGCACCTTAGGACCAAACCTCTGGGAGCCGTGTCTTGGCCGGCCGGACTGCACGGTTCGCACACTTTCTGCCGGAGGCCAGCTATCACGCAGAGCTCAGCCAGATACGGAGTGCCTTGGCCGGTTTAAAAGCACATGCCTTGCCATGGGGCAAAGACCACAGTGTATTTACTCTGGCCAAGACCCACTGATGAGCACCACAGTTAGTGGGTAAAATACACGAAGTATCTCCAAAGATCCTTATTTTAAAAAGAGAAACCAGTACCTGTACAGCGTGAAACCCGGCAGACATGAAGTTAACCGAGGGTCCAAGCTGCCAGCAGCGGCAGGATGACCTCACCGGCCGCCTCAAGTGACGCACTGAGAAGGGCCCGTCACTCCCACCGTATTCCTGCCCGAACGGCACAGCCTCAGTCAATCAGGAGAAAACTGGGGACAAACCCAAACCGCAGGACCGACCGTCCGCAGAATTCCGTCCTCGGATCCCGGAATAAAGGGCGTAATGGGGGAAAGAGGTCTGTGGATTTAGCTAACGGTACGATACGAAGATTAATTTCCCGGTTTTGGAAGACACGATGTCAGGGAAAAGCCGGGTGCTAGGGCTCTGGGAGCGTCCTGTGTTATTCTGGGTAAATCTAAAATTATCTCAAAATAAAAAAAATTTTTAAAAAAGGCAACAACAAAACGCTTGCGAACACCACCCGCTCTCTTGAAGGAATGATGAGCTTCACGCTGGATTTTAGGTGCCGCAGCAACCGCTGCCTCAGGGGGGTCCCTGGGAGGCTGAGGACCTCCCGGGTACGTGGTGACTTGCCAGCTTGGAAGCTGGTCTTGAAAGTCCAGGTGACCCGATGTGTTGGTGCCGGGCGTCCCGAACTCAGAACCTGCCCCTGCTCGGCCCCCTCCCTGGCCTCTGTCTTTGCCGAGCAACTCGTAGCTCGCTCAGAGGAGACGTCTGCTTGAGCTTTTCCGACGCTGACCACCTGGTTCTCAAGTCCAGGAACAAGGAGAAGGTGGGAGATGCGGCTCTGCCCTCCTACGCCAGCCCCTCCAGGTTCCTCCAGGTTCCTGAGGGACAGGAGTGGGGAGAAGGGGCTGGGACGGCTCTGCCTGCGTCCGTCTTCCTTCCCTCATTCTAGAGCCGACAGGAGCAGCCCCCGACCATACTTCCTGCCAGGACCTAAAACCTTCCGGCCTTCATCTACCAGCATCCCTGCTTTGCTCCCGTCCGTGTTTACGGCAGCCGGGGGGCCGGACCTCGAGTCTCCAGGGGCCCGTGCAGGGACCCCAGGCCACGGCCAGCCAGGCCCCGAGGACCTGCCCGCGCTGAGACAGCCGCGAACCCCACGGGTCTTTAGGGCAGCTGAGTCCTGCATGTTCAAGGACGGTGAAATCAGCTCCCTCTTGACCACAGACCAGGGGGCGTGGAAGCTGACCTTCCCGGCTGACCCTGCTCCGTGTTTCCTTAAAGAAAGCTCTGCGACCTTGGGGTGTCATTGAGTGACGGCCGGGTCCCCTGGAAGGACAGTGTGGCGTGACTGCGACACTGACCCGAGAAGGCGCGTGGGAATTCTCGCCGGGGCCTCGACCTCCGGCCTCAGTCCATCCTCGGCTCGGAGTTCCTCCCTCGGAAAATGGAGATTAAATATTCCTTCACCTGGGAGTGTTGGCTCCGGGGCTCCAGGGAACTCAGTGTTCAGCGCTTTCCCACAGTTAGTGTAAAGAAGCCACTCAGGCCTCACGACAGCCGTGCACACGTGCCACGGCTGAGACGCACACTTCCAAGGCCTCAAGGTGGCACGTTCTGTCGGTTTTTGCCGGCACCGAAAAGAAAGGAAGGCATTCTGAATCTCACTGAAAGAAAGCGCCACAAACGTCCGGGGCTAGGATTAATATATGGCTATTTTGTTCTTAACGGCTACCGTCCCCACGTACATTTATTCCTAAATCAGACGCAGACAAGTCCGCAGGGATCTGGCCAGGCTCCCACTCACGCCCACGGCTCTAGCGGTCTCCACGGCTCCGCGGGCTCCTGGTCACCCAGACCCTGACCTACGGCTCCGGATGGCTCACTCTCAGAGACGGACTGACGGCAGCACCCAGACCCGTCCCACGGACGTCCTTGAACCCGACCACCCACAATGCCTCCCTAAACTGGGGGTCACCCAACCACAGCCACTCCACTTAGGAAGGCCTCCAGATCTAGCTCCCACCTTTCCCGTTCCTGGAGCTGACCTCCCTATCACCTCAACTAGTAGGACAACGTCCTCTTGGGTCAGCCGGCCGGAGCGTCCGTCCTGCCCTTCACACCACCGCCAGATTCACCTTCCAGAAGGTTGGATCTGCTGTGTCTTCACCTACAAGAAGCAGTCAGCGGGCTCCTGTGTGGATCAAATGCAAACCCTTGGCTGCCATCGGGCCCGTCTACACGTAGGACTTACTTGCACCAGCGCACACCTCACAGCTCTTTGCTCTCTCGAGCACGGTATCCCGTTGGTCTGCGGTCCTCTCCCTCCTCGGTCCCTAGCAGTCCTCCACGCCCGCGTGTTCCAGTCAGAACAATTCTCCTAGACGCTACGGTTTGGTTGTCAGTAGTCTGACACCGTGCCACTCTTCAGCAGACACTCTGGGGACCCTGTGACTCATCAAGGCACCTTGGCTTCCTTTGCCATCAGACCTTCTCTCTCTGAAGAGTCGCTCATCTTTGTCAACTCTCCAGCCCTGGTTCCCAGGGTGGCGCCCGCCTCAGCCAACAGTGACGGCCAGAGCTGTGGAATGAGCCCGGAGTGAACGTGGCTGTGACCGAGCTTATTAACTTCTGGTCTCAGGAATACCGCCTCAGCGAGGCCGCCTGTGACAGCTGACGAAGTCTGGCCCTGGACACAAAGGAGGTACCCCCGGATGCCCGCAGCTCCTCTCGACAAGTAAGTTACACCTGGTACTCTGGGCAAGTGACAGACTAGCTGGTATCCCGGTGACTTGGATCCTTGTATCTCTTTAGGGGGTGGGGGAGGGCCAGAGGGCATCAGAGAATCTTAAATAGGTTCCACGCCCAGCACAGAGCCCAACGTGGGGCTCGATCTCAAGACCCTGAGATCATGACCTGAGCCGAAATCAAAAGTCAGATGCTCAACTGACTGAGCCACCCAGGCGCCCCAAGGGGACTGTTTTATACTTGGGGATTAAGACATCAGCCACTATATTAAAAGTATTAATAAATTCTGGACTCCTCTGAGTACATGTACATATGAACCCTCCCCCACTTTCTAAAGTCCTGTGCCCTTCTCTAGCTTTTAACAACTTAAGCAAGATCGAACAAATCTGTGAATGCAATTAAGGTGATTCTATAAAAATTTAGGAAACTATTTTATGTGATTATAATATATAATTATTACATGTATTATATGTGTTCATATTTGAGACCCGCGCTGACTACCATGTGCTGGCTTGGGGAGATCAAGGCAGCTGGGACAGCTGGTAAGAAGGGCCTTGGAGTGGTTGGTCCACGCGGCAGGAAGGTGCGGGGCGGTCATGCTGTGGACACACTGTGGGCTCACCAGTCTGAGCCCTCCACCCACCCCAGCATCACACAGCGCACCTCCGGAACAGAACTTACAGACAACACGGACCAGTCTTTCCACAGTCCCTCTGGAGAACAGACCCAGAACCTAACCCAGGCTGAACCAATGCGAGTCGTTGCCTTAGATTTTAGTAGCTACAGTGGAAAAGGCCAGGCAGTGTCTTCTCCGCTGGCCGAGGCTAGAAGAACGGGTCGTGATTTCAACCAACAGGAGAAACAAAGTCTCAGAAACAATCAGAATGAAGTGGACAGACACAGAGTAGAGACAAGACCTGGAGGGCACTCAATATGCTGGTCTGTGCTGCTGAAGTATCTCGTCCTTGGGCGCCTGGGTGGCTCAGTGGGTTGAGTCTGTGCCTTCGGCTTAGGTCCTGATCCGAGGGTCCTGGGATCGAGCCCCGCATCAGGCTCTCTGCTCAGCGGGGAGCCTGCTTACCCCTCTCTCTCTGCCTGCCTCTCTGCCTACTTGTGATCTCTGTCTGTCAAATAAATAAAATCTTAAAAAATAAAACAAAAAAACTTAAAAAAACACATCCATATCTCTGCCATGCTTGACGGCTCAGTTACTGTAACACTTAAGTGATTTCCAAAAGCACATACATTTCCTTGTTACTTTGATTTAATTTCCGCTATTTGAAACAAACAAATCCCGAAAACACAAAACAAAACCCTGGTAAACACAAATACAGCCGAAGCTGTTAAACTTTAAGAGTGCTAAAATGAACCAAAGACTTCCTAAAGGCTCTTGGAGGAGTTCTAGTCTAAGTACGTATTTGAGGATGTGGAGATCACACATTCTATCGAGCTACAAAAGCTTGACGAGTCCCTTTATACAACGAAGAGTGCTCTGTACCGGATTTGGTGGTCAATGCCGAATTTCTCCTTCTTCTTCAAGTGGGCCTACCTGCACAGCACTGTACGTTCAGGCAGTGGAGAGTGCAAGCGTGACTCTCCTCGGAAAACAATCCACATACATGGTCATGCTGTCCCCGGGGAACACATTATTTAAAATTATTGCTGCATTCTAAGTAGGCCATTGGAGAGGGATAATTACTTCTCAATGACTGGATCAATATTTTTGTTTTGTCCTCTGCTACTTGAGTGATTGGATCTCAGGCCGGAGGAGAAAGTCAGGTCAGTCCCCGAGACCTACCGCAGTCTCCCGGGGCAGATCAGTATGTGCTCCTGGCAGCCCAAGGAGGAGAGTGAGGCCAGGGAGTGTCGTCCCTTGTGCGCGCACTTGATTTCCCATCTCTCCATGAGGAAAGCCGTGGCGATGTGGGGCCCCTCTGACGCAGTGTTCACACACCTGCCCGGAGGCTACGGGGACAGCTCCTCTGCGTGCGGCCTACGCGACACGCTCATGAACGGACGACACTGCCGCCTGCCAAGCCAAGGGCAGCCCGGCTGGTCCGTTCTGTCTGGGCAGGGGAGCGTCCCAGGCTTGGGAGAGGGAGAGATGACGGGGCTAGAGAGGCGGAGGACACAAGACAACGTCCACGTCGGAGGCCCGTGTGACGGTTCAGGTGCCCTCGGGATCCGCCGGGATGGAATCTGCCGTGATTTCGCTCTGACGGGATGGGCCCTGCCCTGGTTCAGTGGGAGACGGCCATTCAGAAGAACATGATTCAACAGATGGTTATCACGGCCTTTCCAGTAGGAATAAGAGAAAAGACGCCGAGTGATATGAAAGGAAGAAACGTTCTGCCCGAGCGGCCGCCTACCCCTCACCTCACCAAATCCACGCCTTCCGAGGAGCTGCGAAGCACCGTTTGCATGTAAGAGACGTTCTCCCTGCAAATGGGACTCAGTGCTTAATTAAAGCTCATCACAGAAAACCTTTTCTGAGCAATATTTTGTTGGATGTTAGAATTACAATTGAGAGTGATAAAACACTCTTTGAACATTTCCTTTTATTTCTAACACGTTACTATTCTCCATGGCCGTTTCCAATCAGTCCTCAGGCTTACTGGAACATGGCAATGAGGGGAAGCCCAGCTCCGTGGCTCAGAGCACTGCCCCCGGGGCCGAGACAACATGGTTGGAAACCCGGCTCCGCCACCGGCTGGTGTAGTAACGCTGGGCACGTCACCTAAGCTCTCTGTGACTCAGTTTCCTCCTCTGTAAACCAGGGATCGTGTTAGCACCTATCGTTAGGATTACAGTGTGGGTTAAATCAGTCAAAACACGTAAAGTGCACTAAACACGATTTACATCGCTCTTGTTAATTATCTCTCCGTGGCATGGAACCCTGCAGGACATGAAGTCGGGGAGGTCTGGGTACGAGGTTAGGAATCCTGTCTCTGCCACCATTAGGACATGAGGTGAGTTACCTAATGTTTTTGAGCCTCGGTTTCCTTATACGTAAGATGCGGTACTCATGTCCACACTCTCTTCAGTGACTGTGACTGTCCTAAGGGATAACGTGTAAGACATCCTGTCAAGCATTTCTAAGCGGGTTTAGGAGACGATCAGGCCTGCTGCATGGACGGACACGGACTCTGACATACCGAGGACCCTTCCTTCCCTTTGTCTGATCACAGACGGACAAGCACAATGAAATCAGCCAAGGTCTGGCAGGGACCGGGGCTCGCCCTGGCTCTCCTGCCCTCACCCACATCGGAGGGCCATGCGTCAAGAAGAGAGAGCGCTTCCATATGCGCCGGGCAGTCAACCGCCCGCCAGTCCGGGGTGTCCAGGGAGACACACACCTGCAGGCTGGCCCCCCCATAAAGCCCTTCCCTGGCTTCCTGCTCGGAGCAAGAGGATGGCCCCTGCTCAGGCCACCCCCCTGCAGCACCCCTGCGCAGAAAGGCAGGGCCCCTGGGCCCCCCATCCGACGCCTGCCCGAAGCGCGCGCCAGAGCTGGGGAACTTGCCTGAGAAGCCAGTAAAATTTTAATGCACTCTGTAGTGCGGTCATGTCATACTCGGTTATGGCAAATAATCCCAGACGCCCGCAGAGGTAAAATGGAGCTGTAACGTGCTTGCCTCCTAACCCGAGCTGACAGCAATGATGTACGACCGCCATTAGCGGAAAATATCACTTCAACTAACCCATGATCCAGCTCCGCTCAGGGTCACATTATCCATGAGGAACGAATTACACTCCCAAAGTAAATACAAATTTTCTACACGAAATGGGTACAAAAAAAGGGAAGGGGGCGATGCATTCCCTTCGCCAGCCCGCCGCTGAGTGACACAGATGATAAAGGACGGGACAAATCATTGGCTGACAGAGCGCCACGCCGTAATCAGCTCAGCCGGCCGCACTCCCGCCGGTAAACACTATATCCTCCCCTTAGTGGCAAATACGTAATCTTTAACACGGACACTGCGGCAGACACTCACCACCATCTGGGCCGCAAGAGCGCCCCGCAAGGCATTTGCTGCCAGAAAAGGAGCAGCCCCGTGGCCCCGGTGACCCCCTGCACCCCCCACCCCGGGCTGAGACCCTCTGCAAAGGTGGGAGACGGTGTCTGGGCGTGGACAAGGGGTCCTGGAGGTGGGAGATGACGGCACAGAGTGGAGCTGCTGGCGGGGTACAGCTCGGGAGCCGCGGTGGGACCATGGACCCTCCCCAAGGTGCCGGCCGCAGCAGGAAAAGCCTGCAGAGGCCACAGGAGATGCAAGGGGCTCCAGGCCAACAGCCGCGACAGGAGCCTCCGTTCTGGGCCCTGTGCTTCCCCACGCTGCCCAGGCCACGGTGACGAGTCCCTCCCCTGCTTCTGGGACCGCGATCACCGACAGAGCATGTGCGGGTAGAACGCTGGTCTTCACAGAGCACCTATGAGGTGTGACGCACGTGCTAGGTGTGGGGGACTTGCCGGGAGCAGACGGCTTAGTAAGATGGGGGAGGTTTAATCTCTCTGATACGAGGAATTTCAGAGGCAGGGTGGGGGGTCGTGGGGGGTGGGGAGGGAAAAAATGAAACAAGATGGGATCGGAAAGTAGACAAACCATAAGAGACTCTTAATCTCAGGAAACAAACTGAGGGTTGCTGGGGGTGGGGGGTAGGGATGGGGTGGCCGGGTGATGGACACTGGGGAGGGTGTGTGCTACGGGGAGTGCTGGGAAGTGTGTGAGACTGATGGTTCACACATGTACCCCTGGGGCAAATACTACATTATACATCGAGTATACAATATACATTATAGTTAAAAAAAAAATTAAAGAAAGAAAGATAGGAGAGGTTTACACACAGATACGCGCTAGAGAAGACCGAATTCCTTGAGCAACAGCGTGTGTTTCGTCTGCTGCTGGGAAAGCTCCCCGACACTCGCAGCGGCCCACAGGCTGCTTCTGCCTTGCATCTGCAAGAGTAAACCCATATACTTTGTAGAGCTCCCTTCTCGCCTTGGACGGGCAGTTCCTAGGTCAAATTTAAAGACGCACATTTGGGAAGAGCTTACACATCTGAGTTGTAAGTGAGCCCCAACTGTATTTATTCAATAGTCATTGAACAACTGACAGGTTTGAACTTTTCGGAGCTAGTGGGGTTGTGGGTGAATAGGTGAGACACAGTCTCAGTCTCTTCTAGCAGAAGGAGGGGGAGGCACAGGGAGAAAGATACCACAAGGGCTATGAGGTGGGACTTTGGGGCCTATCCCAACTCACCCCGATGAACAGGGAAGCAGCATGTTATGGGGAAAAGAGCCCAGATCCTGGAATCTTAAGACATGGTTCACATCTCGGCTCCGTTCCTCAACTTCCTCTTCCATTTCATTTTCATCATTTGTAAAATGATGATACACACTGGAGAAGACAAGGTCCTTGATCGGATCTGTCACAAGTCTAACGCAGTTTAGATGATCAACAGTGTTGTATATGAAGATGCCCAGAGATCCCCACAATAAATATTTAAACAGGTGATGGAAGATGACATTTGTAGAAGTGTTTTGAATAGTACCCCGTTCTCTCCACCGTGAAGTGGCATTTCTTCCTCTTATCTAATTATCTAATCAATCGCATTGATTTACAGCTCCCAAGAACTGAACAGCATCTACATTCTGTGACCAAGAAATAAGGAAAATCTCTACGATGTATACAGGGTGGGCAATTTGACCCTCTCAGCTGTAGCTTTGATTAGAAAAAGAACTAAGAGGAAGAAAGGTAATATACATTAACCCACTGAATTTTGGGACTTCCGCAAGGTTAAAATTTGGCTAATTATGAATACAGCCTTACAGAGATTTTATTACCTTTATTACACCTTAGAACGGCAAAATTATAGGGAGCAGTGAACTGTAACTACATTATCAACCAGAAGTTGCCAAGGGCGCATTAACCGAGGTAACCACATACACAAATACCCATGTGCAGGACTAAAAAGAAATTCACATGTCTTTCCTGGGGACACAACAAGACAGACTGCTCTGACAACCAAAGAGCAACCCAACCTGGGTTACACCCTATGAAAAGCCACGTGCATAGAACGTGTTGTTGAGGGCATCACTAGCACAAAGGGCTTTGCTCACGAGCTTCCTGCCCATTCGGGTTCATGGTCAACTAGTCAACGGTCAATGAGGATGAAAGCCTTCGCCTCCACTACCTCTTCCCTGGCCTTGTGACCTTCTTGCAGGTCAGCAGTAAAGTCCAAGCCAATGGTTCATTCTAAGAGAAAGCAGCTGACTTTTGCTCTTGGACTGTAGAATCGTGAACTCAACCCCACATGATTTCCGGAATCCCCACAAGAATTCCTTTCACAGGCCAAATACTACTTGTTACCTGTCAAGGGGGTTCTTAAAACATATCACGTAAGCCGGCTCTTCACTAGTTCCCGTGCTCTCCTTGACAGGGTGACTGAGGAGCAGAGATTGAACTACTAATTGCCCTGCCCCCTCTCTACAGATGCACAGGGACACCCCTAACAGAGCCAGGCAGCAACGCCCACCTTCCTTCACTGACACTCGGGAAAAAAACATAGCCGACGTGAATGACTGCATGAGTGACCCAACAAACCGATAATGACCTTGTTCGGACATTAGGCCTGTACAAGTTTCCTTTAGTTACTTGGAAGAGTCAACACAGCTGTGCCACAACCTACCCACTAGGTTTATTCCCTCTTAGGAATTACAGAACAAAGAATGGAGACACTCCTTCTAGAATCTCCTTTCTGCACGTGCCAAGAGAAAACACAAGGACGCATTCATTTCCCTCTGGGATGCCATGTTGTTGGAGCCTAGCAAAATGGCCACACAGGAAATCAGGCCATTCAGTGTTAGATCACTGAATCCAGCTTCACCTTACAGATGGCAAAACCAAGGCTCAGCCCTATCTGGTAACTTGCCCAAGACCGCACAGCTCGTTAGTGTGAAGTCAGAAGCTAGGTCTTCTGGGCATCCTCCAAAACCCACCCAAGATGAACCACAGAACATCCAGGACCTGTTTTTCACTATTCAGTCTAAGAAATGAGAGTCTGGCTGACGGTGTCTGACCAATTTCCAGTAAGTCCTGAGTATTCCTTTTACTGATTTATATTTAATTAAAAAATCTGTATATTTATAACCTCTCTTTTTCAGGCATATGGCATGATAGTAATGGGCAGATATGCTACGAACACATTGTCAGGGAAGCAATTTCTGGTTCCGCGCGACAACTCTATGATACGAAAAAGAGGAACTTCACGAGGGTCCGGATTTCAAATAATCTGCAGTAGAAATTTAATCCCAGCGTGATCTGAACAGGAATTCTGGATGGGTATGACGGGATTAAATCAGCCAGACACACGATGATTGTTCGAAGAACAAGAAAATGTCATTTTGACCTGGGCAAAAGCGCAGAGGGGCAAGAAGCAGCCGAGTGGACGGGCATGAAGGAAATCACGTGCCCCAAATAGAAAGCTCTTGAAACTCGGCCAAAAATTGTAGAAACTGCCCAGATAACCTAGCAAATTTATAAATGGCTTAGGAGCATCTCAGGAGAAAATAAAATTGTAAAGGAAATCCAGAAATTGGAAGACGAGAGCACTTACCCGCTCGAGTCCGGGAACTAAACCCCGGGATTGACACAAAGCACACTCAAGTCCGGGCGTCCGTTTTCTGAACGGTTCCACTCACCCTCCATCTGGAGATGGATATCCAGGAAAGGAAATGCCCACTGAGCGAGAAGAATGAACACGACTGATCGCCCAGTTTGTGCCAGACGCTATGCTAAGTGCGGGGATAAAAGGTGAGAGTGCGGGTCCCTGCCCTTCTTCTGGGGGTGGCGGTTTGCTTTGCTGCTATGAAACTGGAAGGGGGTGGGGGGGGTGGGCGAAGATTCTTGTTTCCAGCTGCAAGACAGGACAGTGTCTCTCACTGTCTCCTGCTCAGAGCAGGTCCTGTTTCAAACCCGAGCACTGAACGGAGGTTCTACAGCAACGAGGGCCTTCTGAGCTTCCTTCTGGAACGTTGCTGAGGAGGCACAATCTTTACCAAGTGTGAATCGCAGCCAGTCGAGGCTGGACTCCTCCGCTACAAGCACAAGCCACATGCCCAGTCTGCAGCTCGACATCTCGCAGCTTCGGAGCCCCTCAGAAGCCAAGTGAGGCATGTGGTTTGTGTGGAGTTAGGAACAGAAGCCGCCGCTGATTTTCTCGCTGCTTTTCTTAGCAGCTGCCCCCTTCCCACGCAAGTGAACACAGAATGATCAAACACAACACATTTCATCATGAATCAAAAAATGAGGATGCAGCAAAAAGTGTGTGCACGCCGGGGACGGGGCGGGGGAGGGGAGGTGGGAGCAGTGCAGGGAGCTGCTGTAGACAATCGGGGTCCCGGGCTGTCCCGATCTCTTGGGAGCAAGTCACGGGGACCAGGTGACCCTCTCCGGGTGTTAAAAGCCCAGACAGAGGAAAGTACCATCAGGAATCCTGTTCACGGGTCCACCCCGGAGGCACTGCACCGGTCCCTCTCTCCCAGGATGGGTGTCGGGAACTGACAGAGCCCGGCAGAGTACCAGGCCCACAGTCTACCGAACCGCCATCCGACCCTGCAGGACAGCTCGCTTGCTCTGGGCTCCGGGCTGTGGCCAGAGGAAAGCCTGCTATTTGGGAGAAGGAGTTTAAAAATCACTGTACGGGGACCCTTCCAGATTTCCCCACACTTCCATTCAGTCTGTAACAGGACACGCCCTTGGGGATGAGGGCCGAGCCTCAGGTTTGAGTGAAAAACACACGCCCCACCCCACCCCCCATCCTCTGGCACCTCGGGTGGGTCGTGAGCTCTCTGAAGAGGAGGGTAGCCTTCCTCATTTCCCAAGCGAGTCTCACGCACCCCGAGTAAGCGGCAGGAGAGCTAACATTTACGCTCACCGACTACGGACCAGAAGCTGAGCCCAGCGTCTTGGTTTAATGGTCACACAACTGCGGCGGGGCTGCTGGTATCCCATTCGGCAGACAGGAGCACTGAGGCTTGTCCGCTGCCGCGAAGTGGGAGAGCAGAGCCAGGCCAGAGCCTTCAGACCCGGAGGCCCGCGTGCGTGACCACCGGGCAAGACACCTTCCGACCAGCTTTGTCCTGTGGCCACACAGTGACCAGGAACTGGGGGGACGGAGGGAGAATCGCTTTCAATCTCTACATCGACGTCATAACCAGATAGGGAGTGTTTCTTAGCAAGGGGGTCTGCTGCCGGGGAGGGGAAGAGAGGAAACTGGAGAAAACGTGGACCAAATACGTGGAAACCTGCACGTGGTCTCTCTGTTCTCTCGACAGCAACGCACTTTGAGTGGGAGGCAACTAACTGCTTCATTTGGGCGATTACGGGGCAAAGAGCTTCTTCCTTTCTTCACCCCAAGTGCAGGAAAGACTGTCCCCACACCGAAGACGCTTCGGGGCGTCCGGAGCCGTCTCCAGCCCCCACGCCATCGCCTGCCTTCGCAAAGTCCTCCGGGTTCTCTGCCACTAATGCGACGTGTGCCCGCGCGGCGGGAGGGGGGTGGCGAGAGGCACCCTGCTCCGTGTCTCCTCAGGGCCTTTGCCACACACACGTGCGTCTCCCGCAGGCACGGAGAGCCCTGTCTTCTTCGCCCCTCTCCCAGTCACTTCCACATTAATTAGTAAGGGTATCATTTTATAAATTACAACTTCGTATCAGAGGAAAGCAGAGTTTATCTTAATTCAGTCAGCTGTGCGAAATACAGTGCCCTAATTTTAGCCCGCCAGTGCAGCAGATCCCCGTGGAGTAAGAGAATGACAGGTCTTCCGGAGAGAAATCCCAGCGGGTCCCTACAAGTCTCACTCTTGCCTCCAACAGCATCCCTGGTGAGGCTGTCGAAGGGGTCCCAGGACACCGAGTGGCATCTCTTCCCCCATTAGCAATTCCGATCCTCTGAGCAGCGCATGAAAGCAGCCCCAGTTGGCTGTGGGGCTCAGAGGGGGCCTGGGCGAGAGGCTCTGGCACAGAAGAGGCTGACAGCGGCCCGGGCCCCGGCGCGCGGCAGAAGTCTGGGCGGATGGTGTGAACGTCGGTGATAAACAGCAGACGATCTCAGTCCAAAAGGGGAAGCCTGACAGTCTTAACTGTGCCAGAGCCAAGCAGGCACGGCTGCAATTACAGTCTTGATTGCTCCTGCTGGGAGCCCTCTGGAGGGAGACCGGGGGGCAGGGCAGGGACGGGTGATGGGAGTGCGGCTGAGCGGCAGCTCCAGGGGCGGAGGAAGGCCTGCGGGAACACCACGGGCCACCGGGCCGGACTGCACTCTCCCCTCGCTGGCCGGCGCCCGGCTCGTGTGCCCGCTGTACAATCTCTTTTCTCTCCTTTGTGGCCTCCCCAGGTGCCCCCGGCTCTGAGCGGTGCGGCCCTGGCTTCCTTCCCACCGCCAGCCGTCTGCGCAGAGGCTCTGCCGCTTCCTTCGCTCTGAGCGGGAACCCAGGGCCGTGAGGACGCCGGCCTTCAGGACCCGGGGAGGGGTGGCTGGCTACAGGAAACGCCCGGGCCCCCAGAGCACTCTGAAAACCACAGACGGCTCCGGTGACTCTGGAATCGCCAGAGTCAGGCGATGATCCCGACAGGCGGCGCTGGACACCTGCCGCGGCTCGAGGTAACTGGGCACGGATGAGGCCCAGGCATCAGGGGTTGCAGGTCCCCCCACCGCCCCGGTGACTCAGCTGTGCATTCAAGGTCGAGACGGCTGATGCGGACACACCCGCGCGCAATACACCACCAGACCACCTCACCGCCTTCGCCCACGGCTGGCGCTTCAGGAATTCGCGCTGCCTTTTCCAAAAGCACATCCTTTTGGACGTGAAACCCTGAAGAAGGCTCATCCCCTCGGAGGAGTGCCACCAGCTTGGAAGGTGAGATCAAATACCACCTTTAAAAGATCTCCTGGATCGGCGAGGAAGTACGGGTCCCTCCCTGGGTGGCCGGGCCGCCCGACGGGACGATGGGAAGGCCGCCGTGGGGAACGGGCCTAGCCGGCTGCAGCACGCCTCAGACCCCGGGCTCCACTGCTGCCCAACGGCCTCCAGCGCCCACAGCACGCCGGGTGCCCGAGGCTCCGGGGACCCCCTCACGGGGAGCTCAGCCTCCGGGGGGCTGCAGGAAGGAAGCGCCTACTTGTCAGTTAAACAAAAGAATAATCCCCAGCCCCTCTGCAGCCCCTCTGCAGTGTGTACTTTCACTGTCATCCAACAGCCCATTACCATGTCACAGCACAGCGCACCCTTCCATAGGTCACTTTGTTTAAAATGACACAGATAATGCACATGTCAGCTAGCTGACAGTCCGGGCCGTCCTTCAGAGATAAAAACCTCAAGGCGAGAGCCTGTTCTTATCTAGGGGACATGCATTGGTCTATCATCCAAGTCAGGCAGAACATGATTTCTCCAGAGAGCACTTTTTTCATTTCCTGATTTTAAGGAAATCAAATAAGCACCATTTGTCTCCATCTGAATATGCTTGACCTGCTCCAATGATGATGTCTCGCATTTTATAACAGGCTACATGTGCTGAATTCAAATTAACGACAGGACGGAACAGGAGCCCTCGGATCTCTCGGAGGCCGGAAGCAGAGGAGGGGGAATTGCAGGCCTGGGCGGGAAGACGCGACCAAACACGGGCGGCCCGGTTCTGAGTAAAACCCACGAGCGAACGGGGCGCGAAAGGCGGAGGCTGGGGCTCGAGAAACCCAGCGAGACGCAGGACAGACCCAGAAACCGGCGGGGGGTTACGGGGCCCTTCCTTCCGATGCCAGGCAGTACGGAAACCGTGGAGCTCAGGGAACGCTTTCTGAAATACGGAAGGAAGACTAAAATGAGGAAGCCGTCCGGTTGGGGGCTGGCACGGCTAGAAGGAAAGAGCAAACCATCCCTTTGCTTCAGGCACGGAAAAGTTCACTATACCGGGTCGTGATCCGATCTTCTGAAAGCTCCATGTGGCCTGGATACACAGAGCCTGGCGGCCATCAGCCTCGCACGGCCCTGCAGGAAGAACCCCCGCCCACCTGGCCGTCTCCCGGACGAGGAGAGCCCCCTCACCCCATGACGACAGGCCCCAAAACACACCATTCGTATTTCTATCAAGAAGGCCACGATGTATAGAAAAGCAGGAAGAAGCAGGGAGCCCAGTAAAAGAAATGGAGAAATGACATTATCAGTGCAGACTAGCACGTTTACTCGTCCGGTCAAGGATTAAAAAGGAAAACTCAGATGGTTATCAAAATAGCTTCCTCTTTCAAAAATCTCTAAAGTGAACACTTGATGTTACATATACCCAATCTTAATGGGCACTTAAAAAAAAGAAAAATGGACCTCACAAAGTAAATACGTTATTTCTTATCACAGGCAACGTCGCTGTGTCAACGCAACGGGTCTTGCAGAGCAGAAAAGCTGTGGTCAGTGTGGAGCCGGCATCCCACCACCCTGGGACTGGGTGCGGGAACCACGGTGCTCGACTGCGCCCACGATGGTGGGGCGGGGGGTGCGGGGGGTCTTACCTTCTCTTCCTGGTCACTGTCGCTGTCACACTGAAAAGAAAGAAAGAGAATAAGGGTTAGTGGAAACATTGAGCAGATTCTTGTTTTCTGATACAGAAAAAAATAAAGACAAATAAAGGAATTAGGAAACGTTAGCTGAGTTGTACAGAGCTTCTTCCGCTCTAACACTCGTAAACCGAATGAGAAACGAAGTTCGGAGAAGCGGCTGCGCTGGCCTCGTCCACGCCTGCACTCCGCGGTTCTGCTGGCGGCCCGTGGACACGGTCCAGCAAGGTGCCTGATCTCAACGGTGGGCACCCCAGAACACGGGACGGGGGTGCCCACTGAGAAACCAATCCAGCCGCAGGACTGAGGGGAATTAGGATCATTCAGTGGGATTCAGGGTCAGTTGATACCTTCAGAAGGAGACCTTCTGCCTCCAGCTAACGTGAAAGGTTATGTCTCTCCTGGTGCTTTTACCCAGAAAAAGAGGAAAACCTCTGGGTGCTGCATTTTCTCACGTGGACCCTGAAGGGAAGAGATAATGGGCAGAGTTCACCAGCTGTGGTGGCTGCCTTTCCTAAGGCCCAGAAGAAAGAGGGAATGTTCTCTACAGAAAACATACCAAGGACAAGAGGAGGTCAGGGAAGTAAATCAGTAATATGGGCAAAGAAGTACGTGTTAAGGCTGCAGACTTGCATCATACCTAACAGATCCCGAATTCCAACCGGTGAGCTAAGTCTGGAATAACCAGAGAATGAGTTAACTCATTAGATGTGAAAGGGAAATGATAAAAACCACATTTTCTTTTTTAAACCAACAGTGTTCGTTATCCGTCGGATCTTAAAAAGGGGGATGTGTTTTGTCGGAGCGAATGCACAGCAGGTCAACGTATTTGTCTGTAGACGAGCAGTCCTTGACAGGCACTGCTACGCGGACAGATGTTCCATCGAGACACGGGACTGGCCCTAGAGCCGCTTTCAGGTTAGCAGTAGAGAGAAAGCTAGAACACAAACGCCGCACAGAGGTGTGGTGTGGTGAGAGCCACAGTCCATCAGGACGACTCTCCCCACGGGGCACAGAAGGACAGACCACGCGCTGTGGGGGAAGACACGGGTCATGGGTGGCCGGTCCGGCAACCGTGACGACACTGTCAAAACCAGCGTGACGCATGATTGAAAAAAGGGAGGAACAGATGGCCCGGCACTTCTGAAGGTGGAACCGATAGGACGTGGTGACACATGGACATGAGGAACAAGGAAGAGGGATGAGTCTAGGACGATGCCAAGGTTTTTAGTGTGGCCACCTGGACACGGGAGTTGGTGCAGCTACAAACAGAAACAGAAAATGAATTCACTTCTACAATAGCCACGACTGACTGGATACCCACAGTTATTTACAAACCCCTTCTCCCGACATTTTGAGACTGAAGAAAGCCAGGTAGGCTCTCTTTTCCAACATTCCTGGCAGCCAAGGGAGGCCGCAAGACACACTCCTGGCTTAGACTTGAGGAGATGTCTGCTGAGGGCTCTGAAAATTTTTTCTCTCCTCAAAAAAAGAAGACAAGCAGGAAGCACTTGTCTCTTGCCTTTGAACATGGTTGTAGGAGGATGTGATGTCCAGATCTGCGGCAGCCACCTTGCGAAAATGAGGCAGCCGAAAGTACAAAAGTACAAAAACAAGATGGCGGTGGCCCAATGGAGACATCTGAACCAACCTAAGAGCGGCCTGCCTCTGGACACTTTTGTTCAGATAAAAATGAGTTACCTTATCATTTAAACCACTGTTCGAGCGCTCCCAAATGCGAGTAACGACAACTCCATCCGAATGGACATCTTGCTGTTACAAGACATGACTGGGGGACGATTTCCTCTTTCCAGCTTACCCTCTCTGCACTTTGAGTATTTGGGAACTCACATCACAAACTCATAGACTAGTAGGTTCTAACACTTTCTACTGTCTATACTGGCCCCTCCATGCCATAGGGCGATCAGAGTTTCAGCGACCAAGCTTCTACCAAGTACGACTGACTCGTGTTCGACCAGGCTTCCAAACTCAGATGGTCTAAGCTTACTTCTGTCTGACGAGCGACTTCTCTATTATAATAAATCAAGAGGTGAGATGAAGACTTTGAAGGCCCAGAACACCAGAGATGAAGTTCTCTTCTCCTCATTGTGTGATTCCCACCCCCACCCTTGCCTTTAATTAGGGCTTCTTTGAGGTTCCTAAGTTCTGGGCACATTTTCAAGAGTGACAAAGCATGATTCAGAAGAGGGTGGGGTGTGGGGGGAGAAGTGTGTTTTTGCCAGGCGGGTTCATCTCCCCAGATGTTCACAGCCGCCTTGTGAGGTAATCAGTGACAGCTGAGGGCTGTGGCCCAGCCCTTGCCCACGTCCCCAAGGACTGGTGTGCCGGGGGTCGAAGGAGTGGGCAGGCTGGGAAAGGGCCACCGCTGTCCACGCCCCCCACCGATCCTAACAGCAGTATGTCCCCGGGAATGGTTATTTGTATCAGAGTGTTAAGCCTTCTGCTTTCCAACAGTCCAGTTCTAATTTCAAGGTCCACTTAATTCCACATCAAGTAATTACTGATATACCCAGAAGCACCTTGTCTCCAGAGTTAAGCATATGGTGAAGAACTGAGACCTACTGGTGTCCATTATGGAAGCAGCACGGGTGCCAAGCCGATTAAAAATGCTCCAGCTCCCCACACGACATGCCGGGTGAGTGACAGCTCCTCGACGAGGCCAGTCGCAGAGTCTGCCAAAACAGGCTCTGCTGCGCAGGGGCCCACATGGTGCGCTGAGAAAACAGTTCCATTTCTGGTATTAAATTCCCATACTGACCCGAGGACTCTGCCGTGGGCTCAGCAGGAGCGAACCATCCAATTTACAGCTCTGCTCTCCGGAGCCTCGAGTGCCAGCCCCTGGCAGAGACGAATGATGGTCAACCCCTCCAGCTCATAAATTATGCAAAGGCAATAAACGCACTCCGCAAACAGCGCCTAACGCTCGCCTAGCCTGGCTCCCAACATGCTCCGTAAAAGCCAGAAGCTCGACACATGCAAGAGGTCCGCGCCACTCATAAAGGGGGTTTGTTGACAACCCCAGACGGAAAGCCAGCCACGGTCCTAAGGAGTCTTTCTGCCTCGCTGGCAGCCGTTTACAGGCCGGCTTTCTGAAAAAGGGGCTGTTTTATGGAGTCGGTGCAGGCAGAAGTCAGGGTCTAAATTCACATTTAATACACTGCGCGGCTTTCACGCCCTGAGCTCCGCACGTTGTGGATTTTAGGCCAAATGGTTCTAGGTCTTGCAAGGTCAAAGGAAGAAGTGTCTGCTCCCCGGTCCCCAGATGCCAGCTCCAGTTCACAGGGTTCCCCGCGAGCCACGTCCCGACTCAGGCCTCCGTTCTGCACGAGGCCAAGATTGTGCGGCATCGAAGGCACAATCGGGGTCCCATCAGCGCTGATGGGACCGTTGTAAGCACGCTGACGCCAGGGTCCCGCACTGGTGTCCCAGCACACAGGTTGCAGGCTCACGACCAACTTGAGGCAGCAGGGTACTCCCCAGGACCGGATTTCAAAGGCCTTTGTGAGACACTGAAAACATCTCCCTCCATTTCCAAAGCAAGAAATGAAAAGGAACAAGTAGGCCTTCCAGGCCAGGCAGGAAAAATCCCTGGTCGCCGCGTCTTCAGACAAATACGTGACCCAAACCCAGCACAGACAAGAGAGGGAAAGAGGAGCAGGAAATCCAAGCCATACGCCTCAAAAGCCCGATTCAGAAACAGGTTAGTGCTGGAGCACAGTACGGCCGGCATGGGAAGCCATCTCCCCAACACCACCTTCAGTTCTGTCTCCTCTGGGTTCACACATCAGAAGGGAGATTCTGGGGCCAACTGCTTCCTTTAGTGCTTCCTGCCCACCCTTTAAATGCGTCAACCCCTCCCCCCACGTACCCACCCAATATTTTCTCCTTTTAAAAATTAGTGTATATTTGGGGCGCCTGGGTGGCTCAGTGGGTTAAGGCCTCTGCCTTGGGCTCAGGTCACGATCCCAGGGTCCTGGGATCAAGCCCCGCATTGGGGGTCTCTGCTCAGCAGGAGCCTGCTTCCCCCTCTCTCTCTGCCTGCCTCTCTGCCTACTTGTGATCTCTGCCTGTCAAATAAATAAATAAAATCTTTTAAAAAAATTAGTGTATATTTATTGAAGATATTTTTAGAAGTCACCCATGAGCCTAGGAAAATAGCAGTACACCTGTAGAATTCCCTACAGTGTTTCCTCTGTCCTCACACACATTTTAAGAAAAGAAAATAAATTTCTACTGTATTTAACCTACTCTGTTTTCACATAATGTGTCAAATATTTTGTTTAATGACCGAAATTTGCTGTCACATCATTTAAAAAAAAAAAAAAAAGGCACTGGGTGTGATGCATAAACAATGAATCTTGGAACATTGAAAAAATAAAGTTAAATTAAAAAAAAAGAAACAAAAAGAAATATATAACATAGAAAAAAATATATATATATATAAATATATAACACCTGTGCTGTAATCCACTATATGGATCGTAACTAATCAGGTAAGAAAACTCCCCAGTGCTGTTATCGCGATCGTCTTGACTGAACGTTCTGGAAGGTTCCCCTCATACACATTCACCAATGCCCCCTTCCCTAGTACCTTCTCACGGCCCCTCCTCCTCTGCATACCCCTTCATGTCACCGTCTCCCCAGAGTTGAAACTGCCGTCCTCCTGTTTCCCGTGACTCCCAGGGCAGCCTTGAGAGACCGCCTTCATCCCATCTACCATGTTGATGTCGACCTACACAAGCCCATGCCCACGGCCTGCCCGCGGCGTGACTCGGGGAGGACTGCCTCAGTTCTCCGCATCTCAGTTTACTGATCTGTAAAATGTGGGTAACCACGGCGCTGCCCTCCGAGGACGGTCAGAAGAAAACAAGCCAGCACGCGTGAACGACTCCGACAACGTGTGGCAGAGTCAGGGCGCACCGTCCACCCTACGGGTCATCAACGTAGGTCTGGTTGGCTGCGCCCCCTTCCCGAAGCCCTGCAAACAGACTCGAGCGGGCGTCCGCCTAAATCCGGACCCGCGGTCTTCCGCTTCCCCCATGCCTGCCCCTCTCCCGCGGGGCCATGGGGACGCCACCAGCGGTCAGTCTCCGCGGGGAGTCTTGTGGCCGCCCTTGGCTCCGTTCTCGACGGACCCACCTTCTCTCACCATGTGACTGGTCTGCTTCCTGAATGTGTCCCGCCTCCACCACCACGGCCACGGCTCCCCTCAGCCTTTTGTTTTCTCATGACAAGAGGCCAAGGCCTGCTTTCAGGGACCCTGGTCTCCCCGTCTTCTCGCCCAAGCCCTTCCTGACCAGGGCGGATCTCCTCAGTTTCCCTTCGGTCATTAGGACACTTCCCACGGCCGTGAAAGCGCTTCCCGTGACGTCCCCACGTCCCAACGCTCCTCCAGCACAGGGCCTGTCACCCACGTCCCAACGCTCCTCCAGCACAGGGCCTCTCAAGCTCTCTGTGGCGAAGGACCATTTGTTTTTGTTTTGTTTCCTTTAATTTCCCAAACATCATAGACTGATGCTTCTGTAAGATATAATAAAAAATAAATTGCTACGAAAATGAAAAAGAAAAGCAAAGACATAAAAAATATGTGTTATTATGTTTAAGAGATACAAAATTACTCCACTAAATTGCTATAAAAGTTTCCAAACGCTTTGTTCTCAGCGGCCACGCCAATCTCGCAGCAGACAGTTGAGCGAGAGGGCCCATGGCGCGGCCTCTGTCTGCAGCTCCACTTCGAGTAGCGCTACCTTCACACACCCCTCGCCCTCGCCACACGCGGGCACACTCGCTCACACGCCCGGGACCTACTATCTTTGTGCTCATCAATTCCCTCTGCCTGGAATTCTACCCTCACAAATGCAGTTTGCTCTGTGAATTATCCAATGCTTTTCTTAGAATTAGGATTTCTTACAACTACAGTACTCGTCTTAGAATTAACTGCTTCTGTCTCCGTCCCTTACAAAATACTGTATTTTCATTGTCTGCCACGAGAGCCATCGCCACTAGAGAGGAAGCTCTGGGCAGATCAGGGCAGTCAGTGCCTTGGGATAGGGAAGGTGGAAGGTGCTCGATGGTATTGACAAATCCACCTTGTTCCTCTGCAGAATTCCTCACACCCGTGGTTGATTCCAGGTAACATAAGCAAACTGGGATTCTGAAAAAGCAAGTAATTGCAAAGAAAGAAGGTGTGGGAAACCACGCCTAAGTCAACGGCTTCATATCGTGCGGCGGAGGCTGGAGCACAGGGGGCAGGGTCAAAATCATTAGCAGAGCCTGGCGCTGGGGCCCAGGGAGAAATGCCTTCCGTTAAAAGGCCCAGACAAGACACGATGACGATTTTAGGTGTATTCCTCGAAAGCTAGCATTTCTCATTTCCCTTTGGGAATCTCAGTATCTTGTTCTAAGACTCGGCTCCAAATCGAAAGGCGTCAGGGTGGGCGACACCTCTCCGCCTCATTCGGACGAAGGAACAATGGGATTCCAGGTACCTCGTGATGGAATGCATTCTTAAGCAGAAAGTGGCAATCATTGAATAGATCACCGACAATGACATTGAGGAGGGCATCGCTCTCTATTCTGCTCAATGGACCTTGCGGGAACAGTTATTTTGTATCTCAAATCCATTTATCACTGCCACCAAAGATGTCAGGGCTGCACGCCATCACTGAACAAAGTTATTTTATTCTTCTTTCTGCCTAAAGGAAATCAGAGCAAAATGAGGGAGAACCCCAACTTGTAAACTACAACGTCTAACATCAAGTACAATTTAACTTTGCCAGTGACAAAACAAATCGATTTCCCTTTGGGGCCGGCGGTTTATCTGCGACTGTAAAGACATCCCTCACCTAAAAGCAATTTCAGGAGAAGCCACCTAGAGAAAACATGACACTTATTTTCTTATTTAAAGAAGCAAGGGAGCGGCACAGTGACGGGAAGCATGTCCGCCACCACCTTCCCGTCTGCCCAATTCCTCGCACGCGCGAGAACGTGGTGCCATTTTGTGTCCACATATGGCAGCTCTGATGCTGTCTGTCTTCTGTCACCCCACAAAGCCCCCGTTTCACACTGTTTACACCGAGCTCACATTGGCTTTGGGCTCGCAGTGAAATTCAAAGCTATTGGGAACCTTGACATAAAAGGGATCTTTTAATCCTGAAAATGGTGTGCGGTGCTCTTACTGATGGTAACACGATGCCATTGGCTCTCTTCCCTTCCACCTCAGCAGGAACGATGCCCGAGCAAACAAAATAGCTCTAAAAGGGCAAAAGCGTGATCGAAAGATTTGTTTGCCAAACAGTCGTTTAAGAGAGGAGAGTAAAGCTTCTGACGGTCACAAAACGAGTGCATTAGGAAATAATATAAGGTCTACCTATCTTCAGCTGTTCGGGAGGCAGAAAGCAGAGCAAATCTTCAGAAGCTTCTGGAATTCTGTACTGGTGACCTATTATTCCTATGGGGAGCTCTTAGAACCTGGCACTTTTGCAAGTTCTCAGCTTGAATTGGCCAGGGCTCAAACAGCCAACGCGATCTGAGGGGCTAACAGAACACTTCTTCTTCTCCTCCGGGGTCTCTCAGATGATCACACACTTCCATTCAACAAATAACTTTAAAAAGTGTCTACTATGTGCTAGGCTCCTTCTGACCACCCATTAGCAGTACAAATACATCGCCGGAAATCCAGTTGTCCAAAAATGAAGTTCTAAAGGTCACAGATGACTTTTCAACATTTTTTCCCCATTCTTGTCACTTTCAAATCCAGGTATATTTCATAAAACAATCTGTATGCTGTAAATTTCCACTCAGCTCATTAAAATATTGCTGGGCTTTTGGAAGTGGAAGAAGTGGATATTTCACAAATCTTTGGAGTTCAGCTTTTTTTCCCCCCCTTAGAAGAAAGGAAATCACACTTTGCCAAGTATAAACATACATAAACCCCAAAGATGAAATTTACTTAAAACCCAGAGCCCGCAAGCCTCAGTGGTTGCCAAAATGAGAAAAATGAGTTTCTCGTCCAAAGGTGAAACTGACACTCCAGGGCCCGGTGATTTGTAAATGATCTCTTGGAAGCTTAAGCAACAGATCTTCTGCCTCTCTGTCATTGACTTACTGATTCTAAGTCATCAATAGCATTAATCCCTACCTTCCTGGGGACCGATTACAGACGACTTTGAAGATGGCGTGCAGCAAGAGTTTATTACGAGACCACCGTATGATTATGGCCAGGGAGACCTTCCCGGCGGCATTCCGTCTGCGACCCCCCGGAACGCTACGGCTTTCCCTTTCCAGCTCACCGCTGCTTGTTCCATTGGGTGGGGCCTGGGCCCCCTGGGTTTGCTTCAACCAAACCTTGGTTCTTTTCCGAGTCCCGTGCGAGCTAATAAAACCCAAATCTGCTGATGAGTAAGAAGGAAAAGCATGTTACGGGTTAAAATAATACAAGAGTCTATTTTTTCCGCTGTGTTGTGATCCATAGAAATCACCCTGAGCCTTTTCCCCTTTCTTCTCTGCCTGGGAAGCCAATTGCTTTGATTGCGGCGATACGAGCGAGCTAAAATGACTTGCCCTTGCTTGTGAGGCAAATGGAACATGCTAATAGAACTTATCGCATTACCCGATGCAAAAGTGCCATAGCTCATTACTTTAAGATAAAAGGATATCATTGCAGACGGCAAGCAGAATTGACTTTCTGAGGCCCGGCTTGATGATGATTTAATCAACTGCTCCCTTTCACTTCTCATCTCTGCGCCTGTCGGTTTCACAGGTGCCGTTAAATGAGACACTCAGAAAGTGAGCGCAGGGAAAGAAATTGCTGTCATTACTTTTCAAGAAAGGAGGTATGCAAATTTTCGACAGAAAGATTGCGTTCATAATGGGCCTGGTAAAATACAAGATCATGCTTGACAGGTGAGGGCGAGCCGTGCGCATGTCCTCAAGGCGCAGCAACCGTCCTCGTCTGGAAATGTGCTCCATATGACGGACCACAAACGAGAGACCCGGCGGGGCCAGGGCCCGGGAAGGTGGGACGTGCACGGGGTGGTCTGCACCGGTCCAGGTGCTGGGAAGGGGAAGGCAGCTCCAAGCCTCGGGAAAGCCACAGCCAGAGGCAGATAACACAGCCTGGTGGCGCTCGGTCCGAACCAAAAATGGCAACGGGCTCTTGCAAAGCCCATCTGCTCTCTCACATTGACCTGTGGGATCGGCTTGCCTGGGTTCAAATCTTGGTTCTGCTCCTTACGATCTGGAGGGTCTCAGGCAACGAAATGGACCTTTCTGCCCCTCGGTTTAATTTGAGACCAAATGGGGCTGCTGACAGGCACCTACCTCCCAGGGCTGTTGGGAGCATTCATGTTCATAAACATACAACGATAAAACACACATAGATAACACAATAATTATGTATATGTATAAAATGCAGTAATTTTATATATATAATATGTAATTTTATATATACATACATACTATGTATATTTATATACATAATATATAACATATAATGTAAACGTATATATACATATATTCAATTTATATTAAAATATATATTTATAAAATTATTTATTATATATATAAAATTATTGTGTATATGTGTGTGTGTGTATATATATGACATTAAAAAGTGCAGAACCAGGGTGCCTGGGTGGCTCAGTGGGTTAAGCCTCTGCCTTCCGCTCAGGTCATGATCTCAGGGTCCTGGGATCAAGCCCTGCATCGGGCTCTCTGCACAGCAGGGAACCTGCTTCCTCTTCTCTCTCTGCCTGCCTCTCTGCCTGCTTGTGATCTCTGTCAAATAAATAAATAAATAAATAGAATCTTAAAAAAAAAAAAAAAGGTGCAGACCCATGCGTCATCTGTAGGAGGCGCTCTGCAGATGTCAGAAAGCAGGCATTCATTCATTCTTCAACAAAGACGGAGTATCTCTTTTTTTCTTAAGAAGATGCTGCGAGGAGCAGGAAAGCGACCTGGCTAAGGTTCCAATAGAACACAATTAATTCTTCATTGATTTCGCATCTCTAAGTCTTGCTCCCCTGGCAGGTGGTGAGCTCCTCGACAGCACTCTGGTTGTCCCTGGAAGCCTCACAGGGCCTGGGGCTGTCTTAAGGACCCCAACACTGATCTGATGATTTACGGACCCTCCCCCCTCGCCCTCCTCCTCATTGCATATGTCTGAAGGACAAGCCCTCAGAGGCGTCTCCTCTTGGAGCTGGAAATTTGTCTTTCGTGGGGACCCTCGGGCGATCGCCGTGTGCCCTAGCCTGGGAAAGGAACAGACAGTCTGGACTGAACCACCTTCGGGAAGGCACGATGAATCTGTGCAGATTAAATGATCGGGCGGTTTGAACAGAGACGTTTTTTCATCCACTTTGCCTTCAGTAGGTAATTGTTCTATTTTCTCCAACACTCAAAGTCAAAGCATCTTTCTTAAAGTGCCTGTGACTCGGAGTTCCTCTTCCCCGGTAATGACGCTGCTGCACACCCTTCCAGCCCCTAACGTTGTGGGGTGCGGGATACAGCTCCTGCTCTCCGTGCTAAGTAGCACCTACAAGATTCAATTCCTCGCCGCGGGGAGCACAGGAGAGGGAGGAGGGCCCGTGACAGCCCAGCAGCTCTGAGCCCTCTACTTTGGAAGAGCCTGGTTCCCGACGTGGGTGTCACATCTTATCTCTGCCACGCGGCCCTTTCCGGGTAGGCATCCTGCACAGGAACCCTCTCTCGAACCCTCTTCTCCCCTACAATAGCCAGCCGACAGCCATCAGTCATTTAAAAAGAATGTTCTGACAACAGCCCAGGGAGGGAGGTGTTAAGACCCTTGTGTTTTCAAGAGGAGGAGTGAAGGCTTCTGATGGCACAGGCACTACTTGAACCCCGTCTGTCCTCCTCAGCTCGTGTTCTCAGCACGCACAATACAGCCCTGTCGCTCGCTCATGCCCTGTGCAAAGAGACTACTTGAAAAACATCTTTCTGATTAATTGCTTGGCATGGGTAGAGGCAGGCGGAAACCGAAAAGAGGCAGCGAATGCAGGCAGCCAGCCCCATTTCTACCCCACGCCAGACAGCTTTACCTTCGGAGGACAACTTAGCACAGTACCTGGCTCAGGAAAGAGCTCATGAAATCTGAGGCTGACCTAGGTTCAAATTCTGATCCCTTTAACTTAGCAGCCATGCAGTCTTGGCAAAGACACACAATATCCTGGAGGCCACCTTCCTTCTTTTCCAGCCAGCAAACGGGAAGGGTACATACATGGGATTTTTGTTAGAATGAAATGAGTTGAAGCATGTGAAAGCAGCCAGAAAGAAATACTAAGAGCTTTGCTCTGTCCAACTCTTTCATGAAAGAAATGCTATATCACACACGGAGATGAGGCAAGGGCCGTTATTTAAATGTTGGGTTTAATTTCTTTATGATTTTATTGCCAGACGGGAAATCACATCCTGTAAGAATTTCTGCTTGGGAGGTGTTTGAAGACTCACTACTACACTGGACAGAAGGAGAAACAACAGCCCAAACAAAGAAGCAGAAACAGAAACAAACTATCATTCCCTCCCGAAGTAGAATAACAAACGGTTTCATTTCACTGATAAAACACACGCATGCCTTGGGAGATGGCGCAGGCTGGGTTCTAGCCTGCTGCAATAAAATGAGTATCGAAATAAAGTGAGTCGAATGAAATTTTTGGTTTCCCAGCGCGTATAAAAGTTATGTTTACACGACACTGTAGTCTATTAAGTGTGCAACAGCACCATGTCTAAAAACCCCCAACGTACGCACCTTAGTTAATAAATACTTTATTGTGAAAAAATGTGAACCATCATCTGAGATTTCGGTGAGTCTTCTTCTTGCTGGTCGGGGGTCTTGCCTCCGTGTGGCCAAGCAGCGCACTGATCAGGGTGGTTGGTGCTGAACCGTGGGGTGGCTGTGGCCATTTCTTAAAATAAGGTGGCAATGAAGTTGGCCACATCGATTGACCTTCCCCATCATGAACGACTTCTCTGTGGCACGTGATGCTGTCTGATAGCATTTCACCCGCAGGAGAACTTCTTTTAGAATTGGAGCCAATCTTCTCAAACCCGTCTGCTGCTTTACCAACTACATTTATGTCATTTTCTACGTCCTTTGTTGCCATTGCAACAGTCTTCATAGCATCTTCACCAGGAGCAGATCCCACTTCAAAAACCACCTTCTTTTGCTCATGCAGAGGAAGCACGAGATGGTAGCGATGCAGCCCCATCTTCAGGCTCCGTTCTAACTCCAGTTCTCTTGCTCTAGCACCCCTGCGCTGACTGCCTCCCCTGAAGTGTTGAATCTGTCAAAGTTATCCATGCGCACTGGAATCAACTTCTTCCAAACTCCCCTCAGTGTCGATATTTGACTTCTTCCTATAAATCACAAATGTATTTAATGCCATTGAGTATGGTGAAGCCTTTCCAGAGTGTTTTCCATTTATGCTGCCCAGATCCATCAGAGAAATCACTACCTATGGCAGCTACGGCCTGATGAAATGTACTTCTTAAGTGATGGGATTCGAAAGTTGAAAGGACGCCTTGACCCTCAGGCTGCAGAATGGATGTTGTGTTCACAGGTATGAAAATCACATTAATCTCATTCTACGTCACCATCAGAGCTCTTGGGTGACCAGGTATATTGTCAATGAGCAGTCATATTTTGAAAGGAGGGGTGCCTGGGTGGCTCTGTGGGTTGAGCCTCTGCCTTTGGCTCAGGTCATGATCTCAGGGTCCTGGGATCGAGCCCCGCATCGGGCTCTCTGCTCAGTGGGGGGCCTGCTTCCTCCTCTCTCTCTGCCTGTTTCTCTGCCTACTTGTGATCTCTCTCTTTGTCAAGTAAATAAATAAAATCTTAAAAAAGAAAAAGAAAGAAAGGATTCTTATTTTCTGAGGAGTATGTCTCAACAGTGGGCTTAAAATATTCAGTAAACCATTTGTCAACAGACATGCCGTTACGTACGCTTCATGTCCATTTATAGAGCCCAGGCAGAGTAGTTTAAGCACAATTCTGAAGGGCCCTAAGATTTTCATAATGGTACACTCACGCTGGCTTCCACTTAAAGTCACCAGTTGTATGAGCCCTCTGAAGCTTTGAAGCCAGGCATTGACGTCTCCTCCCTAGCTATGCAAGTCTTCAAGGGCATCTTCTTGCAAAAGAAGACTGTCTCATCTACATGAAGGTCTACTGTTTGATGCAGCCCCCTTCATTGACGATCTTAGCTAGATCTTCTGGATCCCTTGCGGCTTCTTCATTGACGATCTTAGCTAGATCTGGGTCACTCGCAGCTTCTTCATGGACGATCCTAGCTAGATCTTCTGGATCCCTTGCGGCTTCTTCATTGATGGTCTTAGCTGGATCTCCTGGGTCACTCGCAACTTCTTCATTGACGATCTTAGCTAGATCTCCTGGGTCACTCGCAGCTTCGAGTTTTGCACTTTGATGTTAGGAAGGTGGCTTCTTTCCTAAATCAATCCCTACTGGCTTTAAACCGTGCTTCTGCCGCTTCCTCACCTCTCCCGGCCTTTGCTGGATCAAACAAGGGAGGGCCTTGCACCAGATTGGGCTCTGGCTTAAGGGAATGCCGTGGCTGGTTTGATCTTCTATCCAGACCCTTCAAATTTTCTCTATGTCAGCAATAAGGCTGCTTCAACCTTATTCGTGTTCATTAGATAACACTTTTAATTTCCTTCTAAAACTTTTCCTTTGCATTCACAACTTGACTAAGTGTTTGGTGCAAGAGGCCTTGCTTTCGGCCTGTCTTGGCTTTAAACGAGCTTTCTTCACTAAGCTCAATCATCTGCAGCTTTTGATTTAAAGGGAGACACTTGTGGCTCTTTCTTGGCCACTCAGAGGTCACTGTAGGGTTATCAGCTGGCCCGATTTCAAAATCACTGGGTCTCAGAGAATAGGGAGGCCCCAGGAGAGGGAGCTGGGGGAACGGCCAGGCAGTGCAGCAGTCGGAACACACACAACCTTTACCTGGTGAGCCTACCGCCTGGTGGGGGCACAGTTCAGGGCACCCCAAAACAATTACAACAGTGACATCGAAGACTGCTGATTACAGATCACCATTGCAAATACAATAAAAAGGAACGAGTCTGAAATACCACGAGAATCCCCAAAACGTGACAAAGAGATGAACTGAGCAAGCGGTGTTGGAAAAATGGCACCAACAGAATTGCTTAATTCCGGGTTGCCCCAGACCTTCAATTCAGTACGTGCGAAACAAGGGGTGTGTGAGGCACCACGAAGGGAAGGGCGGTCCCATGAGGTACGGCTACACCCACAAGGTGAGTCTCCTCACAATTTAATTTTCTAAGTGCTCCTTCAGGTTCCTGAGGCACCTGTTTCTGTGTGGATACAACCTGGATTTGTTCTTCGGTCAAAGAGCAGCCAGGTACCCGTGCACAGAAACGGAAGTAAAATGCCCAGATATGGGAGTTGAGTCAGACTTGTCGACTATGCAGGGTCTAGTGAGGTCTTGTGGGTTTTGATATTAGCAAGATGTTCCCTCAAATTCAAACCGGCAAAATGAATGACTAGACAGACGGGGCATCTCAAATGTCCGGGGATTATCGGTGCAGCTAGGAAGCCGGCCGTCCTGAAATCTGTCCAGGGATTCCAAGCACTCAGGGCTCGGGGCTAGCTGGATAGCCCTTGGCCCAGAATTTATATATACATGAGGCCGACTTAAGGACTTATCTAACGAGACCTGCCATCGGAGTAACCTTGGGAGGAGGCAGACGCTTCTGGGAGCATTAGCGTTGGTAATCACCCACACGAGACTGGTGGAGGGAGTTTAACTCAAATGCCGGGCCCTTGGTAGGCACACCCAACAAACGGGCCAGACGACTTGTATCCCACTCGGGAAGGCCTCCTGTGTCCCGTAGGCATGAAGGCTTTCTCTGACTTCTCTGCCTCTTCAACACCATTGGTCAGCATTTACTTCTAATCTGTTCTTCCGAAATCTGATGCCTGAAAGGTGCTCCGTACATACATGTGCAAAAATGACGTCGTAAATCCCATTAGCAAACCATCTGAGGGCAGGTGTCACGGAAACTGTGTAATTGAGGGGGTCGAGAAAGGTCCAGTGGTTGACGGAACGGAGACGTTAGTGTCTGACAGTATGGGTGTCTGAATGTGTGTACGAGAAAGACACAGAATTAATTTCAAGGTAAAAGAAACTCCGAAGAAACTAACACCGTACACCCGAAGAAATGCAATTTTAAGTTATTCTCTTAAGAAACTCAGGAGACTCAAAATCCTAAAATCTTTCTTCTTTACATTTGACTCACTTCAAGCCAACTGAAGCGACCACGGACTTGAAGAGGGAAGACAGCACGGGGCTCTCACGTTGCTGGAATGTCACGGTCCCATTAGCAACCACCCGCCCATCAGACCTGTTGTTTTGGTTTAAAAATGCAAGAGAGCAAAAGGCATAGCCAAAGGAACAGAAATACGGCCCGAGACGACTTGAGTTGCAAATGTGAGAGGACTGTTCCAGAAGGTCCAAAGACAAAGTGGCCTCCCGTTCCAGACGACCCAGAAACGGATTTTTTTCCCCTTCCCCTACCAGGCACTTCACTCCTGCCCCGCTTTAGAATCCATCATCTTCATAACTGGAATTTCAAATTAAATTGTACCTAACAACAGCCTGGATTTTAGGATGGCTTGAAAGCCTATCTTATAAATCATAAACAAGGAAGGGTAGGATTACTATAAATTGTCGGCAAGAAAGCACAAATCGCCAAGATAAGAACACCCACTCGTCTGCCAGTCTCAAGTTTCCTGTTTTGACATACTATATGCAGTAATTTGGTACCCACAATCTCTTATTAGAAAATGAATGTGCTATTTTTCTGAATGCTGCAATTACAATAATTGAATTTAAAATGGGGATTGAGTTTCTCTATTTGGAGGAAGAGAATAATTGTGTATTTTTGATTAAAATCAAGGGGACTGAAAAGGGGTTGTACGAATTCCAGCTTCAGTCTCCCTGAGTGACGCCCCGTGAGGCCGGAGAAGAGAAACAACGTTCGAGAGAGAAATGGACCAGCGCCTCGGCAGGCAGGCCCCGTCTTTGGCCTCCTGTGCTTTGTCTCCTGGCCTTTGTCACACCACCCCTGTGACAGAGGCCATCAGAGCACCAGGGCATGGCGACGTTGTAAAGCGTTTCCCACTGGGTCAAAAATGGAGAGTGAAAATGCAAGGGAAACAAACATCTCTCCGTGTGCAGGGGCTGCCCCTTTCAGACCGCTCACCTTCTGGACCTTCTGGACCCCTTTCCCTTCCTTCTTTAGAGAACCCCTTCCCGGGTGGGGGGTTGGGCGGTAAAACGGCAGAAAGAGCCGGGGGAGAAGAGAACTAATGATGCTTTCTAGAGCCCCCAGATTCTTTTATTTTACCAAAAGTAGTATATAAAAAGCCATCTTTAAGGTTTGGATATACGGAAGGAGAAGGGATCCAGAGAGAACAGGGCTCTCTCTTGCCTCTGTCAGGCCGTCTGATTTTAGTTTTGATGGCGCCATTCGGTCTTCTGAAACCCCCATTTATCCAAATGTGAAGGCGAAACGGAGTCTCACAAGTCCTCCTAAATATTCCTTAAAATAGAGCTTCCTAAGAAAAGAGAACAACTTTTCTAGCACAAAATGAGCCACGGGTTGTCTCTTTATACTGCTTACTTCTTATTCCAAGTGGCTTTAATGGCTTTCTTGAGCTGTCCCTGACAAGACTATACCGGTCATGTTTAAAATGCGCGTCCGACGCGTCTGTCCACAGGTACACACCCACGAAACCGTCACCCCCACCGAGACAGGAAGCGCCTCCCCAGCCCTCCGAAGTCGCTCCCTTGCTCCTTTGTTGATCCCCCTCACCCCTCCCTGTCCCCGCCGCGGATCTGCTTTCTGTCACTACAGCTTAGTTTGTATGTTTTCTAGAGTTATATATAAATGGAATCACACAGTACGTACTCTTTTTGTCTGGTTTCTATCATTCACTGCCTACTATTTGGACGCCTAATTAAAAGGGAGCCTCCTAGGCCAGGGTTTACAGTCATCCGCCAGGAACGGGACCCATTACTTGGTCCTACTTTATTCTTAGGCTTTATTATGTACTTCAGTAATCAATAAGCATTTCTATGGCAGAGGGTTTATTTTACTCTATAAATCCGGGAAGGAGAGAATGATATGAAGACATCAGTATGGACGGGCTCTGCTGCTCTGTAAGACCACGAGGAGAACGCGAGCGACAGATTTAAATCCAGGAAGGTTGCAGAGCCGTCACAGCTCCTGGCTGGGTGGCAGGAATCGTAAAAGACTCAGGCAAGATCTACAGCAATGCACCGCGAACCAATGGGACTCCGGAGCCAAAAAAAAAAAAAAAAAAAAAAAAAAAACCCCACCCCCACACTGAACAGCACGCTGCTCGTCTACCCAGGAAGAACGATGAGCACGGGCTTGAGCGGAATGGGAAGAGCCCCTCTCAAAAATCCCAACTATTTAACAGAACAAATAAGAAGGTAGCCAAGGAATGTAGATTACAGAAAGCCCCACTCAGGTTTAGGAACTCAGGGGTCCTCTGGCGGTTCCCGGGAGGCTCTTCATTCCCCCCAGCCCCGCTCCCGCAGCTCCTGCCCCCAGGCCTTCTTTTCTCCAGGAGCCCTTGGAAACTCCCTCTTCCCCTCAAAGGCAGAGAGGTCGGTTCATGGAAGAGGAAATAGGAATGGCTAATAAACCTCTGGAGAAAAGTACTCAACTTTACCAGTAATCAAAGAAAGCAGATTAAGAAGGTCTATTTCTTTTTTAATCTTTCAAAGTTGAAAAAAAAAAAACTCATAAACACTGATACACAATGTCGGCATCCTTGAGGTGAGGCGGACACGCATCCGCTCTTGCAGGAATGTCTGTGGTCTGCCTGGAAGAGACTTCCGTGACAGGCCTTAAGAACCAGCAGCTCCGGGCACCTGGGTGGCTCAGTGGGTTAAGCCGCTGCCTTCGGCTCAGGTCAGGATCTCAGGGTCCTGGGATCGAGCCCGGCATTGGGCTCTCTGCTCAGCAGGGAACCTGCTTCCCTCTCTCTCTCTCTGCCTGCCTCTCCATCTGCTTGTGATCTTTCTCTGTCAAATAAATAAATAAAATCTTAAAAGAAAAAAAAAAAAAAAGAACTAGCAGCTCAACTCTCCTCGACATATAGATCCAAAATGAAGCAAAAACATCTGTGGGAATTTGCTTACCAATTTTATCACGCAGTTAGGAAACAACCCGGCAGAACATGACACGGCTACGGTTAGCACATGGGAAGAAGGAAATACGCCATGCTACACTTGACGCAGATCGTCTTTTTTTAACATTATAACACCTCCCCACCCTCCCCGCACTCCATTGTGTAGGTTTTAGAATTCCAGTGTTACAGTGAGAAGGTGAGAATTGAAGACTTTAAGTAACTTGCCAAGAGCCACCATTTCTAAGCTCCAGGCATCTGAACCAGGGTATTTCTAGGTCTGTGACCTGTACAGACCAACATAGGCTTCCTGAACCTAAACGTCCCCAAATTGGGGATAGATATATCAATATGACATTCAGCCATAATAATAATGTTCTTAAGGAATTTCAATAAAATGGAAAACTGATCATGGTTAGAGCAAAGTTAAAATAAAAATCCTGAAAGTGATCTTGGGTGAATTGTATATCCTTTTTTAGGTTCAAGTTCCTCTCATCAATGAAAAAGGGAAATAGGAGCCACCTCTCCAGAGGTAAGGAAATAATCCACGGAAAATGCTACTTTTATTGGTACTACTACAATGAAAGAAGCAAGATGCATTTAATTATATGTACATTACTTTGAAATTGCTAAACACAACACAGAAAGAGAAAAAAGATTGGAAAGAGATACACCAAATGTTAATAGTGTCTATGTCGGAGTGATATTTGGAATTATTTTTATTTTCATATTTTTTCTTTTTTTTCCCCTCCTCTTTAATGATCACATTCTAATTTAGTTTAGAGGAGAAAGGGACACACACACAGACACACACAGTCACCCACATGACAGAGTCCCTGATGGGCCCTGGTCTCCGGAGGTCATCAGAAGGCAAAGAGTAATCTCATTATTTTTCAGAGCAAAAGCGTTCTCTGTCCTGAGGCTTGAGCTAGGTAAGCATCTCTGTGGTGTACGGCACGTCTAGGCTGGGACTTGGCTGCCCAGCTCACAATCGGTTTGGATACGGTTCTGACAACGACCGGTAGTGCTTTGTTGTTACTCAACCTCCTTACGGTTTCGTCTCCTCAACCCTAAAATGGAAATGATAACGTGTAGCTCGTAGACTTGTGTATCAGTGAGAAAATTAGTGCACTTCGGGCATTTCACACACTGAGAGGCCACAGTAAATGCCCAATAAATGGACATCACCGTCATCTCCATCACCACTGTCACTGAGGACATCATCATCATCTCCATCACCACTGTCACTGAGGACAGGGCCATCATCTCCATCACCACTGTCACTGAGGACATTGTCATCATCTCCATCACCACTGTAACTGAGGACATTGTCATCATCTCCATCACCACTGTCACTGAGGACATTGTCATCATCTCCATCACCACTGTCACTGAGGACA
>NC_081567.1:12729023-12729462 GCF_022355385.1 Mustela nigripes | reverse complement strand
CCATCACCACTGTCACTGAGGACAGTGCCATCATCTCCATCACCACTGTCACTGAGGACATCGTCATCATCTCCATCACCACTGTCACTGAGGACAGCGCCATCATCCCCATCACCACTGTCAGTGAGGACAGCGCCATCATCCCCATCACCACTGTCACTGAGGACAGTGCCATCATCTCCATCACCACTGTCACTGAGGACATCGTCATCATCTCCATCACCACTGTCACTGAGGACATCGTCATCATCTCCATCACCACTGTCACTGAGGACAGGGCCATCATCTCCATCACCACTGTCACTGAGGACAGTGCCATCATCTACATCACCACTGTCACTGAGGACATCATCATCATCTCCATCACCACTGTCACTGAGGACATCGCCATGATCTCCATCACCACTGTCACTGAGGACAGCGCCATCATCTCCATCAC